>NC_133405.1:77632979-77944289 GCF_047511655.1 Castor canadensis | reverse complement strand
ATTACAAATTTGCCCTGATAAGGACTTGAGGTGTGGCTCAAACAGTAGAGTGCCTGCCTTGCAAGTACAAAGCCCTGAATTTAAACCCCAGCGTTAACACACGGCACACACACACAAAAGGATCCTGGTGCTCACTCTGGATCCTTCCTAAAATGGCCATCAGAACCCTTGAATATTTTTCTATCTAGACCATTTTATAATGAGAAAAGGGAATGAAGCTGGTAATATGCTATGTAGCTTTGGTACTATAGTCAACAATAAGACATAGCAGAATACAAGAGGGAGATATGTACACTCTGACCACAGGCACCATTGGGGCAGTGTTTGAGGCTAGGCTTTTCATCTTGACAAGAGGGTGACCAATTGCCTAGGGAGATGGGGCACCATATTGGCTATAGTGACACTGGAATCTTCCATCCCTGTGTTGCTGTCATTTCTTGCTTTGGCGGCTCTTCATCCCCTGACCCATCCCGCTATGGGTAGAAGCCACGGTGTGAAGTGTCAAAGGACTTCATGCTTCAAATCGGAAGACCAGTAAGTCTCCTCGCCACCCTTCAAGATTGCCGAGGAGGTTAACACACTCATTAAGGACATGGGAAACGTCTGTCCAGTGCTGAGTGCACAGGAGTCTGACTGAAGTGTGTGTGTGTGTGTGTGTGTGTGTGTGTGTGTGTGTGTGTGTGTGAATACCAAAAACAAAATAAAGGAAAACCCAAACAAATAAACAAAAAATACTACAATGTCCACACCTCCAAGTGATGTACAGATTCAATGCAACCCAGATCAAATACCCATATCAGGCCAGTGGAAGTGTTTCCCTCAGGGCACATGATGTCTCTCAGGCTCCATGTCCCAGCTTCACTTGTCACCTACATGAGCCCTGGCAGGCCAGGAGCTCAGAACCCAGAGCTGCAGGAGAGAGTGGAGGCAGCTTTCTGGCAGGGCAGGGGCTTGGAGGAGGGAGGACAGCTCCTTGTGGGTGGTATGTGGTAGTGCTCAGGCAGGAGGGAGAGGAAGGAAATGCACAATGTGACAGAGAGCAGAGCGCACTTGGCAGGTAGGGGGCAGAGGGCAAGGAGGGACAGCCACCTGCCACAGCACACTCAGAGCTCTGCCTGGGATCCTCCACTCCTCGGATCCCCTCTCCCCTTCTCTTTTCCTCCCCTCCCTGCTTCCTGATGGTTCCCTGAGGGCTGTGGTGCTGGTGGCCTATGCAGGCAGGCACTGGTTTTGATCCAGTTGCAGAACAGAGTGTACTGATGTCCAAATGGGAGCCCAGGAAGTACAGAGGAAAAGGAATCCCATAGCCCTGTGTAGAGGCGCAGCCTGTAATTCTGCCCCTAGAGATGGAGGCTGGAGGTTGGGCTGAGCAGTGGGACCCTGTCTCAGGAAAGGACAAAGAAAAGAATGCTGTTCTGGATGCAGCTATGCAACAGGAGGCTTCAGTGCTGCCGCTCGGATTGCTTTCGCCCTTTCAGGCCACTGGGAGCTCCTTCTCATCCTCGCACCCCATGGTATCCTCGCCCTCCACCATTTGCACCTAGATACATTTTCTCTCAGACCTGGATTTTTTTTTTTTAAAATAGGAAACTACTAGGGAAAGAACTGTGGAGGATACCTTCTTTCTACTGACATGCCTTAGTTTGGAGGGGCCAAGGCATCCAGTCCTCAGCAAATGAAACCCCAAGCCCAGAGGGATCAAAATGAAGGGAATTTCTGCAGAGCAAGGAGGGCTCTGCAGCTAGGACTTCTCGTCTGCCATTTCTCTTTTCAAACTGCAAGATAAAGCAGGCAAGATGAGTGAGAAGAGGAGAGCAGACTCCTGGTCGCAGAAGAGAAACCTGTAGAGGCCCTGGGGTACTGTGGATGTCCTCTCCTACTTAGCACTGTGGCTTGTGCGTAACTCAGATAACAAGGCCTAGGTAGCCCCTGCCTGACAAGGGAGGGAGAACCTGGTCTGGATGCCCCTGGAATCTGTTGCCAAGAGGTGAGTCAGGACCTCTGACCTAACCAGGGCAATCACCTTTAATGTTCTCCTTTCCTAGCCCCACCCCTCTTTATGGAGTGGTTGGGGAAAGGGGAGAAGACATGTTGAGGTAATGGCAAGGATTATAAATGATGTTAACTACCACTGAATCCAGACTAGTAGGAGATCTTTGGAAACAGAAACAGAACTGTGGGTTTTGTTTTGTTATTTGTTTTTTGGAATATAAAGAAGTGGATTTGGCTTACAGTAAAAAAGAACACACACTTGAACCTTATTTCTAGGTTTAGATCACTTTTTAGGAATCCATGCTACTTTCATTACTCAAATGTTACCAAATGTATAGAATAATTGTTAAGGAAGCCAGACTTTGAGATTTCCTTCCTTCCTTTTGTTGTGGCTGGGAACCTAGAGGACAGATGAGTGAGTCGGTATCCCATCCCCCACGAGAGCACTGTAAGCCCTACATCCTGTAAAGGCACATGCGGTTTCACAAGTCACGGCCCCCTGAGGATGCCTCAAAAATGCCACAAGGTCGATACCCAGGAAGCTTTCACAGGACTGTGTATATACTCCTGCAGAGATATGTTAAAAGACCACTCCACCCCCTGACTCCCCTGACTCCCCTCCCCAACAAAAAGGGCTCCCTGTCCGTCTCTAGGGGTAGCTTTTCCTGTCTCTCTAATAAATCCTACTTTGTGTGCTGACTTTGTCTCACGAGTCAATCTGTGCCTCACGAGCCAATTCTTTGGCCCATGAAGGCAAGAACTCTCAACACCGGCCTGCAATATTTCTGGTGAGCCAGATGGGACACCTCTCCTGGACCAAGGTCAGTACGACTGAGCACCAAACCAGCAGGAGTTTCCCTAAGGTGTGACCGTGAGCCTCTGGCGCCCTGCTGGATACTCCTGCTGGGGGAAACCCCCTGCTGAGGACTAGCCAAAAGCAGACTTCCCTGTGCCACTTCCCTTGTCTCTCTCTCTGTTCCTGTCTTCCTGAGGGACGTTCCCGTCACAATATCGGACCAACAGCTCCTAGCAAACTTTTGCCTCATGGCAATTCCAGCACTGGGGGGCTGTCTGCTCCCTCCCTGCGAGTTGAGACCGAGCCTGGAGTTGATTCGGACACACCTTATGCTACGTTGGAGGAAGCCTGTTTGGTTTCAGAACCTGGCGTTCTTCTTCTTCCCCCACCTGTGAGAGTGGAGATTTTGTGTGGCTGACAGTGTTCCAGTACCACTTAGTGGGAACGACCCGAAAGCACACCTAATCATTAATCTCTCGAGCATGTGTCATGTCTCTCAGCTCTGTTCCCCTTCCTCACCTAGGATGTCAGGTTGCACATCCTGCCCTCGCCAGAGGTGGCAAACATTCTTCCCGGACTGTTGGGAACAGACACTCCCTCAGTCCTTTTGCCGCCTTGTCGTGAGCACTTATGGTTCGTTACCAATCGAGTAGGGTAAGCAGTACTCAGGAGACTCTTACTTCAGAGAACAGGATTTTGTTCAAACAAATCCCCATGGCACTCTCACACGGATCCTAATGTCCTGTCCTCTACTATCCTAGCCAGCCAGGAACCTACTCAGGCCTTCCCCAAGCCTCACTCACCGTGTGACATCTTCTCAGCCGATAAGGGGAGTCCAGCCGAGCTCCGGGGAATCTTTACGGCCGACCTCAGTTGCAGGCCCGGTCTCACAGTTCACTGATGACACCCTGTCGCCGGGACACAGGGCGCACTCTCAAGCGGCGGCTGCCTCTGTGTCAGAGCTTCCGGACGGGCTCCGACAGCACAGTCTCCAGCGTTCAGAAGGCAAGCGATGAGTGGTAGCGAGGCTCGGGTTTTTATGCTTGGTGGTGACCTCATAGTTGGTGTTATTGGTCTAACCAACTTAGGGTTGGCTCATTTGCATATCGGCCTGTCATTCTCTGGCTTGGTTTCTTAGTCCTAACACCCACTAGCTAATAATTCTTATTACAACAATTTTCCATACTTTAACACAATACAATCATTCAATAGAACAGCAATCTTATATGTGTTCACCACACACCTCCTAAGTCATCTCTGTCCTCCACTCCCTCCCCAAGCCTGTCCTTACTGTGACCCCCACCTTCCCATGGAGACTATGCTCTCTGTCTTTCTATGACCTCTTTGACTTCCTCCAGCATTTACTCTACCACCCTCCCTGGCCCAGGGGTGTGATTGTGTGATGATTAGGGAAGAGCCTAGGGAAATTTGACATCACCATGGTGGCCCAGCCTTTGCTCTGGGCTTGTCTGGGAGAATGCCCCTGGGAGGAAGAGGGACACCCCTTCCACCTTGTAAAGTATAACGTTCTCTTTTGGGGCTCTCCTGGAAAATACCTCCCCAGAGAAAAGAAGACATGTTATCAGCCCTCTTCCTCATGTACAGCGCCTTTATGGTGGTTATCAGTCCATTTATTCATAGGATCCTATTTAATTGCCTTGCTTCTTTTGGTGGAAGCATATCAGATGCTTAGGATATAGGGTAAGGAGACAAGGCACCTCATCAGTTAGCGACTTCAGTAGGGTGGCTGGAATCCAAGTCACAGTTTTATTTCCTTTGGTCCTAGCCACGGGCAGGTGGTAGAAGGGAGTCATGATGTCATGGGGATGACCGCCATCATTCAGTCAGCTCCTATCAGGATGCCTTTAAAGGGGGGGACTCTGAGTGTGAGTTCCTTGGCCTTGTAGATGGGACCTGCTCCTTCTTGTCTTCCGGCCTCCGTGCCTGAAAGATCCCCACTGGTTTGCCTATTGTAACACTGGAAGAACCCAGACCCCAACAACCTTAAGAAGAAATCCCTCATCTTTCTTTGTTCTGAGGCCTGGCCCCAGTATCCCTTGGATGACCAAAAGAAGTAGCCTTCAGAGGGCTCCTTAAATTATAATACCATACTCCAATTAGACCTTTTATTTAAAAGGGAGGAAAAGTGGACTGAGGTCCCCTATTTACAGCTTTTCTTTTATCTCTGGGACCAACCAAAATGGCTCCACAATTACTATCTAGATACTCAAACCCTGGCTGTACTTTGCAAGCCACAGGATAAACATGGGGGAAGGAGGGCAAAAAAGCCCCTTACCAGTGATAAGGCCCCCATCCCTACTGCTCACTCTACTGCTCCAGCCTCTGCCCCATCTACTGAGCCACCTCAATATTCAGGACCTCCTAATGAATGTTTCCCCCTTCAACAGGCATTGGTAGGAAGAGGGCAAGTCTATGTCCCCTTCCAGTTGTCAGATCTAAGGGAGATTAAAAAGGATCTGGATAGCTATATTGATGCCTCAGACCAATATATCCAGGCCTTTATCTCTGTGATCCAAACCTTTGAATTGGCATGGAAGGATATCATGCTTCTCCTGGACCAGCTCTTTCCTCATTAGAAAACCAACTGGTCCTGGCCCAGGCCACTCAGGTTGGAGGCGATTTCCATCTACAATGAGCCTCAATACCCTTGGCACCTGGAAATGAGGAAATGAATATGCTCACGCCCATGGAGGCACAGGCAGGCCCCTTGGCAGATCCACATTGGGATCAAAATGAT
The DNA here is from genome assembly GCF_047511655.1 of Castor canadensis. Taxonomy (NCBI): domain Eukaryota; kingdom Metazoa; phylum Chordata; class Mammalia; order Rodentia; family Castoridae; genus Castor; species Castor canadensis. Next base: position 77,938,743 of record NC_133405.1, on the reverse strand, counting down.
GAGGGGGATGAATGGCTTCGATGCCAGTTCATCCATTACAGTGGAAGGGCTAAAGTTGGCCAAAGTTAAACCTCTAAACTATTCCCAGGTGACTCTAGTACAACAAGGCCATGATGAACACTCCCTTACCTTTCTTCAGTATCTTAAGGATGCTATCAGAAAGCATACCACAGTGGACCCAGAGTCACAGGTGGGAGATGTTCTCCTCAAAGATAAATTTCTAACTCAGTCAACCCCAGATACCCACAGAAAAATTCCAAAAGTCTGTGGCTGAAGACAAAAAGTCATTAGACCAACTAATGCAAGTAGCCATGTCTGTGTATTATAACCGGGACCCCACTAAAATGATAAGAAATAAAAACACCATGATCTAATCGCAACTCTCAGGGAGTGCCCTACCTGATGGGGCCCTACATCCCAAATTTGCTACCATTGTGGACAGGAGGGGCACATCCACAGGGAATGCCCCAAAGGGGGACAGCCTGGGAGACAGCCCTGGCCCCCATAGGGACCTTACCCACCCTACAAAGGTAACCACTGGAGGTATAAGTGTCCCTGTCTCCAGGTGGAAGGCAGGGTGCCACCTCCTATGGACTGATGAGTTCTGGGGCTTCCTGTCCAGGTTCCACTTCTTGACATCAATGTTGAGGATCCTCGGGTAGCCGTAATAGTAGACAGGCAAAAGGTTACTTTCCTCCTAGACAGTGGACCCTGTTTCTCTGTCTTACCATTCTATCCTGGTCCCCAGTCCAATAATAAGGTTATCGTTTGGGGCATACCTGCTCAACCCCTAGAGTGCTATTTTACTTGGCCTCTGGCCTGCTCCTGGGGAGACCTCCACTTCTGTCACTCTTTTCTCATAGTCCATGAGACTCCAGTGCCCCTGCTGGGATGGGATTTACTATCTCAACTAAAAGCTCAAATTCTGCTCCCCCCTGGGGACTATCTCTGCTGCCCCTTCTTAAGGAACAAGTAGATCCCACAGTGTGGACTGATGGAATGACTGTAGGGTGAGCAAAAACACCCCTCCTGATTTAAATAAAACTCAAAGATCTCTCACCATTTCCACATCAAAAGCAGTATCTCTTCAAGTCTGAGGGACAATGGGACCTCTTACCTATCATAAATTCCTTAAAAAAAAACAAGGGCTACTAATCAGTTACTCCAGCCCCTACAATTCTCCTATTCTTGCTGTCCAAAAAGGACCAGATAAATAAAGACTTGTTTAAGACCTTGGCTCATTAATGAAGTAGTCATTCCCCTCCACCCAACTGTTCCCGATGTCTATACTCTATTGGCTGAAATACTCTCAAAAGCCCAATGTTAGTCTGTACTAGATTTAAAGGACACTTTCTTTTGCATTCCTCTGCATCCTGACAGTCAGCCTCTGTTTGCCTCTGAAGACCCCACTAACCACCTCACAACAACTAACTTGGACAGTTTTGCCACAAGGGTTTAGAGAAAGTCCTCATCTTTGTGGACAGGCCCTAACCAGAGACTTATTAGATTGGCATTACCCAGAGGTCACCCTTCTTCAATATGTTGATGACCTACTTCTGTGCGGAGCCACAGAGCCCCTCATCTCCAGGGCAGCTGAGTCCCTTTTAAACTTTCTGGCCTCCCGGGGATACAAAGTCTCCAAGGAAAAGGCCCAGTTATGTTTCCCACAGGTCACCTACCTAGGCATGGTCTTAAAGGGACAGACTCGCTCCCTGAGTCACCAGTGGATCAACACGATCCTCTGTTACCCACTACCCCAAACCATAAAGCAGCTTAGAGCTTTCTTGGGAGTTACAGGATTTTGCAGAATCTGGATCCCCGGATATACAGCCCTTGCCAGGCCCCTGTACCAGCTCCTAAAAGATGCTCAGCGAGGCTCTCAATCCCTTTTAGAATGGGACCCTGAAAACAGAAAAGTCTTTCAGGCCCTTAGTCACTCCAAACAGCCCTGGCACTGAGCTTTCCCACCCAGCTCTGAAGGCCCACTCCACAACCAGTGGAGTTGGACACCAGAGCTTGACGCATCCACCCCGGAGCCACATCCTGCTCCACCAGCCTACTCCTGTGAGCCAGTGGAAGACCTCAAATATCTTTTCAAATGGAACACTTCAAACACGTAACTTTATGTCTTCACTTTTACCCTTTTTGTGGGCTGTTTATATTCTGGTCCCCTTTGTTCTGAGTGTCAGTTTGTGGGCAACTTCTCTCCCTGAGTGGATATGGCCCCAATGAATAGCCTTAACTGGTGGGTATCTCATCCTGTGCACCCTGCTCTTTGTGCTCTCCTTCCTCCTGTAGTCTGTGCCTTGGCTGCGGGTCCCCCTCCCTGCCCCCACGATTGTAGTTACTACAACGCTGCGCCTGTTTGTTCCAACAGCAACTTTCGTTGTTTAAGAAATGGACAACTATACGGAAAGGCCTTAGGCACAGGCTTTGTCGGCATGTGTGGTCCCACCCAATGCCTTCAGAGAGCAGGCCAATGGGTCTGTTGGCCATAGGAGGGGACAACGGGAAAAAATTTAAAAAAAAAAAAAACAGTTTATTAGAAACAAAAGTCAACATACTGGCTGACATGTCACATCAGGATCACGTAAATTATGTATCACAGAGACTCCCACTTCCCACTCCCCCTCCCAGAAAGACAATAAGACCCCCATGGCCTCAGCCCACTCATGGATCTAGATCCCCAGATGTACAGGTTACTCAACTCTGCCCATCATCTTTTAAACTCTACAACCCTCACTTTTGCTGAGGATTGCTGGCTTTGTCTCTCTCCAAGCCTCCCACAGGTATTGGCAACCCCCATGGACTCACCTGAGGCCTCACCAGGTAATAAACTAAACCCTTGGGGATGGGGGACTAGCTCAAATGGTAGAGTGCCTGCCTAGCAAGTGTGAGGCCCTGAGATCAAACTCCAGTACCACAAAAAAAAAAAAAAAAAAAAAAAAAACAAAGAAAGAAAGAAACCCTCCTCAACAAGACCTAATATTGCCAATATAAAATAACACATCCTGCTCCCCAATGCCTCCAAAGTATACAGGGGTCAATTCCCCTGGGGGAAGTCTCTAAGAGCCTTTGCATCAATATCACACAGTCAACAAACAATACTCAGGTGTGTGTTTTCTCCTGGAACTTATTTTGTTTGTGATACTGTCTCCTACACTTGCCTACCTCCTGGCTGGAAGGGAATCTGTACTAAGGCTCTCCTAACTCCACAAATTGATGCTGTCACTGGTAACCAATTCCTTCCTATTCCTCTAGTGGCCTACACTCGATCAAAGAGAACTATCCAAATCATTCCTCTACTGATAGCCATGGATATCACGGCTGGAATAGGTACTGGCATCGGGGGCATTTCCTCGTCAGTCTATACCTATCAAAAGCTGTCAAGAGAATTTTCTAATAACATAGAACATGTCACACAGTCCTTAGTGGCTTTACAAGAGCAGGTAGTCACTTGCCTCAGTAGTGCTCCAAAATAGATGTGCACTTGACCTATTAATGGTGGAAAAGTGTGGGACGTGCCTTTTCATAAACAAGGAGTGTTGCTTTTATACTAACAAATCTAGGGTGGTCAGAGACATGGCCCGACAGTTAAGAGAACACATTACAAAAAGGAGACAAGAGCTAGCCGATTTGTGGTCCTTCTGGAACAACATATGGAGCTGGGCTCCTTGGGCACTACCTCTGGCTGGCCCCCTTTTTATGCTCCTTCTCATATTCCCATTTGGGCCTTGTATAATAAATGCTCTCTCCAGATTCATATCTCAACAGCCAACGGATCAAATTCCAGCTCTTAGTCAAGGAATACTCACCTCTGCCTATGCATGAGCCCTGCATCCAGTTCTATCAGGGGCCTCTGGAGACTACAGGGGTCAACCCCTGAGACAAGTACCACCACACTTACCCCATCCTCACCCCATTGTCAGCAAGAAGCAGCTAGATGAGTCATCGCTCCTCTCCCCAAGAGCAGTTGGGTACTTGTCTCAGAGGGGGAACTTGTTGGGGCTGGACAGTTGAGTGAGTTTCCCATCCCCCATGGAGAGCACTATGAGCCCTGCCCTCTGAGGAGGAGATACATGGTCTCATAAATCTGCCATGGGGCCGATAGATAGGATGCTCTCAAGGTGGATTCCCCCCAGTAACGGGCAAACAGACCAGCTCATCGAAGAGAGCTTGTGTACACGAATCCACGACCAATGGAAAGAATCCACCTAACCCTTACCCTAACCCAGAGTTAAGCATCCATAAAAAGGCCAAGCCTTCATCTGAGCAGGGAGCTACCAGTTTCCAGGCTCCACTGCACTGCTCTAGCTGCAGCCTTTTCTTTCTCTAATAAATCCTACTTTGTGTGCTGACCTTGTTGTCTCACGAGCCAATCCACTGCCTCAAAGCCAGTTCTTTGGCCCATGTGGGCAAAAACTCTCGACACCAGACCACAACACCTATATCAGCCTTCACAGCCAAGTAGCTTAAGCCCAGAGCTGCAGGAGAACCAGGCTGAGCAGTGGAAGCAGCTTCCCAGGAGGGCAGGAGCTGGCAGGAGGGGAGGGCAGCTTCTTGGGAGGGCTGGGTGGGGGTGGGGGTGGGGTGCAGGCCTCTGGCATTCACTCACTGCAGCCTGTGACTGGAGAAGACCAGTCCTTCCTGGAGGAATTGAGCTCGGGCAGGATGGAGGAGCAGGAAATGCAGAGTGAGACAGCCAGCAACACACTGGCAGGCAGAGGGCAGAGGGCAGAGGGCAGAGGGCGAGGAGGGGCCGCCCCGCACCTTCTGGTGCACTGGGAGCTCTGCCTGCTGATCCTACACCCTTTCCCCTCCCATCTTCTGTGTCCCCTCTCCTCCCCTCCCGCTTTCTGCAGATCCTTGTCTGATGGTTCCCTGAAGGCTGTGGAGTCACTATAGATGATAATAGTGTGCTGACTATTTCAAAATACAGGAAGATGCTTAAGGTTTTCTCCATAAAAAATGATCAGTCTTTGCAGAGATATGTTTAATCTGATTAAACAGTATAAAAAGCATACATTTATCAAAGTGATACATGGTATCCAATAATTACTTATAATTTTACGCTTTTATATCTCCATTAATTTGAAATATTAAAAGGAACGGTACCAACATCTAAGTAGAAATTACCCTAGCCCAATAAAATTCCATACAGCAAACTAAACAACCATCAGAGTGATGACACATCTACAGAAAGGGCAAAAATACTTCTAAAGTATTCCATGACAAGGGGAAGTTAATACGCAGAACATAGACGAACTCCTCAAACTCAAGAGAACAAACAAAAAGCAAAACCAAATAACTGCATTGGAAAAAAGGGTAATGAACCTAAATAAACATTTCTCAAAAAAATTACTACAAATGGTCAACAGGTAAGGGAAATCAACCCCACGAGAGTCACCTCACTCCACTGAAAATGGCTACCATCAAAAAGACAAAATGAAGCAAGTGCTTCCCTGAAGACCCCAACAAAAGCTGTTGCCCACATCTTCCCTTTCCCTTTTCCTCCTGACTGAGCTGGGAGCTTCCTCTTTTGGCCCCAGGTGATGTGGCAAGGTGTCTCTTCGCGCCATCTGTGAGTAGGACAATTTTCTCCTGATTGGTTCCAATCATCATAACTAAAGAGTAGTGAGAGCTCTAGTTTGGAACAACTGGTGCAGGAAGGAGGGTGGGTGGCCTCACACTGGGAGGCCCTCCACTAGTCCCTGTGGGCTTTCCAATAGTGCAAGGGGACAGCTGCCAGCGCTGGTTTGTTCCCTCACTGCCACTGCTTGAAGCCCTCCACTAGGCACTGTGGGCTTTCCAATAGTGCAAGGGGACAGCTGCCAGCCCTGGTTTGTTCCCTCACTGCCACTGCTGCAGTGGCTTCACACTTTCAGTTCACAACTTGAAAGCTGAGTGCCCTGCAAGTGCTGGTCTGAATTGACTTACTTGCCTAGGCCCAGAGGTTACACCCTGGGTGCAACCATTTTACATCCACTAGGTCAAGTTATAAAACAGAAGAGAGTGAGGTAAGTGTTATGGGACAGGCATGGTGAATGTGCCTGCTCAGAGGACAGGACAGCATTGAAAGGTGGTGGGACAAAGCTACTGTTACTTGGCCATCCACCCCTGCCTGGCCTGTGTGGCCTGACTTACCCTAAGCAGCCCTCCCACCAGCCCCCCACTCACCCCGGAAGCTGTGTAATTCATTCAGGAATGTAAAGTGCCCAGATAATGGCCAAGGACCTTAATTGAGTGCTCTTGCTTACCTCCACATGAAGGGATTCTGCTAGCAGAATAGGCCACCTTTAAAAACAGAAGCAAAGTATGAAAAGTGGCTAGAAGTGTGACTCAAGTGCTAAAGTACCTGCCTAATAAGCAGGAAGCCCTGAGTTCAAACTCCAGTACCACCACCACCACTATCAAAAAAAAAAAAGAAAAAAAAAAACAATGTCACGGGCACGAGATGTCATGGGGGAATCCACGGACGCGGTAATGGGCTCTTGCTCTCAGAACACACTCAGGAATGAGAGGCTGGAGCACCTGAGTTACAGGCAGAAAAAAAATTTTACTCATAGAGAGCGGCAGATCGGAGAGATGCACAGTGAGGTCTGGAAACCACGGGCCCCCCAGCGTTGGAGTGGGGGTGATATATACATGTAAGGCTTCCACCCTAACCTAAAGAACAGTCTGTAATGGAATCCTATAGGTCCATTCTTGGCGCGCAGGCCTCCAGTACATCCTGGTCATCTGGCCAAGCTGGTTCCTCAGCTTCTCCCAGGTTGGGGAGGCTTCTGCATTCCTAAGGTGTCATAGGGCTGATTTATGTTCTGGGACTGCTAGCTGCGCTTTCCCTGGAACAGGTTCTAGCTCTCTGGGCAAACCCCAATTCTTGAAGGCATTTTGGGAAGCTGGAGAACCAAGAGGCTGCCTAGAGGCAGGACACAGGGCCCCTGTCCCTCCTTCTCTTCCTGCAACCAAGGGGGAAGGCCCACAGTGAGTCATCAGCCCAGGACAACAACTAATAACCTTGCTATAGGTAACTAGAAGTGCAGGAAAAAGAGGGGCAGGAAAGAGCAAATGAACAAAATCTAAGGTGAAAGAGCTGTAGGCTTATGTAGTCTCTGTTCAGAAGACTCCCAAATTCTTTGTGTCCCTCATAGAAGCATCCATGCATGTGGGTGTAGTAAGAGAGGTAACAGTTTACTAAAGGTTCAGGAGAGGAGTTACAAAAGTCATGATGTGCCAGGTATGAGGCAGAAGCTGAGAGCGAGTTCTCTTTTATCAACGGTTTTTAAAAGGTGTCTCTAGGCAGTAGGTGGAACCTGAGCAGTTCTTGATCAGCAATAATCGATGAGACGAGAGGGATTTGGGTGGTGTTTTGAGCTGTCTATGGGCTAAAGTGTGAATTAATCTACAAATGTTTGTAATTGAAAAGAAAGCTGAGAGGTAGAGAAAGAGTGACAGAGAAATTTTCAATGTAAAAGATAATATTAAGCCATAAGAATCGGGGTCTTTCCCTATCTTATCCTGCCTCAAAACATCATAGATGCTGGACGTTGGAGGTTCACTCCTGCAATCCCAGCTACTCAGGAGGCAGAGATCATGAGCATCTCAGTTGGTAGCCAATCACAGCAAATAGTTCATCAGACCCTAGCTCAAAAAAAAATAAAAATAAAAAAGAATCACTAAAAAGGGCTGGTAGAGTGGCTCAAGGAATGGGCCCTGAGTTCAAACCCCAGTACCTCAAAAACAAAAACAAAAACAAAACAAAACAAAAAAACAAATCATAGATACTGGTATAGAAAATGAAAGAGAACTGAAAATTAAATATATATCAGATATTTACTTAATATTCTGTATACGCACAGGCAGACACAGAGATTTGGGATTTGGCATAATTGGAAATCTAAGTATCATCTTGGCCTGGCACTGGTGGCTCACACCTATAATCCTAGCTATTCGGGGCACAGATCAGGAGGACTGCGGTTCGAAGCCAGCCTGGACAAGTAGTTCACCAGACCCTATCTTGAAAATAGCCATCACAAAAAAGGGCTGGTGGAGTGGTTCAAGTGGTAAACTGTCTGCCTAATTATATAACATACATAAACATGTACAAAAATGTCATGAGAAAATTTATATAATAAATGATAGTACGCAGAGAAACTAAAGCAGATACTTTAAAGCAATTGAGGCCAATAGGAGAAGGGGACCAGGAACTAGAGAAAAGAATTAACTTAGAACATAACACACACGTACAGGGAATCAATGCGAGTCAACTCCCTGTATAGCTATCCGTATCTCAACTAGCAAAAACCCTTGGTCCTTCCTATTATTGCTTATACTCTCTCTTCAACAAAATTAGAGATAAGGGCAGAATAGTTTCTGCCGGGTATTGAGGGGTAAGGGGGGGTAAGGGAGGGAGCGGGTGGGGGGGAGGGTAGGGGGAAGGGAGGGGGTGGGGGGAAGGGGGGAGAAATTATCCAAACATTGTATGCACATATGAATAAAATAAATAAGTAAATAAATAAAGGAAAGAGTGCATGCATCTAGTAAAAAGCATTACAAGAATGTCCATAACATCTTTAATAAAAATAAATAAATGATTGTATATATTCACATAAATATATATAATCTTACATGATTCTGTAATCACTGTGCATAGCATTATTGCATCTTATTAAATGTTATGTACCCACACTATAAAATATATCATAATTACATTAATTATAAACCATACTGTATAATATAAGGTGAATAAGTTAAACTTTTATATCATAAAAAGTGGATTATAACATACTATAATATTTGTTATACAGAAGAATATAAAATACATGATACCACATCAAATTATGTGTGAGGCTAGAGATCTGATCCTTTGTTCAAACCCTAATATCCTTCACGAAAAGAAAACTAGCAAAATAAAAAATAAAATCATTTGTGTTAGCTGGGCACCGGTGGCTCATGCCTGTAATACTAGCTACTTAGGAGGCAGAGATCAGAAGGATTGTGGTTTGAAGCCAACGCAGGCAAATAGTTTACATGACCCTATCTTGAAAAAATGCATCACAAAAAGGGCTGGTGGAGTGGTTCAAGGCATAGGCCCTGAGCTCCAACCCCAGTAGCACACACACACACACAAAATTCATTTGTGTTTCAACATTTTCTAAAATATTATATAATTTACATATAACTATGATATGAAAAGATTCTATCATGTATACCATTTGTGGCACATTACATATAATATAGAAAATGTACAGTAAGTTTTTAATGGTTTTTTTTTAGAGGTTCTGGAATTTGAACTGAGGGCCTCACACTTGCTAAACAGGTGTTCCTACTGCTTGAGCAACTCTGTCAGCTCCACAATAACTTTTATATTGTAGTACAATTCATAGTATGCAGAAATATGTGATATATAACAATTATATAATCTTATATTTGAGAATACAAATTTCATCATAGTATAAAGGTGCATAAAGAGAACGAATGATATTGTCATATTTTTTGCAAAATATAAGATATGCTATATATAAAATATATGATATTTGGAAATCCCTATACAATGTTATATGCTGTTCACAATATAATATAGTATACTCGGGTTCCATTCACTCACAACTGTAATCCTGCCCAAGAAAAGCCAGGTGTTGGTGGCTCACGCCTGTAATCCTAGCTACTCAGGAGGCAGAGATCAGGAGGATCACGGTTCAAAGCCAGCCCAGGCAAATAGTTCTGTGAGCCCATCTCGAAAAAAACTTCACAAAAAAAAGGGCTGGTGGAGTGGTTCAAGATGTAGGCCTTGAGTTCAAGCCCCAGTACTGCAAAAAAAAAAAAAAAAAAATTATATTACACATTACATATACAAATTCATATGACATGTTGCTATGACTATTTAATTATAATAATGTTTGTATACTGTGGGCAGGTGACAGTGGCTCAGGTCTGTAATCCTAGCTACTTGGGAGGCTGAGCTCAGGAAAATCCAGGTTCCAGGTCAGTCTGGGCAAGCAGTTTATGAGACTCCCATCTCCAAAATAACCAGGGCAAGACAGATTGAAGAAAAAAACAGATAAAAACAGCAAAAAGTACAAAACAAAGCTGGGCACTGGTGGCTCACACCTATAATCCTAGCTACTTAGGACAGAGATCAGGAGGATCATGCTTCCAGGCCACCCTGGGCAAATAGTCTGCAGGACCTTATCTTCAAAATATCCAACACAAAACAGGGCTGGTGGAGTGGCTCAAGTGGGAGAGCGCCAGCCAGAAAGCCTGAGTCCCTGAGTTCAGACCCTAGTACCATCAAAAAAATAAAAAAGTTTATTGTTATGTATACAATTATAGTTTATGTGCCTATATCTTCACATGTAATATTTTGGTATATTAGACATATAAGTACATATTGTACACATTATTCTTTTATTACATGTAATTATGATTAATTATTTACAGATTATATATCATATCATGTGCTTAGTATTGTATATTTCATAGATCACATCCTTGAGTTATATATAATGATATATTATACAATATTTACATAACTACACATAATTCATTAAACATATTCATAGCATATATGATTACATATGTAGTTATATATGTGGTTATAAATGTCATATACTACTACATGAGGTATGCTGAAATATCATAATATATGAAAATATATGACTACATATCATAGAATATAGGCAATAAAAAATATGTTATATGTAATATCAATAATGATGTGGGTGATAATAGCTAATGTATATGCACATATTTCCCTTCACCAGATTACACAATTATATACATGTTTTATATATATATATGTACAATACCCTTTAGTCACACACCCAATATATGTGTGTTATTATATGTAAGTGATAATGATTTTATACTATATATATCAATTGTAGAAATTTTGTGTATGATATAATTTGAAATTCTTAATTTTATGTGATTATATTGCACAATGTGTAATAATAGACAATATACAAGGCCGTAGAGTTATATATACTTTCATATAATATATAATAGATAAAACAGGTAATATTATCACATATATTTTCTTTTTTTGGCAATACTAGTGTTTGAACTCAGGGCCTCTTGCTTGTCAGCAGGTGCTCTACCACTTGAGCTACTCCACCAATCCTATTTTCTCATATATTGCATAAAATGTAATTTTTACTGTGACAATTTTATATATAATGATGTATTCAAATGTGATGTTCCAGTGTATAATCCTTGCTCATAAGATGATCATATATAATTTTATGTGATATCTGTTATATTTTACACTAAATATGACCATTTTTAATATGCAACATATTATGTGCATACTATAGTTATATAAGACACATGACAATTAATTATATAGTATAGTGACATATGGCATATGAAATTATATCATTTATGAATATAAACAAAATAGATAACAGGTTGTATTTCATGTCACTTGTGACATAATGTATTATTAATTAATTATATATGATATGGTACAATGTAAAAATATCCCAATGGTATTATAACTATTCAATTATATATAAGATTATATTATATAATCATTACGCATATAATCATTATATATAATTACATGTGATATGTATAATACATTTGAGATTACATCTGCATCATATAGCATTCTATATGGAATTCAATGTATTAGTTATTTTTATGGTTATATTATACAATGTATACAACTCATGAGATATAATTTACATGCCGCAAACAATATTAATGTGCTTTTACAAATAATACTGAATATCATACATTACATTCATTACACATTGTGCATTTGATATTTTATATAAAATGTATGAACTATCCTTATCTAAACTGATTATTCAAAACTCATTTACGATTAAAGACACTGCCCTCTGTGTCCAGGAGCAAGATGCCTCACCTGTGGATTATTACGGGGCGGGGGCCAGTTCAGAGAGGTGCAAGCAGGAGGCCAGTGGATTGCTTGGTTCTCACAGCTGGCACACTACTCTGCAGAACTCAGTGCTCTGTTTGCTTACTTCACTCTTTGAAGTACTCAGGGATAGACTTTGGCTGGTGGTGCATCTGCCACATCCACATCCATGGGTGCACAGAGAGGGGGCCTCTGCAGGAAGTGGAAACCTGGCCCAGAGATAGCAAGGCTCAGTGGGGTCAGCACTGGGTCTGGTGGGCAAAGAACAGAACGGTGTGACTTGAATGAGCATTGTGCTGACAGCACATCCTTGATGGGACAGCTCAGCCTGCTGACAGCACCACCCTGTTCCCTGGGAACAGAGGGATTAAATAGACCCCAGCTGAGACCTAGGAGCCCCCAATTATTGAACCAGAAAGAAGTTGCTCCAAATGAAGGACCTTGGGTAGGAGGAATATTGTTTTTTATTAGTTTTTCTCCTCCCTCCCTTTTTCTTCCTTTTATCTAAAGTTATTCATGTATTTGAATTTATTTATTTTATTTTGCAGTACTGGGGATCAAACCCAGGCCCTGGTGCTTGCACTCTACCCCTTGAGCTACACCTCAGATCTTTTGTTTTATTTTGTTTTTGAGATACTTAGTCTTGCTAACTTTGCAAAGCCTAGCTTGGAAGTCATCACCCTTGTGCCTCGGCTTCTCAAGCAGCTGGGATGACGGTGTGTACCTCCGTGCCTGACTACCTATTTCACTTTTATTCTTCTATTGGATGTTTTATGTCTTGCTCTTTGCTCCTCTTCTTTCACATATTCTTTTACCTTTTTATGTCTGATGTCTTCTTTTTTCCCTTTCCCTACCCCTTTTTATTCCATTATTTCATTACCATTACTTTTACCTTTCTTCATTGTTAACCTCTTGCTTTATTGTCTATTACTTTGTCCCTTTCTCTGATTATTGTTGGACACACAACAAGTTGCACAGCTATTTGGGCTCCAAACCACTTTCACAAGAGCTAAGGAAGCCAGGTAAGAGACCACAGGGCCTAGTTTGACTATAATAAGAAAATATTCATTGAAGAATTCACTTCTCCCCCCAGTTCCAAGCAGCTTGGACAGAGATGCCTCCCACTTGGGGGAAGGAGAAGCAATTAAGTCCAGGCCTTAGACTTGAAACCCAATGGAGACCTGACACAAAGAAACCCAGTGCTTGTAGAACACTGTGATCCCTGCCTGCCCACAGGACAGTACCAGCGGAATGATCCAAGAACTGGAACTGGTTAGCCAGGTGGTCAAGGGACCGCCTCCCCACCCCTCCCCCTCCCCCACCCCAGCAGGCAGCAAGGAAGTAAGACTCCACCCACTGGGGAGCTGGGTGTGAAGGCTAATCCAGACAGTGCCTTGGAGCTGTTTCAGCCTGGCAAGGGATTCAACAGAGGAAGAAAGAGGCCAGAGCTTACGGAGGGAGCCCTCGCAGCAGCAGGTGGAGAGCAGCACCCTGCTGGGATACGCTGGAATTTCAGCCTGCATTACTGCCAGCTTTGGAATGTCCTGGGACACACTGCCTCTGTGAACTACACAGGTCCCTGTGCTTGTGTGACTCAGCGGTGACTCAGCTCAACAGGAGCCTTGGCAGCCAAGGGAAGGTTTCCAGCGCCTCTCCTTCAACCTGGGGCAAAGCAGCTATCCCCAGACTGCTCCTCCATATGAAGCCTGGAGACTTGGACCAGCACAGGCAGAGACCTGCACACAGTGGGGCAGAGTTTGTCCCCCATCAGCGCCAGCTTCAATGTGGAGCAAGGATGCCCCTCGGCTTATGTAGGTCCCTGCAGCTATGATTTAGGTGTTGGCCCAGCTTAGTGTCAGCCTGGGTGGCCAAGGGACTGCTTTCACCAAGGTTACCACCACCTCAGACGGCAGAGTGTGGAGGAAGATTCTAGTTGCTAGTGGTGGGAGAGGTAGTAAGCACAGCCTTACCAAATGCAACTAACCAACATGGGATCACGAGAAAAAAGAAAACCTGAACAGAACTGATAACGACTAACTGCAGTGAATCGCTAATACATACATGCCTTTCGCCAATGAAAGACCAGGAACAAATGGCTTCACTGCTGAGTTCTACCAAGTATTTAAAGAAGAATTTAGGGCAATTTTTCTTAACTTATTCCAAAAGATTAAAGAGGAAGGAACTGAAGGGATTGTTCCCAACACATTCTTTGAGGTCAGAGATACCCTGCCACCCAAAACAGGTAAAAGACACAAGGAAAGGAAAACAACAAGTCGATAAGCTCGAGGAACACAGATGCAAAAATCCTTAAGTGAATACTACCATACTGAAATTAACAGTATATTTAAAAGATTATTGTAGACAAGTGCAGTGGCACAGGACTGTATCCCAACCACTTGTGAGGAGGAGGAGGAGGAAAAAAGTAGCCATTGGAACTAAAACCAATTCCGCAAAGTTGCAACATATAATATCAGCATCACTATAAGCCTCTCTTGCATTATGTGAGATGGAAATCAAGAAACCAATCTCAGGTACAGTACTTACGAAAAATAACCTAGGAATAAATTTAGCCAGAAGGGAAAGACCTGTACAAGGAAAACTCTAAAACATGATGAAGGAATCTGAAAAGGACACACACGGCGAATGGAGAGACACCATTGTTTATCATTGGAAGAATAAAAACTAAGATGTTCACGTACAGATTCAGTGCAGCCCAGATCAGGCTAGTGGAAGTGCTTCCTGGGGGCACAAAGGTGTCTCCCCCAGCTTCACTTGTCACCATATCCCTCACAGCTCAGAGCTCAGAGCTGCAGGAGAACCAGGCTGAGTCTTGGAGGCAGCTTCCCGGGAGGCAGGAGCTGGGGGGGGAAGGGAGGACAGCTTCTGGGAGGGCCGGGTGGGGGTGGGGGTGGGGCGGAGGCCTCTGGCATTCACTCACTGCAGCCTGTGACTGGAGAAGACCAGTCCTTCCCGGAGGAATTGAGCTCAGGCAGGATGGAGGGGCAGGAAATGCAGAGTGAGACAGCCAGCAACGCACTGGGCAGGCAGAGGGCAGAGGGCGAGGAGGGGCTGCCCCATAGTGGAGCTGTGCCTGCTGATCCTACACCCCTTCCCCTCCCATCCTCTGTCGTTCCCCTCCCCCCACCCCCCTTCCTGCAGATCCTGGCTGATGGTTCCCTGAAGGCTGTGGCACTGGTGGTCCATGCAGTCAGGCACCGGTTTTGATCTCGTTGCAGATCAGAGTGTATTGATGTCGAAATGGGAGCCCAGGAAGCACCGAGGGGAAACATTAAAAGGAATCCCGAAGCCCTGAGGGGAGGCGCAGCCTGTAAATCCCGGCAATGGAAGCTGGAGGTTGAGCTGAGCAGAGGGACCCTGTCACAGGAAAGGACAAAGAAAGGAATGCTGTTCTAGCTGCAGGCTATGCCACAGGAGGCCCCAGGGCTGCCGCTCAGAACTGCTTTCGCCTGTTTAGGCCACGGGGAGCTCCTTCTCATCCTCGGACCCCATCGCATCCTGGCCCTCCACCCTCTGCACCTGGATACATTTTCTCCCGATCCTGGATAATTTTTTTGATATTGGAAACTACGAGGGAAAGAACTGCGGGGATTCCTTCTCTCTAATGACTTCAAACTCTATTATCATCAAAAAAGAAAAACAAAGTAAACCATTTGCTGACCATTGATTACAGAGAAGATACATGTGACTCATGGATGTAACACACACCTCAGCAAAATCCAGGAATAGCTGGGTGCTGATGGCTGACGCTTGTAATCCTAGCTACTTAGGAGGCAGAGATCAGGAGGACCATGGTTCAAAGCCAGCCCAGCTAAATAATTCCACAAGACCCTATCTGGAAAATCCTTTCACATAATTAGGGGCTGGTGGAGTGGCTCAAGGCGAAGCCTCTGAGTTCAAGCCCCAGTACCACAAAAAAAAGAAAGAAAGTAAGAAAAAGAAAAGAAAGAAACATTGATCTCATAGGAGTTGCCAGCAGAATGGTGGTTAGCAGAGGCTGGGAAAAGTGGGGATAAGGGTGGAGGAGGGAAAAGTTGATGAATGGGTACTAAATTCTAGGTAGATTGTAACAAGAAGTTCTAGTGGAGTCACTATAGATGACAATATTGTACTGAGTTTTTCAAAAAACAAGAAAAGATTTTTAAGGTTTTCTCCATAAGGAATGATCAATCTTTGAGGAAATAGACATGTTTAATGTGGTTAAACAGTACAGAAAGTACACATACATCCAAATGATACATTGTGTCCAATAATTATTTCTGATTATGTTTTTATATCTCCATTAATTTGAAGAATTAAAAGGAACAGTACCACCATCTAAATGGAAATTAACCTAGCCCCCCCACAATAAAATTCCATACAGCAAACTAAATAATCATCTAAACAAACAATGTAGATTGTGAAGATATTGTCTACAGCCAGGTACAGGCTGTTCAAGGTTGTAATCTTAGCTACTCAGGAGGCAGAGATCAGGAGGATGGAGGCAAGAAGCCATCCCTAGGCAAATTGTTCCCAGCACCCTATCTCCAAAAAACTCATCACAAAAAAATAAGGGCTGGCAGACTGGCTCCAAGCAGTAGCAGCTGCACCTGTTTAACGAGGGTGAGGTCCTGAGTTCAAACCCTTGTGCCACCAGGAAAAAAAAAAAAAAGACAGAGACAATTTACAGAAATGGCAAAAATACTTTTAAAGTGCACATGTGACAATGGGAAGTAAATATACAGAACACAGAAGGAACTCCAAAAACTCAAGAGAACAAACAAACAAAAAAATGCAAAAGCAAATAACCCAATTTAAAAATTGGTAATACTCCTAGATAGACAGTTGGGCATGGTGGTACTCCTTTGTCAGGAACATGGTAGGCCTTTTCTGAAAAATAACTAAAAAGGAAAAAAGATCTAGGGTGTGGTTTATGTGGTAGGGCACCTGCCTAGGAATCTCAAGGCCCTGTGATTTAAAAACAAAAACAAAAACCCCCTAGTAGTCACCCCCAGAATGCCCACACATCACTACTCAGGAAAATACAAATGAAAGCCACCATGAGATGGTCACCTCACACCAGCACAAATGGCTATCATCAAAAAGACAAAAGTTAAACGAGGGCTAGGGAGGGCACGGAAGAAAGAAAAGAGTTGCACACTGCTGGTGGGAATGTAAGTGGGTACAGTCCTTATGGAAAACAGTGTGGAAATTCCTAAACAAATCAAAAATAGAATAAGCACATGGTCCAGCATTCCATCTCAGGACTGGGTACATAATCTAAGGAAAGAAATCAGTATGTGAAAGAGACATCTGTACTCTCTTGTTTACTGCAGCACAGTCACAATATACAAAGAAAGAAATGGTAGCATTGTAAGTGGACATCAATAGACGGATGCAATACAATGTGCTATCTTAAATGTGAAAAAGTGGCAGTATAAAAAAGCAAAAGAAGTGAGCTGGAGCCATGGCTCAAGCAGTACACCACCAGCCTACCAAGTATGGATTCTGAGTTCAAGCACCAGAGCTGCCAAAAAAAAAAAAAAAAAAAAAAACCCAAAAACAAACAAGAAAAAAAAAAAAAAGGTAAATGAGGGACCTACACACAGTGAAATTCTATTCAGCCTTAAAGAAAGAAACCTTGTCATTTAAGATAACATGATGGACTGGAAATGATTATGTTAAGTGAAATAAGCAAGACCTGGAAAGACACAAACTTCATGATCGTACTGCTATGGGAAATATAAACAAACCGTTTTATGAGATCAGTTCTATTCTACCTCACGGAATATAGTTTGTGTCATAGAATATCAATAAATTGTTCTTATAGTTATTGGGAACAGAACAGTGGTTACCAAGGGCTGAAAAAAAGTAGGGATAAGGGTGTAATGGGGAAGGGTTGATCAATCAGTGCTAAGATACAGTTAGATCGGAATAAGAAATTCTAGTGGAGTCACTATAGATGATGAAAATGTACTAATTATTTCAAAAAGCTAGAAGCAAGATACTTAACGTCTTCTCCATAAGGAACTGGTCCATCTTTGAGAAGATGGGTATGTTTATGGTGATTAAATATTATACAACATACACATACATTAAAGCATCACATGGTTTTCAAATATATGTATAATTCTATGTTTTTATGTCTCCATTGAAAATACATGTAGAGGACTTCGGATGTATGTCAGCAGTTGAGTGTTTGCCTAGCATGCATGAGGCCCTGGGTTTGATCCCCGGTACTGCTACAATATAAAAATAAATAAGTGAATTAATAAATAATAAAAAATAAATTTAGGGCTGGAGGTGGAGTACCTGCTTTGCAAATGTGAAGCCCTAAATTCAAACCCCAGGCCAACAACAACAAAAAGGTGGTGGATGGCAGAGTGGCTCAAGCAGTAGAGTGTCTGCCTCAGAAAAGGCCTTGAGTTCCAATGCCAGTATAGCCAAAAAATATTAAAAATGAATAAGTTGAGCTGGGCGTTGGTGGCTCATACCTGTACTTCTAGCTAGTCAGGAGACAAAGATCAGGAGGATCACGGTTTGAAGCCAGCCCAGGCAGATCCTTCATGAAACCCTATCTCAAAAAAGCCTTTACAAGGGGAGGCGGGTAAGGGAGGGGGCGGGGGGAAGGGGGGAGAAATGACCCAAACATTGTATGCACATATGAATAAAATAAAAATAAAACCCTTTACAAAAAAGGGTTGGTAGAGTGGCTCAAGGTGGAGGCCCTGAGTTCAAGCCCCAGTATCACAAAAGAAAAAAAAAAAAAGGAATAAATTTACATATAAAAATTTAAAGGGAGCATCATCATCAACTCAATAAAAGTAAACCCAGCTACACCAAAAAAGAAATAAAATAAAATTCAACACAGCGAAGGAAACAAATATCACAGTGAAGTTACAAGTGAGAAAATGGGCAGAAATCTTCGTAAAGTATGTACCTGACAGGGGATTAATATCCAGAACCTAGGAGGAACTCCAAAAACTCAACAGAACAAGCAACCAAACTAAAAATCAAATAACCCAGGTCTCCAAAAAAGTCACACAAATGGCCAACAGGGTTACAAATCAAAACCCCAAGAGAGTCTCCTCACTCCAATTAAAACGGTTATCGTTGAGACAAAATGAAGGGAGTGCTTCTCTGGGAGACCCCAGTTAAAGCTGTTGCCCGCATCTTCCCTCTTCCTTTTCCTCTTGACTGACCTGGCAGTTTCTTCTTTTGGCCCCAGGTGATGTGGCAAGGTGTCTCTTCCTGCCATCTGTGAGTAGGACAATTATCTCTTGAATAGTTCCAATCATCATAACTAAACAGCAGTAAGAACTCCAGTTTAGAACAAGTGGTACAGGAAGCAGGGTGGGTGGCCTCACACTGGGAGGCCCTCCACTAGGCACTGTGGGCTTTCCAATAGTGCAAGGAGGCAGCTGCCAGCCCTGGTTTGTTCCCTCACTGCCACTGCTGCAGCGGCTTCACACCTTCACTTCACAACTTGAAAGCTGAGTGCCCTGCAAGTGCTGGTCTGAGCTGACTTACTTGCCTAGGTCCAGAAGTGAAAGCATTAGTGATTTGTTATGATTATATTGTACAATTTATACATCTTATGACATGTAATTCATATGTAACATATAATATCTGCTTTTATATATAATATTGAAGTCATACATTACATGTATTATACATCTTATATTTAATATTTTGTATAAAATGTATGATTATCTTTATATAGAAATATATTCTGAAATTCACTTACAATTAAACACCATGATTATGTAATTATGTATTATTGTATATGCTATAACACACTGTATATTTTCCTAAAATATTATAATTGTCACAATATTCATTATATACTTTTCTAATATTATATGGATTATATTGCAAACTTAATATACATATGCTCATATAATTATATGCAATGTTCATACATAATTTATATAATCTCATGCATAACAACTGCACATAAAATATTGTATAGCCTCATGAAGTTTACATTGTTGTATATATTATAAAATGTAATATCTTATAATTTATCATATAGGATATAAAATTGTAACTAACATAATTGGTATAATGAGTATAACTATATGATTGTACAATACAACCATCATAAAAAACAACTATATACAATGGAACTGTATACAATGATTATAAAAATAATCCAATATTTTATATACTTGCCATTATTTGTAATTTATTATATAAAATTTGTCATTCCCTTTCAGGTATACTAGGTACTACAAAGTATATTTCATGTATTATATGTAAATGTTATATTGCATTACACTGCCTATACTAGATTATAAAATGTATTATCCATATTTCATGCTATGCATAATACATGTCAAAAACAAAATTTTAGGCAGGCACCTGTGGCTCATGCCTGTAATCCTAGCTACTCAGGAGGCAAAGATCGGGAGGATCATGGTTTGAAGCCAGTCCTGACAAATAGTTCACGAGACCCTGTCTCCAAAATACCCAACACAAAACAGGCCTGGTGGAGTGACTCAAGTGGTAGAAAGTAAAAAAAAAGTAAATAAAAGAGGACCTTGAAGGTTTAGAATTTATTAAACTTGAGTGTATGTAAAGATACAGGTATAGGCCAAGAGAATAGAATACAGAGCCTGGAAACAAACCCTCGTACCATGGCCAAAAGATTTTTTGACCAGAGTCTTTTCAACAAATGTTTTTGGGATTGTTGGATACCTACATACAACTGATTTTCTACAAAGTCACTTAGAACACATGCTGGAGAAAAGAAAAAGTCTTTTCTGGTTTTTTTTGGGGGGGGTGTACTGGGGCTTAAAT
Organism: Castor canadensis; assembly: GCF_047511655.1. Classification (NCBI taxonomy): domain Eukaryota; kingdom Metazoa; phylum Chordata; class Mammalia; order Rodentia; family Castoridae; genus Castor; species Castor canadensis. The sequence continues at coordinate 77,918,060 of NC_133405.1, read as the reverse complement.
TCAGGGCCTTTACCTTGAGCCACTCCACCAGTCCTATTTTTGTGAAGCATTTTTCAAGATAAGGTCGTGCAGAACTACTTGCCTGGGCTGGCTTGGAACTGCAATCCTCCTGATCTCTGCCTCCTGAGTAGCTAGGATTACAGGCATGAGCCACCAGTGCCTGGCAAAAAAAGTCTGTTTCAATAAATGGTGCTGGGGAAATTGGATATGCACATGCAGAAGAATGAAACTAAGCCTCTTCTTACTCATCATTTCAAGACATTAGCTACCAAGGCCAATATGGGTAAAAGTTTGTGAGGCCCCCATCTCAACCTATAAAAGTTGGGTGTGATGGTGCACTCTTGCCATCTCAGCTACCTGGGAAGCATAAATAGGAGGACTGCAGTCCAGGCCTGCCAGGAAAATGTGAGAAAATATGTGAAAAATTACCAAAAAGCAAAAGGGGTAGGGGTGTGGCTCAAGTGGTAGACTACCTCCCAAGGATTCTCAAGCCCTGTGGTCAAACCCCAGTAACCATCCCCTCAAAATTGCTCAAAATCACTACTCATCAGGAAAATACAAATGAAAGCCACCATGAGATCGTCACCTCACTCTAGCACAAATGGCTACCTCTCATGGCCAGTGTGAGCAGTTCCCTTGACCTGACTGGGAGCTACTAGGGGTTGAGAAAAAAGACAGAAAGACAGGCATATAGAGAAGCTGAGGTTGGGTGGGTCCGACACTCCTGATGGGAGATGCTGGTGACCCCCTCCACCTCCAAGTACATTTATTTATGCAGAATGTATGGGAAGGCGGGGTGAAACACAGGTCGAGTTCTCATGAGTCCAGTCAAGTAGGCGGCGGGAACAGAGCAGATATGGTATGTCGTTATTAGTCTGACCCAGTCAGACTATCCTGACTGGGTCAGCGTGTCATGTTTTTCTTGCAAGGTAGCCTTGCTGAAGCTTGCGTCCCATGCAGAAAGACAAAAGTTGAACAAGAGCTAGGGAGGGCACAGAGGAAAGAAAGCAGTTGCACACTGCTGGTGGGAATGTAAGTGGGAACAGTCCTTATGGAAAACAGTGTGGAAGTTCCTAAACAAATTATAGAATGAGCACATGGTCCAGCATTCCATCTCAGGACTGGGTACATAATCTAAGGAAAGAAATCAGTATGTGAAAGAGACATCTGTACCCTCTTGTTTACTGCAGCACAGTCACAATATACAAAGAAATAAAACGGAAGCTTCCTAAGTGGACATCACCTGTACCAGCAAAATCAGTCAGTCAATAAATAAACAAACAAAACAAAATAAAATAAAATAACAAAGTTGAAAAATATACTAAGAAAACTCTATCAATGTGATTGAAGGCATCAATAGCAGAATACACCATACAGAACAAAGAATTAGTGAGATTGAAGATAAGCTATTTGAAAATAAACAGTCAGGGGAGATTTTAAAAGGGTTTGTTTTGTTTTGTTTTAATGAGACTCATGGTAATCACAAAGCAAATCTACCATAGGAAAACTGAGAAAACAAAAAGTTTATCACAACCAACCCCTACATCAAAAGAGGAGAAAGATCTGTAATAAACTCCAAAAACTCAAGAGAACAAACAAACAAACAAACAAAAAGCAAAGTTAAATAACTGAATTGAAAAACGGGCAACAGACCTAAACAGTCATTTCTCCAAAAGTCATGCAAGTGGCCCAAGGTAATACAAATCAAACCCCAATGAAAGTCACCTCACTCTTCTTCCTTTCCTTCTGACCCACCTGGGAGCTTCCTCGTTTGGCCCAGGTGATGTGGCAAGGTGTCTCTTCCTGCCAAACTGTGAGTAAGACAGTTGTCTCCTGATTGGTTCCAATCACCATAAACTAAAGAGCAGTAAAAGCTCCTGTTTAGAACAATTGGTGCAGTAAGCAAGGTCCATGGCCTCACACTGGGAGGGCCTCCACTAGGTACCTTTGGGCTTTCCAATAGTGTAAGGGCGTAAGAGGGGCAGTAGGGAACCTAGGTTTCCAAAATGGAACAGTTGAAGAATACCAAGAAAATACTGAGGGAAGCTTTGTGACATTGGACTTGTTACTGATTGCTTGGACACAGTGTCAAGACACAGGTAACCCAACTGAAAATATATAAACTGGAGTAAAAAATATTTGCAAGTTCTGTGCATTAAAGGTTACAGAACGGAAAAGGAAGGAAGGAGTAACTATTTGATACTCATATGTCTGGTAAACGATTAGTAATAAACATATATAAGAGGCAGGAGTCATGGCTCAAGCTTTTGAGTGCTTGCCTGGCAAGCATGAAACCCTGCGTTCAAACTGGACTATTGCCAAACCAAATCAAACAAACCCAACAAACAAAAAAAGCGTGTACCTCCAGCACAATAAAAATAATAATAAGTTTTTTAAAAAGAAAAAAATTGTGAATATTATTTTGGACTGGTGGTGTGGCTTAAGTGTTAGATATGCTCCTGTCTAACAAGTGCAAGGCCCTGAGTTCAATCCCCAGTATTGCCAACACTAACTAACTAAATAAGGGAATAAATAAAATATATAGAAAATTCCTCCACATCAAAAGAAAACTTCCATTTATAAAACTGCACGTTTAAAAACAAAACAAAAAAAAAACTGGACGAAGCCAGGTGCAATGGCAGCTTAAGAAGGAAGATTAAGAGTATCAGGGTGGAGCATGGACTAGGTAGCTAGATAGTGTCTGGAACAAAAAGAAAAAAAAAGAAAATGAAATTACAAATATGTCCTGGTGCCATTCTGGATATTCCCTTAAATGGCCATTCAGAACCTCTGAGTCTTTTTCAAGATTTGAAGTTGTTTCCATTTCTATCTAGGATATTTTATAGTGAAAAAAGGGAATGAAGTTTGTAATGCACAATGTAGCCTTGTAGCTACAGTCAACAAGGTGGTGATGGGGGCATGGGGGTGGGGCGCAGTTGGCAGCTCCTAAATTTCACTCACCTGAGCCACTGACTGGAGAAGACCAGGCTGTTCTGGTCTAATTGAGCTGAGTCAGGATCTAGAAGCTGGAACTGCAGAGAGCAAGACAGAGAGCAGAGGGCAAGTGGTGACTAGGGCTAGGAGGTCCTTGTGCCTTCTCTGCTCGCCCACAGAACCTCCACCTCCTCCCCTCCCCTTTTGTCACCTCCTTTCGCCTAATCAGCCTGGGCCTGCCAGACCCAGACTAAGAATTGTTACCTGAGGGCTGTAGTGCTGGCCACCCATTCAGCCTGGCACCAGTTTACAGCAACAGAACACAGTTTATTGATGTTGGAATGGGAGCCAAGGAAGAAGGGAAGCAAAACATTAAAAGGAATCCTGCATCCCTGAGTGAAGGCACAGCCTGTAATTCTGCAATTCAGAGAAGGAGGAAGGAGGATGGCGAGTTACAGGCCAGCCTGGGCTACATAGGGAACCTTGTGTCAGGAGGGAAGAAAAAACATTGAGAAAGAAAGAAAGAGAGTGCAAAAGAGAGGGAGGGAGGAAGGAAGGAAGGAAGGAAGGAAGGAAGGAAGGAAGGAAGGATGGATGGAAGAAGGAAGGAAAAGAAACAAAAGCTGTTCTGGCTGAAGCTACGTCTGCTTTTGTCTTTTCAGGCCACGGGGAGGTCCTTCTCATCCTCAGACCCCATCATTGCATTCCCGCCCTCCACCTTCTGCACCCAGGTGCGGTCTCTCCGCAGCTGGATATGTTTTTGATATCTTGAAATTAAGAAGGAAAGAACTGAGGTGATTCTTCTCCCTATGAACGTGCCTCAGTTTGGGGGTCTGAGGCACCCCGTCCTTGGTGAATGAAGCCCTCCCACCCCCACACCTCCATCCTGCCCCACCCCGGCCATGAGGGATGGAGATGAAGGGAATTACTGCAGAGGAAGGAAAGCTCTGCAGCTAGGCTGTCTCACTTGCCATTTGTCCTTTCAAACTGCATGGTAATGCAGGCAGGATGAGAGAGGAAAGAGAGAGACCAGGCTCCTGATCAGATGTCTCTGCCTGTATTCACGTTCAGTGTTTCTTTTCCTTGCCTTCCTCTTTCTTGCCTGACTCAGGCTGCAGAGGCGTACTGTGGGCATCCTGCTGGTCAGCAATGTAGCTCCTGGGTAGCCCAGGGTGACAAGGCCAGGTTGGCACCCGCGCTGCTACTGCCCCTAGCTACAGAGAGGAGGGACCTCCACAGATATTCCTGGATCACTTCCTCTCTATTCCTGGCTTCTGCTAAGGTGTTTGTGACCTCCATGCGTGACATGTGTCACCTCTTTAGCAAATGATTTTCTAGTCCCGTCCTTTATGCTATCCACAGCACTATTTGTAAGGCTGTGTGTAAGACGTGTTCAAACTGCTTTGCTGAAAAGCACTGACTCCTTACTTGGGCACACGAGTTAACTAAAAACAGGAGAAGCTTGGCATCCCGGCCTCCATTTTGTATCTGTCTTTGTTCTAAGCCATTCTCTTCAGTCACTTTGCATTCACCTTGGATTCCAGAAAGGACAGAACTGATAACATCTTTATGACAAGAGACTGAAACTTCCCATATGAACGGTGGAGACTTGCAGAACTGACCACCCCTCCAAAGGAGGACAATTACCTATAATGAATGAGGCTGCACCCTGAAGCAAGAGCAACCATCATTTCATGAGAACCAGACTGCTCCCCTCAAGTGATGACAGTGATATCATCTTCTCCAGAACCCCTCTCAGAATCCTTGGACCGAGATAATGGACAACCAGAACTCACCTGTGACTGGGACTGTTTATGCACACCTTTTGTCCCCTGCTCCCAGTTCTTTTGTCTACTTAAACCTATAACTCTGTATATGTCTGTACCTGCAGGTGGGTGAAGATGAGCTGAGTGCTTACTCTGTCTCTTCTCATGGCATGTCACCGAGCCATGTAATAAACCTCCTTTCTCTGCCTTCACCATGTCTCTTCATTTGGCATTTAGCGGTGGGTGGCTTGACCTGGCATACGGAATCTCAGGAGTTTGGGCCTTGCGTTCAAAAACTCCACTTTCCTGTGCACTATGGATAGGGTGAGAATTTTCCAAAGCTTGACCACTCATTGCTTGGTTGAACACACACTTCTTCAACATAGCTCCCTCCTCTCATATTTTACTATAAGCAACAAGGAGAAATTAGCTCATGATTCAAAACTTTGTTTAGAAACCTCAGCCAATAAAAATATACGATGGGGAAAAGACATCCTCTTCAACAAATGTTGTTGGGAAAAGTGGTTATCTGTCTGCAAAAAACTGAAACTAGATCCATGCTTATCACCCCGTACTAGTATCAACTCAAAATGGATCAAGGACCTTAATATCAGACCCGAAACTCTGAAATTGGTACAGGAAAGAGCAGGAAACACTCTGGAAGTAATAGGTACAGGCAAGGACTTCCTCAATAGAACCGCAGCAGCTCAGCAACTAAGACAAAGTATGGACAAATGGGACTCCATAAAACTAAAAAGCTTCTGCGCAACAAAAGAAATGGTCTCTAAACTGAAGAGCCCAACCCCAGATTGGGAGGAAATGTTTGCCAGCTGTACATCAGACAAAGGACTGATAACCAGAATATACAGAGAACTTAAAAACTCAATTCTCCCAAAATCAATGAGTTGCCCAATCAAAGAAATGGGCAACTGAACTAAACAGAACTTTTTCAAAAGAAGAAATTCAAATGGCCAAAAAACACATGAAAAAATGCTCACCATCTCTGGCCATAAAGGAAATGCAAATCAAAACCACACAAAGATTCCACTTCACCACTGTTAGAATAGCCATCATCAAAAACACCACCAACAACAGGTGTTGGCGAGGTTGTGGGGAAAAAGGAACCCTAGTCCACTGCTGGTGGGAATGCAAGCTGGTGCAACCACTCTGGGAAAAAAATTGAAGGCTTCTTAAAAATCTAAACATAGACCTGCCATATGATGCAGCAATCCCACTCCTGGGGATATACCCAAAGGAATGTGACACAGGTTACTCCAAAAGCTTCTGCACACCCATGTTTATTGCAGCACTATTCACAATAGCCAAGTTATGGAAACAGCCAAGATGCCCCACTACTGACAAATGGATCAAGAAAATGTGGTATTTATACACAATGGAAATTTACTCAGCCATGAAAAAGAATGAAATCTTATCATTCTCAAGTAAATGCATGGAACTGGAGAACATCATTCTGAGCCAGGTTCGCCAGGCTCAGAAGACCAAAAATGATATGTTCTCCCTCATATGCGGACTTTAGATCTAGGACAAATACAGCAATGTGGTTGGACTTGGGTCACACGATAAGGGGAGAGCACACACGGGGGGCGGGGGGTAGGGGAGGTAAGGGGATAGCTAAGAAACCCAAAACATGAAAGTATTTGATGTCCCCACTACAGAGGAACTAATACAGAAACCTGAAAGTGACAGAGGTCAATATGAGAAGGGGATCAGGAACTAGTGAAAAGGTCAGGTAGAGATGAATCAACATGGGTTGTAACACATTTGTACATGGAAGCAATGCTAAGAATCTTTCTGTATAGCTATCCTTACCTCAACTAGCAAAAACGCTTTGTTTTCCTTATTATTGCTTATGTTTTCTCTTCAACAAAATTAGAGACAAGGGCAGAACAGATTCTGCCTGGAAGCGAGGCAGGGGGAGGTGGGGGGGGGGGCAGGGAGATGGCAGGGGATGGGGGAAGAAATGACCCAAACAATGTATGCACATGTGAATAAATGAATAAAAAAAAGAAAGAAAGAAAGAAACCTCAGCCAAATATCCAATTCCATTAGTTACAAATTCTGCTTTTCACAAAACTAGAAAACAATTTTGCCAAGCTCTTCACTCCCATCTAACCAAGATTCCCATTCTTGCTCATTCCAATAGCATGATACTCATTTCTGTCTAAAACCTCACCAGAAGTGAGGCAGGCTACTGACAGGGAAAGTAACCTGCCTTGGGAACTTCATCCTCTTCAGCAAAAGGTCACCCCATGCTGAATTCCTTCTCCCCACCCAGTACCACCATTGGACATCCCCTCAGTTATAAATTCCTTTTCAGTTGTAAATTCCTTTGCAGACATAAGTGCCCCCAAAAGACAAGAAGCCTCTTGGCCAGTTCAGACTGGAAAATGACACATGCCCAGCCCAGTAAAAGGCAATCTGTCCTCAATTTCACCTTTCAGGTAAAGCTCTCTACTTAAGACCTTATGAAGGATGGCAAGAGAAGGAGGTTAAGAAGGTGAATAAGGTTGATGTACTTCCTATATAAGAATGAATATTGAATTTTTAAACCTGTGAAATCACCATAAGAAAGGGACTAAGATAGAAAGGAGAAAGATAGAGGGGATGAACCTATTTGAGTTATAATACATATATACTTGGAAATGTCACAAGAAAGCTCCCTGTATAGCTATCTTAAACAAACAAAAATGTCATTTTGTTGTTTACAAACACGGAGAACAGGAGGGCAGAACAGGTCCTGCCTGGGGGTTGGTTCCGGTGGGAGGGGAAAGGAGATGGGAAAAAGGCATAGGAGGGTGAATATGGTGCAAGTACTGTGTACACGTGTATGCAAACAGAAAAATGATACCTGTTGAAAGTATTCCAGGAATGGGGGAAGGGGAATAAAGGAGAATGATGGAGGGGTCAGTTTCACTAGGAGATATTGTAAGAACTTCTGTAAATATCACACTGTACTCCTAGTATAGCTATAACAAAAAAAATTTTTAAATTTAGTAACACCTTGTGAATACTGGTAAATCTCATATATATAAGTAAAGGCCTTTTCAATCAAACCTGTCAATCACCTGAGCTCTTCCTGCTAAGGCTGCCCAGATTTGTCCCTGACATTTGAACTTACAGCTTATAAATTGCGGTTCATATAAAGATCTGTGTTTCTTTTCCACGTGGCCAGGGCCTACCACTGTTTTTTCTTTTGTGGTGCCTATTCTCTCCTTTGTCTTTCAGTAAAACCCAGCTATGGGTTTGCAATCTGTGTCTCCATCCAGTTCTCTCTTCAGGAGATACAAGAGGCTGAGATCTTCTAGACCAGGGTCTTCTTAAGACCACCCATCTGGTACCAGAAGGACACTTAACATTCATATATTTTTCCTGGGGATGTAGCTCAGTGGAAGTGTGCTGAGGAAGTGAGTGGGGTACTTGATTCTATCCCCAGAATCACAAAAATAAACAAGCAATACAATAAATAAAATAACGTGAAGAAACTACTATCTCTACCAGCACTATGTTCACGATGATATATATACGTGGCCTATAAATTCAATAGGATTGTCTATAATTGTTATTTTCTGAGCTTTCACTACAATCATCTTTAATGTCCACATTTTTACTGAAGTCCTTGAAGGCAATGAAGGCTTTTACTAAGATGCCCCTATTTTAATTGTTATTTTTTCAAAATCCTGTCTCGAAACACTATACTATCGTGAGGCGTTGAGGGTTAGGGGTTCGATACATGAACCATTACAGGGAAAAGCACAGTAAGGGCCATAACAACATTACTACTTTTTCAATGATCAGAATTTCTTGCCTATAATCAATCCTAGCTACTCAGGAGGTGGAGATCAGGAGGATCTCAATTCCAAGCCAGCCTGGGCAAACAGGTAGAGAGACCCTACCTCAAAAACACCCACCACACAGGAAAAAGGGCTGGCGGGGTGGCTCAAGTGGCAGAGTGCCTGCCTAGCAAGCATGAGGCCCTCAGTTGAAACCCTAGTTCCTCCAGGAAAACAAACAAAAACAAAAAAGAATTTCTTTTTGCAGTACTAGGATCAAACCCAGGGACTAGGTGAGCACTACACCCCTGAGCTACCTAACTCTCCAACTCTTATTTTTATTGGTTTTCAAATTGTCCCATACTGGCCTGTGGAGTCCTTTTCAAACTGGCTGCTGAATCTGTTTGACAGAATTCAGTGGTCTTTAATTTCCTTGTCTTCTGTACATGAAAAAATTCAAGACTCTAATCTGAAATCAGCCATTTTTCCAGGAGGACTTCTTCAGGGAGAGGAAGGAGGTGGAGGCCCCATTCTGGGCCTTGTGGGTACTCACTCCTATTGGATTGGAACTTATTTCAAATAATATGCCTTATGACATAATACTGAATCTACAATTTCAATGCAGTACCTGAGGGCTTTTTGTTGTGGTGGCTTTTTGTTTTGTTTTGTTTTTTAGTACCTGAGTATTTTCAAAACTATACTGATGATACATCTGTATCTCCTTTTTCCTAACCTGAAAAATCCAAGTTTATAATACTAACAAAATTTCTAGTTTATATTGTGTAAACACACACAGACACACACATACACACACACACTCATGCAAACACTGCCCACAGTTTAATGAGCGATCGTACATTGGTCTGGGTGTGTGTGTGTGTGTGTGTGTGTGTGTGTGTGTGTGTGTGTGTGTTTTAGTGATTTTTGTAGTTAGGAAAATAATATTACATGTAACTTACATGACTAAGTATTACATCTCATATAGTGTATAGTATGCATGATACAAGTACTTCTTTCATGTAGTTATATTACACAATCTATATTGCAATAAATGGGATATAATGTGAAACTTACATTTACGTATTTAAAATACCTATGATTTTTCATATAAACATTGTATGCCATACAAATGTTTTATTTTTTTCCCCATTTTTATTAGCATATTTTCATTGTTCAGGAGGGGATTTATTGTGACAATTCTGAATAGCCTTACATTGTACATTGGTTAGATAGTCCCCTCTATGTCCCTCTACCACCCCTTCCCTGTCCTGCTTAAATCAATTAGAATGGGTTTCATTGTTCTATTTCCTTTAAGCAAATGAAGCCCATCAATCATATTCCTTCACCTTCATCTCCTCCATTCACCATCCCACAACTCATTGTACCTATTTTATAGTCTTGTCTTTTGATTTCAAAGATAATGTTCAAAGGGATTTCTCAACGTATCCCAGCTGTAAATATGCTCCACTTTGGTCAGTTCGACGCCCTCTGTTAGTCTCTCTTACCCATTCCCTCCAACGCCCCATTATTCGGCAGCTTTCAATACATATCAATATATCCTCTACCTGCACACGTGGTAGGTATTTCCCTGTTGTTGACCCTATCATTTTCTTTTCCTTTACCTCCCCACCGGGTTCCATAGTGTGGTTCAGCATTGCCAATATAGTCTACCTGTAGACGTTTATATCATTGAATTTGTTTTTGTGCACACATTTATCTTTTGGATCTATCTTCCACATGTGAGAGAAAACAAGTGACCTTTGTCTTTCTGAACTTGGCTAACTTCACTTAACATGATGTTCTCCAATTCCATCTATTTACCTTCAAACCATGTAGTTTCATTCTTTCTTATGGTTGAATAAAACTTCATTGTATATATTTACCACAGTTTCTTAATCCACTCATCAATTATAGGGCATGCAGGTTGTTTCCATAGCTTGGCTATTGTGAACAGTACTGCAATAACCATCAGTGCACAAGTGTGTCTATTATATCCTGACTTACATTCCTTCAGGTATATGCCCAAAAGTGTTATCACTGGATCATGTGACAGTGGTATTTTTAGTTTTTAAAGGCATCTCCATACTGCTTTCCGTGACGGTTGTACTCATTTACATTCCCACTAACAGTGTATAAGTGTTCCTATATCACCGCATCCTCGCAAACCTTTGGGGTTGTTTTTGTTCTTGAAGACAGCCATTGTAACTGGGGTGAAAAACAGCAGAATTAATAGACACCTTAGGCCAAATGGACCTAACAGACATCTACAGAGTGTTTCTTCCAACAACAGAGAAATACACATTCAGAAGAAATACATATTCAATACACATTGTTCTCAGCAGCTCATGGAACTTTCTCCAAAATAGACCATATTTTAGGACACAAACCAAGTCTTAATAAACTTAAGAAAACTGAAACAACCCCCTGTATCATATCAGATCACAGAGGGACAAAACTGGACAGCAGAAAATATTCAAACACATGGAGGCTGAACAACATACTGCTCAATGACCAAGTGGGTCATTGAAGAAATAAGGGAAGAATTCAAAAAGTTCCTACAATGCAAACAAAAACACAACCAACCAGAAACTGTGGGACACAGCAAAGGCCATGCTAAGAGAAATAAACAACGTAACGATGCACCTTAAGCTTCGGGAAAAACAAGAACAAACCAAACCAAAAACTAGCAGATGGAGAGAAATAATAAAGATCAAGGCTGCTATCAATGAGATTGGGACCAAACAAAATGATGAACAAAACAAAAAGTTGGTTCTTTGAAAAGATTAATAAGATTGATAAACCCTTAGCCAATCTGACTAGATGGAGAAGGGAAAAGACCAATAAATAAAATTAGAGATGAAAAATGGGACATAACTACAAATACTAGTGAAATCCAGAGGATCATAGGGAATCCTTTGAAAACTTATATTCGAGTATACTGGAGAATCTAGAAGAAATGGATAAACTTCTAGATGCATTTAGCCAACCAAAATTGAACCAATGAGATATTAACCACCTAAACAGATCTATAACAAGCAATGACATTGAAGCAGTAATACAGAGTCTCCCAAAAAAGAACAGCCCAGGACCTGATGGATTTTTGGCTGAATTCCACCAGTCCTTTACAGAAGAACTATACCAATCCTCCTCAAATTTTTCCAGGAAAGAGAAAGGGAAGAAACACTACCAAACTCTTTCTATGAAGCCAGTATAACACTCATTCCAAAACCCAACAAAGATTCAAAAAAAAAGAGAGAGAGAATTACAGACCAATATTTTTAATGATATAGACGCAAAATTTCTCAACAAAATACTGACCAGACAAATTCAACAACACATCAAAAAGATCATACACCATGACCAAGTTGGTTTCATTCTAGGGATGCAAGGATGGTTCAACATATGCAAATCTATAGAAGTTATACAGCATATAAACAGAAGGAAGAACAAAAATGACATGATCCTCTCAATAGATGCAGAAAAAGCCTTTGACAAAATTCAACACCCTTTCATGATTAAAGCACTGAAGAAACTAGGACTAGAAAGAATATTCCTCAACTTAATAAAGGCTGTATATTACAAACCGAGCTAACATTATACTAAGTATAAAAGATTTCCACTAAAGTCAGGAATAAGACAAGGATGTCCACTTTCTCCACTCTTATTCATTATAGTTTTGGAATTCCTACCCAGAGCAATGAGACAGAAGTGAGGCCTCATGGTTTGCTAGGCAGGCACTCTACCACTTGAGTCACTCCGCTAGCCCTATAAATTCTACTTTTCACAAAACTGTAGAAAACAATTTCCCCAAGTTCTTTGTCCTCATCTAACCATGAATGCCGTTTTGTCAGTTCCAGTAATATGGCACTCATTTCTGTCTGAGACCTCATCAGAAGGACCTTACCATTCGTTTTTCTGATCTGGGGACGTAGCTCAGTGGTACTGTGCTTGCCTAGCATGCATGGGGCCTTCGATTCCATCCCCCAAACCACAAAAATAAATGAGTAAAGTAAAAATAATATGAATTAATTTGTATTTCTACCAGCACTATGTTTACAATTATATATATATATCCCATAAATTAAATAAGATACTCTACAATCCTTGTTTTCTGAGCTTTAACCACAATCATCTTTAATGTTCACATTAATACTAACAGTCTTTCAAAACAATTAAGTTTTTTTTTTTTTTTAACTAACATGTCCCTTCCCTTATTTTGTCTTTTCAAAATCCTGTCTCCAAATTCTATTATATTCTGAGGTGTTGAGGATTAGGGATTCAATACATAAATTACTACAGGGAAAAGCACAATTAGGGCCTTGTTAGTATCATTACTTTTTCAGTTATCATTATTCCTTTTTGCAGTAGTGGGGTCGAACCCAGGGAGTAGGCAAGTACTCTTCCACTGAGCTACCCAAGCCCTTCGCCCTTATTCGTATTGGTTTTCAAACTGTCCCATACTTGGACTATGGGATCCTTTTCAAACTGGCTTGATTTCTTTGACAAGATCCAATAGTGTGGAGTCTTTGATACCATTTCCTGCATGAGGAACAGCAAATATTTCTCTCTCTTTTTCTCTCACTCTCCCACCTTTGTATAGTTTACCCTGTTATATTAAAATAAATCCTTGGTAACATTTCAAAAAAAAAAAATACAATGGTCTTTGTTAATTTCCTTGTCTTCTGTCCAGGAAAAAATTGTAGCAATCTAATCCATTTTCCCAGGATGATTCCTTCCTTAGGGAGAAGAGGGTTGTCGACACTCCATTCTGGGCCTTGTAGGTTTTCTCTCTTCCTGGATTGGTACTTCTTTCAAGCAATTTTCAGCAAATACATTTATATGTTAATATACCTTATGACAATAATGAATCAACAACTTGAATTCAGTGCAGAAGTATTTTTTAAACCAACGTGTCTCCTTCCTCCTAACACTAAAAATTCAAGTTTGTAATGACACCAACAAAATTTCTAGTTTGTATTGTGGAAACACACGCATGCATGCACACACACACACACACACACACACAATTAAACGTTTTAATGATTTCATAGTTTTTCTGGTTGTGGTTTTGAAGTGGTTCTTGTACTTTGAAAAATAATATCACATGTAATTTATATGATTAAGTATTACAGCTCATATTTATCATATATACTGTATGGTATGCATGATACAAATACTTCTTTCATGTAATTGTATTACACAATCTATATTGCAATAAATGATATAATGTAAAAATTATATTTAAGTATTTACAAAACACTTGCTTTTTTATGTAAACATTGTAAGCCATACAAATATTTTAAATGCTAAGGCATGCTATATTATGTGTCATTTAATCATGTGAGTCACTTTTCTGTTGTAACAAATACCGGAGAGAAACAACTTAAAGGAGGAAAGACTTATTCTGGTTCGGTTTCAGAGGTTTCAGTCCAATGTCAGGTGGATCCACTGCTTTGGGTCTGAGGTGAGGCAGAATCGTGCCAGTGGGCCTGTGACAGTGGAGCCTCCACATCTCATGGCAGCCAGGAAGCAGAGAAAGAGACAGACAAGAAGGGGCCAGAACAGGATACAACCTTCAGAGAAACCCCAGCGATGTACTCTCTTCAACCCGGCCCCACCTGCTAATAGCCCATTCAGCATGAACTCATCAGTGGGTTAATCCATTGCCGAAGTCAATGCCCTCATGACTTCATGCCCCTCTCAGTAATTGGGTCCACCAGCTGGGGAGCAAGCCTTCAATACTGAGATTTTTCAATGTGGAGCTAGGTACACCCCTCAAATCCTGCAGGTCCTTGCAGCTACAAGACTTGGGTGTAACCTCACTTAGTGTCAGCTTTGGTGACCAAGTGACTGCTGTCACCAACATTACTACCAGCTCAGGTGGCATAGTGTGGAGCAAGATTCTGTTTGCTGATATGCAACTTAGCGCCTGCCCAGCAAGGTCAAGGTCCTGAACGCAACCTCTAGGACCACCCAAAATAAATAAATTCAAAGCTGACTAATAGACCAAGAAAAAATCTAAAAATGTAATTAAAGGCATCAATAGCAGAATAGATGAAACAGAAAAAGAATTAGTGGGATTGAAGACAGGCAACTTGAAAGTAAACAGTCAAAGGAGATTTCAAAATAGCTTATTGTAAGCAAAAGGATTTTTGTAAGACTCATAGTAACCACAGTACAAAACTCCACCTTAGGGCAAATGGAAAACAATTTTATCACAATCCACCCTGATATCAAAACAGCAGAAAGATCTCCAAGAAACAGCCTATTGGTACATCTAAAGGAACTGGGAAAAGAAGAACAAACCAAACCATAAAGTTTTCGAAGGAGAAAAATTCTACCAATCGCAGTAGAAATATAAGAAACTTTAAAAATTCAAAGACCGACAAAATGAAGATCTAGGTTTTTGAATATACATGATCAACAAACCTAGAGCCACACTAAGAAAAACAGTGTTCAAGCGTATGAAATCAGATGGAAAGGGAGACATTACAATCAACACCATAGGAACAAAAGATTACTAGAAATTATTATGAACAACTATACACCAACAATTTAGTGATCTAAAAGAACGGCCAAATTCATGGATCCATATACCTTACCAATATGGAATCATTAAATAGAAAACCTGGGAGTCTGCTCCCATTTCCTGGGTGAGGAGCAGGAAATGCTTCTCTTTCTTTCCTCCACTTGTCCACTTTATCCCATTAAACTAAAACAAATCCTTACTGAAACTTGGAAGGAAGGAAGAAAGGATACCTGAACAGACGGATTATGAATAATCAGTGAATGAACAAGCCCAGGACCAGAAGGCTTCACTACTGAGTTCTACCAAACATTTAAAGGCTTAATCCTGATTTTTCTTAACTTATTCCAAAATAATTGAAGAGAAAGGAATAGAAGGAATTGTTCCAACACATTCTAAGGCCAGAGTTACCCTGTTACCCAATCCAGACAAAGACACAAGGAAAAGAAAGTGACAAGCCAATATGCTTGATAAACACAGATGCAAAAATCCTTAAGTGAATACTAGCAAGCTGAATGCATCAGTATATTAAAGATTATAATCCCAGCTATTTGGGAGGAGGAGGCAGAAGGATATCAAGGTCCAGCCCAACTTGGGCTACATGCCAAGTTCCTATCTCAAAAGCAAACTAAACAATAAAATTATCAAGAAAAAAACCTCCTGGAAGTAAAACCGATTCATCAATTTTGCCACATACATCAGTGGCAAGGCTTTAAGCCACTATTTAAGTACTTGAGATGAAAATCAAGAAAGCAGGGGCTGGGGATTTTTGGTTCAGTGGAAGAGCGCTTGCCTGGCACGTGCAAGGCCCTGAGTTAGGTCCCCAGCACCAGGAGAAAAAAAAAAAAAAAACAAAGGAAGAAAGTTCGTTTACAGCACCTATGAAAAGTAAACTAAGAAGAAATTTAGCCAGAACCGAAAGATCTAGGAAAACTAAGACACTGATGAAGGAAACTGGAAAGGACACCCACAACAAATGGAGACACCGGTGTTTATCATTAGAAGAATAAATACTAACCTGTCCACACTACTAAGTGATGTACAGATTAAATAAAATCTAGATCAAATATCGACAGCAGGGCAATGGAAGTCTCTCAGGCTCCCTGCCCCCCAGCTTCCTGCCTCCCCTACATCAGCCCTGAAAGTGAAGGATCAGACATCACAGGCTAAGAGTTGGAGGCAGCTTCCTGGGAGGGCAGAGGGTTGGGGGGAGGGGTGAGCAGCTTCCTGGGAGGATTGGGTATGGGAGGTGTTGGGGGATGGGGCGGGGTGAGGGCGAGGCAGCTTAGATTCACTCACAAGAACCAGGCTTTCTTGGTGGAATTTAGTTCAGGCAGGATCCAGAGGCAGGAATGGCACGGAGGAGACAAGGAGCAGAGAAGGAAGAGTGCAAGCGGAATGCAGAGAGCTGAGGCCGAGAAGAGGTAGCATGCATCTCCTGAGCGCTCAGAGCTTGGCCTGCACACCCTCCACCCTCTTCGCCACCCTTCTCCTCTACTTCCTAGGTCTGCAGAACCTTCTTCACACAGTTTCGCGAAGGCTGTGGCGCTGGCAGCTTATGGAGCCAGGCACAGGTTTTGATCCAGTCGCAGAGCAGAGTGTACTGATGTCGAAGCGGGAGCCCAGGAAGCACCGAGAGAAACCTTACGAGGAGCCCCGCAGCCCTGTGTGGAGGCGCAGCCTGTAAATCCGCACCTCGGCGATGGAGGCCGGAGGATGGGCTGAGCAGAGGGACCCTGCCACAGGAAAGGACAAGCAAAGGCAAGGATGCTGTTCTGACTGCAGGCTATGCCACAGAAGGCGCCAGGGTTGCCATCCTGGTCCGCTGTCGCCCTTTCAGGCCACGGGGAGCTCAATCTTATCCTTGGACCCCCATCATCGCATCTCCGCCCTCCACCCTCTGCATCTGGGTACGTTTTCTCCCCGACCTGGATGTTTTTGATATGGAACTAGGAGGGAAAGAACTGCGGGGATTCCTCCTCCCCACCGCCATGCTTTCCGTTAAGCGGGCCGAGGCATTCAGTCCCTGGCAAACGAAACCCCTCCCCCAGCCGCGAGGGACGGAAAGGCAGGGAATTTCTGCAGAGGAAGGAAGGCTCTGCAGCTAGGTCCTCTCTTCTGCCATTTGTCCTTTTGTTAAGGGCAACGGTGTAGTCTCTGGTCAAAAGATCTCCACATTTTTGTGTCCCACGTGGAAGAATCCGTGGTGAGACGGGTGGGTGTTAATGGAAGGTTACAAACGACTTGAACAAATAACCCCGTCTTAAGGCTACCTCAAAATTCCTCTCCTCCTCTGAACTGTTGCAGGTCTTGCAAAATGACGTATTTCGCCCAACCAGGCACCTGTTCTCCCTTCCTGGAACCAGGTACCCGGTGACCTTTTTTCCTCCTCCCTCCTTACTTAAGGACCGTGCTTTACCACAAACATGTGCCACTTACTTTGGGATTAGTCCAGGGGTATTTTGCTCCCCTTTCTGGCTTTTAATAAAGGCCCCTCCGGTCTGTTGAGGTCGGTTCATTTTCTTTCTCATCTATCCTTGCTTCGTTAACTAGTTTGAACTTAACAGGCGTACATGGAGTTTATTAAACGTTAGGAAGAGAATTACAGAAGGAGGAATGGTGGGAAAGTTAGGGAAGGAAATTACAAAATGTGGCATGGTGGGACCACGTGGAAGCTGGAAACAGAGAGAGCGTCTTTCTCTTTTCCAGGTGCTTTTAAACCTTATGCTAAGGTATGAGAAGAGAAGAACCTGGTGATTTCTAACCAATAGTTGATGAGTGGGGAGGGGCAAGGGTGGTCCCTGAGCCAGGTGAAGGTGGTTTTAGTTGTCCCTGAGATAGGGTGACTAACCCACACATATTCGCAATTGAAAAGAAGACTCCCGAGAAAGAGAGGAATGTTCCATCTGAAACACAATATTAAGTCATATACCTTCTAAGATTCCCGAACTTTCCCTCATTCTAGCCTGCTTCACTTTGAGTGAGGGAGACCAGGCTCCTGGTCAGATTTCTCTGCCTGCATTCAGCAGCCTACTGCTGAGAGAAAAAGGAAGGCAGTAGGCCTTGACTATCTGACTTCAAAGTATACTACAAAGCTGCAGTAATATGGTATTGGCATGAAAACAGGCACACAGGCCAATGAAAGAAAGTCAAGAGATTAGAAATAAAAACAAATCTATAGCCAACTGTTCTTTAACGGAAACACTAAGAATGCACCTCAGAGAAAAAAAAGAGTCTTTTCAATAAATGGTGCTGGGGGAATTGGATAGCCACATGCAGAAGAATGAAACTCGACTCCCTTTTACTGCTTCTGGAAGTCATCGCTAAATGAATTAAGGATTTTAATGCAAGATCTGAAACTATGAAACTACTAAAGAAAAACAGGGGCAATGCTTCCGGACATTGGAATGGCAAGGACTATTTGGATAAGAGAGCAAAGCACAGGAAACACTATAAAAATAGACAAATGGGATAACATCAGACTAAAAAACTTCTGCAAAGGAAAGGAAACCGTCATCCAAGTGAAGAGACAACCTACAGAATGGGAAAAATTACTTTTAAAGTTTACATGTGACAAGGAGTTAATATCCAGAACACAAGATGAACTCCAAAAACTTGAGAACAAAAATCCAAATCAAATAACCCAATTGAAAAAAGGTAATGGACCTAAATAAACCTTTCTCAAAAAAAGTCATACAAATGGCTAACATTTAATGCAAATCAAAACTCCCAAGAGTTATCAGGTCAGTCCAGTGAGAGTGAAAATGGCTGTCATCAAAGAGACAAAATGAAGCAAGTGCTTCCCTGGGAGACAGCAATGAAATCTGTTGTCCACATTTTCCCCTCTCCCTTTTCCTCCTGACTGACCTGGGAGCTTCCTCTTTTGGCCCCAGGTGATGTGGCAAGGTGTCTCTTCCTGCCATCTGTGAGTAGGACAATTATCTCCTGATTGGTTCCAATCATCATAACTAAAGAGTAGAGAGAGCTCTAGTTTGGAACAACTGGTGCAGGAAGCAGGGTGGGTGGCCTCACACTGGGAGGCCCTCCGCTAGGCACTGTGGGCTTTCCAATAGTGCAAGGGGACAGCTGCCAGCCCTGGTTTGTTCCCTCACTGCCACTGCTGCAGTGGCTTCACACCAATTCACAACTTGAAAGCTGAATGCCCTGCAAGTGCTGGTCTGAATTGACTTACTTGCCTAGGTCCAGAGGTTACACCCCTGGGGGCAGCCATTTTACATCTACTAGGTCAAGTTATAAAAGACTCTTCTGGAGACAGCCAGGTGTGATTCCCTGCATGCATTATGGAGCAGGCTGGTGAGTGTCCTTGCCCAGAGGACAGGGCAGCACTGACAAGAGGTGGACAAAGTGCACTGCTGCTTTCCAATCCGTTCCAGTCAGCTCTATTAGCAGAAGGAAAGCACTGTACTTTGGAGGCTGGCATGTGGCCAGACTTATCTTAAGCACCCCTGCTCCTACCACACAGATACTCACTCAGGGAGCTGTGCGATTCATTCATGACCCTGATAGTGGCCATGGATCTTAATTGAGCACTCTTGCTTACCCCCACAGTAAGGGTTTCTGCCAGCACCTTAAACCCTCATGGTACTGTCTCCCTCCTGCAAGTGGATACAGTCCCTCAAAGGTCAAGTGGAGCACAGGAAAGAGGGAAACTCACCTATGCACACAGCCACTCATGACCACCAGGGTTGTATGAGGTTAACCACACAAGGTGGCCCTTGGAGAAAAATAGGCCACCTTAAAAACACAAAGCAAACAATAACAAGTGTCTGATACTTCGGACAAAGGGGAAAACTTTGTTTCCCTGGGACAGGCTCTAGCTCTCTAGGCAAACCTCAATTCTTGAAGGCATTTTGGGAAGCTGGAGAACCAAGAGGCTGCCTAGAGGCAGGACACAGGGCCCCTGTCCCTCCTTCTCTTCCTGCAACCAAGGGGGAAGGCCCACATTGAGTCATCAGCCCAGGACAACAACTAATAACCTTGCTATAGGTAACTAGAAGTGCAGGAAAAAGAGGGGCAGGAAAGAGCAAATGAAAAGGACAAAACCTAAGATGAAATCTCATAGACACTGGTGGAGAAAATGAAAGGTAGCTGAAAATTAAATATATAATTATATAATAGTTTTATATTTTAATAGTCTCTATACACACATAGGCAGATACAAAGATTTGGGGTTTGACCCAACTGGAATTCCAAAATATAAAGTATATGTAATTGTATTGTTATATATGCCAAATGTAATTATATATTTTATAATTCATATAACAAAGGATAAGTAACATAAGTTTTTGTTTTTTTTTGCAGTACTGGGGCTTGAAATCAGGTTCTACACCTTGAGCCACTCCACCAGTCCTTTTCTTGTGATGGTTTTTTTCAAGATAGGGTGTTGTGAAGCATTTGCCCAGGCTGGCTTCCAACCACGATCCTCCTGATCTCTTGCCTCCTGAGTAGCTAGGTTTGCAGGAGTGAGCCATTGGCACCTGGTGTAATGTATGTATTATAACGTACATGTATTAAAGTATCATTAGAAAATATTATATAATAAATGATTGTATACAGTCACATAATTATATGTAATCTTACATTATTTTTATAATCACTGTGTATCGTATTATTATATATTATGATATGCTATCAGTATTATAAAATGCATGATACATAATTATACTCATTATAAGCAACGCTATATATTTTATACCATAAAGGATTGATTTTTATATATTATGTGATATATAAAACAGTATGAAATACATGCTACCGTATAGAATTATGCTTATTTCCTCATTTTGCATATATTATATAATTTCCATTTCATATGAAGATACGATCATGAATTATGCTGTATAATACTGAAAATACAGAATACATATATTTTAGCAGTTTATAAAATGTCAAATATATGTGACATATAATAATTACATGATCATATATTATTTGAAGAGAAAGGTCTAAGCAGAATATATAGTTATATATAAACCAGAGATTTTTTTTTTTCTGTGGTACTGGGGTTTGAACTCAGGTCCTACATCTTGAGCCATTCCACCAGCCCCTTTTTTTTTTTGTTTTTTCGAGATAGGGTCTTGTGAACTATTTACCCAGGACTGGCTTGAACTGCGATCCTCCTGATCTCTGCCTCCTGAGTACTAGGATTATAGGCATGAGCCTGTAACTTTAAAAATATGTTACATAAAATATAATGTATAGTTTATATGTATTACATAATATTTAATATTCCTGAATACCTGTTTCATAATGTGGTATGTTGTTCACATTATGCCATATAGAATTTCCTAATCATATATAAAATAAATGATATGTAATGATTATGCAATATCATCTTATGTATAACATAGATATTCATATATAGATACAATATACATTATTCTTTTACTACATATAAGTAATGATTAAATAAGTACAGATTATATATCACATCATTTCCAATATTTCACAATATGTCTATCTCACCTTATATATAATATACAGTAATTATACAACTACAGATGTTATATTGTATGCATTCATATTTATGATTTTCCACATAGGCTTGTAAGGGTTATTTCTAGAATAATACATCATAGAACATAAGTGATTATATTAGTCATGTACTATTAAGGCATATTTAAATATATTATAATACTAGCATATTAAAACTTATGATTACTAGGAACCAATGGCTCTAGCCTGTAATACTAGGTACTCAGGAGGTAGAGATCAGTTGGATTGTGGTTCAAGGTCAGCTGGGGAAAATAGTTTCCAAGACCCTATCTCAAAAATACCCAACAGAAAAAAGGGCTGGCAAAGAGTGCCTGCCTAGCAAGCGTGAGATACTGAGTTCAAACCCTAGTACTGCCCCCCAAATAAACAAAATAAATATCATTTAATATATATCAATAATAGTGTGATAATGGCCATTAAACTTATGATTCCTATCACCTGTTTATGCAGTTATGTCATACTGTCATATATAACTTTAATTTTGTACAGCATCACAGTCACACATTTATTATGTATGTGGTATTGTATAATTGTATGTGATATGATTTTACAATATGTATACCAATTATATATATAAATATATATACCATTTATATACCAATCATATAAAATTGTATGTATGATATATATTAGAAATTTTTATGTTTTACATTATTGTCTATCACATGCTTATGCAATTATGTACAACATAATGACATAGAAAACTTTTTT
Organism: Castor canadensis; assembly: GCF_047511655.1. NCBI lineage: Eukaryota > Metazoa > Chordata > Mammalia > Rodentia > Castoridae > Castor > Castor canadensis. Next base: position 77,895,816 of record NC_133405.1, on the reverse strand, counting down.
TTTGTGATAGCAGGGTTTGAACTCAGAATTTTGAGCGTACAGGTGCTATACTGCATGAGCCACACCTCCAGCTCTTTTTACACTGGTTATTATTTGGTGGTATTAGGGTTTGAACTCAGGGCTTCACACTTGCTAGGTATCTGCTCTATCACTTGAGGACACTTCCAGTCTGTACTGGTTATTTTTCAAATAAGTTCTCCCTTTTTGCCCAGGCTGGTCTAGGCCACAATTCTATTTTAGGCTCTCCACTACAGCTGGGATGACAGGCACATGCTACCAAGCCCTGTTATATATAACTATTAAATTATATAAAATATCACAAGTCACACATTCATTATATATGCATTATTGTATAATTATATGTGATAATTCTATATTACATACATTAATTATAAAATTTATAGCATAATATGCATTTGGAAATTTTATTTCTATATGATATTGTGTAATACACAATGTACAATATATAATCCTATATAGTTATATATACTTTCATCCTTATACAATATTTTATTATACATAAAAGTCATGAGTACATATTTACATACTTCATATGCATGATTATTATATGATATATATGATTTATAATGTTCTATGGAAAATATATGCTATATTTATTTCAAATATTAGATTTATGATTATATAAAATTATGTAGAGATGTATAGTACCATGCTAATATTCTATTAGATATTACATTTAAAATTTGGAATAGAATTAGATACATGACAATAAAACCATGTAATTAATATGATATAGGTAACATATAACATATGCTAGATAGTATAAGTAGTATTATGAAACGTATATGCATGTATTTTTTTTGTGGTACTGGCATTTGAACTCAGGGCCTCATGCTTGATAGGCAGGTGCTCTACTACTTGAGCCACTCTGCCAATCCTGTATTTTCTTATATATTATGTAAAATGTAGCTATTCGATTAACTAAATTGCAATATTATATATAATGTTGCATTCACGTGATTATACAGTATGTAATCATCACTATAGCATGATTATATATAATTTTATGTGATATATTGTCATATATTGTATTTCATAGTAAATGTGACAACATAATATACATTGCATTAGATACATAGAAAAATTACTATACATGACATTTAATTTACATTTTAAATAATACTATGAAATTATTTTGGGCACATGAAAAAAATAGATCACATTAGTTTGTATTTCATATATATCGTATGACAGAATATATGTTATATAATTTCATGTGATATGGTGCAATGTATAATAACCCTACAGAATTATATAATAACTGTGTAATTGGATGTAAGATTCCATTATGCAATAATATTGTATATTATTATCATATATAATTACAGGTGATGTCTTTAATGCATTTAATATACATACATTATATATATTTATAACATAACATTCTATATTAAGTTGAAAGTATATTTATTTATGATTATATTTTATAACATATAACTCATGAGATGATATATAAGATACATACATGATATACTACTTATACATTAATATATAGAATCTCTAGTATTGTTATCATATTTCACATAAACACATAACTATATAATCTTTTTAAAATTATATATAACACACGATATAACATTAATATTACGAAAATTATATGCAACATGGAATATTTTCTCCTTTTACAAATAGTGAATATCATACATTATATTTACTATATATTTTATATTTGGTATTCTGCATAAAATTTATAAAGAAATTATCTCTCTATAAATACATTATGGAAACTCCTTTATCATTAAATACAAAGATTATATAATTATATATATGATATATGCTATGCATATTGTATATTTTACTAAACTATTAGGATTTTCACAATATCCATTATGTAAATTCCTAATGTTACATGGACTATATTACATAATTAATATGTGTGACATTAGTACTGTTATATACAATGTTTATACATAAACTATATAACTTATACATGTATAAGAATGACTGTATATATAGTATGGCATAGTGTCATTAATTTTATATTGTTGTATATTAGAAAATGTGGGCTGGCAGAATGGCTCAAGTGGTAGAGCAGCTGCCTAGCAAGCAGGATGCCCAGAGTTCAAACCCCAACACCACCAAAAAAACAGTAATATTAAGTTATAATGCATCGTTTATGATGTAAAATTATAACATACATGAGATAGTGTATGATAGATATTATATCGTATATAATGAATATAATTATATAATGTACAACCACTATATAGAACATACAATTATCTACAAAGATATTCTATAATGAATATTAAAATAATGCAACATTTTAAATAACTATGCAATTATTTATAATTATATAAAAATTTTATATTTCTTTTCAGGTATATTATGCATTTTATAATATATTTCATTATAATATTTTATGTCATACCTGTCAATAATATATTTTAGTAAATTGCTCATGTTATGATGCAAAATATATTACCTGTGTTTCATATTATTATATATCATAACATATTTTAATATAGCAGTATGTGCAATAAAAGCATGTTTTAGAAAATACATTAAATATAATTTTGAGTATTTCATAAAAGCACAATATTATATTTATAATATTCTGCACACACACATGCCCAAAGATTTGGGACTGAATCTAATTGATATCCAAAATATATGTCTTAAAATTTATTTGTAACAAATGTGTAGAACAACAACATAGATGGTAAATTAATTTAACACTGGCTAAGATGAAGCAATTAACAAAAGTCCATATACTTAATTCCTTGGGCTGAGATTGCATTTATATCTGCAAATCCTGCTAAATTAACACAATGTGCCCTATATATACAGGTCTAGGTGCTGTAATCCAAAGAATGAAACATTAAATTTAAATGAAATGGTTAAGAATTACACACTTTACTTGATATAATGGGAACAAAAGCCTGCATTGAAAGATTCACATGACGCTTTATAAGTTAAAATAGGGCCTTGAAATATTAAAACTTATCATATAAAACTGAAATGCTGGGCACTGATGCCTCACGCCTGTAATCCTAGCTACTGGGGAGGCAGAGATCAGGAAGATCATGGTTCAAAGCCAGCCAGGGCAAAACGTAAGACCCTATCTCAGAAAAAAAAAAAAAAAAAAAGAACAAACAAGTATATGATAATGAAAGGATAATGGAACAGAGAGCCCAGAAAGAAACCCTCAGATATATGGTGAAAAAAAACGTTCATATATATGGTGAAGCATCTTTTCACATGAGTGCCAAGACAACTTCATCGGAAAAGAGCACTCTTTTCAACAGTTTTGATAAAACTGGATATTCATATACAAGAGAAGTGGGACCATTACCTTACACATAAAAACTGAATTCATCCTGGATCAAAGACCAAAATGGAACAGTGAAAGCCAAAAACTCTTAACAAGAAAATACTGGGGAAACATTGTGACATTGGACTTGCCAATGATTTCTTGGATACAGTATCAAGACATAGGCAACAGTGCCTAGGGGTGTGGCTCAAGTGGTAGTGTGCTTGTCTGGCAAGTGCAAGGCCTTGAGTTTAAACCTCAGTACTGCCAAAAGACACAGGCAACAAAAGAGATAATATACAAATAGGAGTAAATAAAAATTTGGGCAGGTGGAGTAGCTCAAGTGGTAGAGCACCTGCATGTAGTGAACTCTAGGCCCTGAGTTCAATGTCCAGTACTGCCAAAAAAAAAAAAAAAAGGGAAAAAAAATTAAAAACCAAAACCACAAAATTTTAAAGTTCTTGGCATAAAAGGATTCAATCGACGAATGGAAAGCTACCTACAGAATGGGGAAAATATTTGAAAATCATATATCTGATAAACAATGACAAAAATATATGAATAATTCCTTCAAATCAACAAGAAAACCTCTAGCTGAAAAACCTGGACATAGGGCTAGTGGAGTGGCTCAGGTAGTAGGGCACCTGCCTAGCAAGTGTGAGGCCCTGAGTTCAAACCCCAATACCACCAAAACAGAAAAGCAAACAAACAAAAAAAAACCCTGAACCTATGTGGATGTGGTGGCCCATGCACTTGGGACGCTGAGGCAGAAGGATCACAAGTTTGAGACCAGCCTGGGCCACATAGCAAGAACTTTTCACAAAAATGAAAAGAAAAGAAAAGAAAAAGAAATTACAAATTTGCCCTGATAAGGACTTGAGGTGTGGCTCAAACAGTAGAGTGCCTGCCTTGCAAGTACAAAGCCCTGAATTTAAACCCCAGCGTTAACACACGGCACACACACACAAAAGGATCCTGGTGCTCACTCTGGATCCTTCCTAAAATGGCCATCAGAACCCTTGAATATTTTTCTATCTAGACCATTTTATAATGAGAAAAGGGAATGAAGCTGGTAATATGCTATGTAGCTTTGGTACTATAGTCAACAATAAGACATAGCAGAATACAAGAGGGAGATATGTACACTCTGACCACAGGCACCATTGGAGCAGTGTTTGAGGCTAGGCTTTTCATCTTGACAAGAGGGTGACCAATTGCCTAGGGAGATGGGGCACCATATTGGCTATAGTGACACTGGAATCTTCCATCCCTGTGTTGCTGTCATTTCTTGCTTTGGCGGCTCTTCATCCCCTGACCCATCCCGCTATGGGTAGAAGGCATGGTGTGAAGTGTCAAAGGACTTCATGCTTCAAATCGGAAGACCAGTAAGTCTCGCCACCCTTCAAGATTGCCGAGGAAGTTAACACACTCATTAAGGACATGGGAAATGTCTGTCCAGTGCTGAGTGCACAGGAGGCCTCTTGGCCTCAAGATCCCACCTAGGCCCCACCATGCTCCCCTTTGTAATTCCCTTCCTGACCTTTAATAAACTCCATTTACATCCATGTGTCCTGCCATGGATTCTTACACACAGGACAAAGAATTTGGAAGTCTGATCACAGACTCCACTATCAGCCGACAAGTTCAAGTCCCAGCACTGCCAAAATTATTCATAACATATTAAATTTTAGTTATATATGAGTATATATTAAGTTATATATAATGAGTATATATTAAATGAAACAAAATACTAATGATTAAAATTTTAATTTTGTAATGGCCATAATACAAAATACAGTTAAGAATATAATTATATATTCTTATGTATCAAAAATATATTATTACATATGTAATATCATATAGGTATCACATAAATTATATAATACAGGTAATATTATAAAATATGTTTTCTTTTTCTATTTTTTTTTTGGTGGGACTGGAATTTGAACTCATGGCTTTGCACTTACAAAGCAGGCCCTCTACCACTTGAGCCATGACTGCAGTCTGTTTTGCTATGGTTATTTTGGAGATTGGGTCTCACAACCTATTTGCCTAGGTTAGCCCTGAACTGTGATCCTCCCAACCTCAGTCTCCCAAATAGCTAGGATTACAGGAGTAATCCACCAGCACCTGACTATATTTTCTTATATATTACATAAAGTATAATTATTCAATCATATAAATGGCAATATTACACATAATGATGCATCCATATGTAATATTACAGTATATATAATTATGTTATGATTATATACAATTTTACATGATGTATTATATATTAAATGTGACAATATATACTTTGCATTATATGCATATCATTATATATTATACAGGATAATTATATATTATAAACAATACTGTGAAATATATTACACAAAAATCAATTAACATTTGTTTGTATTTCATATGTCATACAGATTAGAATATATTATTATATATGTGATATAATTGTAGTAATCCCACAGTATTATATAATTCACTATATAATTAGATACTAGATATAAGATGATATAATTACTGCATAAATGATCATTATATCTAATTACATATGATATATAATACATTTAATGAGATTAATTTGTAATATGCAATATTCTACATTTATATGATTACATTTTACAATGCATGCAAATCTTATATGATATGATATGATATTCATATATCTACATGTAACCTATAGCATTGTTTTGATTTCTCATAAAAACATAACAATATCTTATATTGCACATGAGACACATGATATATATATATGATTTATATGGAACATATATTATGTCCTTTAAAAATTATATTAACTATCATACATTATATTTATTATATATTTTATATTTGACATTTTGCTGAAAATGTATAAATTATCTTTATATAAGTACATTATAAAACCTCCTTTATCACTAAGTATAATCATGTAATTATATATATATATCATACATATTATGATCCATCACATATTTCACTAAAATATTATATTTCCCACATAATCTATTATATAAATTCTTAATATTAAATGGACTATATTGCATAATTTATATATATACTAGTACTATTACATAATAACACTATATATAGTGTTCATATTTAAATTATGTAATCTTATACATGTTAATGATATATGGTATCATGAATTTTACATAGTTGTATATATTAGGCTGGTGGAGTGGCTCAAGTGGTAGAGTGTCTGCCTAGCAAGCATGAGGCCCTGAGTTCAAACCCCAGTACCACCAAAAAACCAGAAAAATTAAGTTTTAATGAATCATGTATGATACAAAATTGTAACATATATATATATATAAGATACTATATCATATTATGTAAAATGAATATAATTATATGATATATTATACAACCATTATTTAGACCATACAATTATCTATATTATACAGAATGATTATAAAAATATTTTATCTATGCCATTATTAATTTATTATATGGAATTTTATAATTCATGTTTCAGATATATTATATATATTATAGATTTCATATTTTATATCATATAAGTGAACAGTACATTGAAATTCTATTGCTTCTACTATGTTGTAAAATATATTACCTGTATTTTACCTTATATATTGTTTATCATAAAATACATTTTAATATAGGATTTAATATAGCAGTATTTATATAATAGATAACATGCTTTTAAAATGGCATATATTAAATATAATTTTGTATAATTCATAAACACAATATTGTGTTTACAATATTCTTTATACACACATGCAGAGACAAAGACTAGCAATTTAATTGGAAATCTAAAATATATGTATTAAAATTTATGTGTTGGGGTTGAAGGCATACCAAGACCACTTCATGGGAAAAGAACACTTTTTTTTTTGGTACTGGGGTTTGAACTCAGGGCCTCTTGCTTGCTAGGCAGACCCCTACCATTTCAGTCACTCCACCAGCCCAAGAACACTCTTTTCAATGAATGTGTTTTGGTAAAACTGGCTATCAGGTCTGGTGGTAGAGTGCCTGCCTAGCAAGTGTGAGACCCCGAGTACTGCAAAACAAAAACACCAAACCCCCAAAAAAAGGAATGACACAGGACCCCTACCTTACACTACATAAAAAGTGAACTCAAAATGGATCAAAGACCAAAATGGAACAGTTAAACCCAAAAACTCTGAAAAGAAAATACTGAGGAAACATTGTGACATTAGACTTGGCACAAATAAACCATAAAAAATTCCTACAAATCTATAAAAAAATCTCCACTTAGAAAACTGGACAAAGGAAAAAAAATGGACAAAGCCAATTGTGGTAGCACATGAACTCAGGAGGCAAAGGCAGGAGTATCAGGAATTGGAGGCCAGCCTGGTCTATGTAGCAAAACAGTCTAAAACAAAAAAATAAATCAATAAATCAATCAATAAGTGTGGTCATCTTAACCCTTGAATCTTTTTCAAGATTTGGAGTTATTTCCATTTCTACCTAGGACACTTTGTAGGGGGAAAAAGGGAATGAAGCTGGTAATATGCACTATAGTCAACAATAATGAACATTATAGTTAAAAGTACAGAAGAGAGCCAGGGGACAGTGGCTCACACCTGTAATCCTAGCTACTTGGAAGGCTGAAATCAGGAGAATCACAGTTTGAGGCCAGGCCAGGCAAATAGTTCATGAGATCTCATCTGCAAAATAACCAGAGCAAAAGTGGATTGGATGTGTGGCTCAAATAGTAGAGCACCTGCTTTGCAAGCTCAAAGCCCTGAGTTCAAACTCCAATCCCACCAAAACAAACAAACAAACAAGTGAAAAGCAAGCAGAGAAAGATGGCAACTGAGTAAAATCCTACAGCCTCTGTCTCACCACAGATTCAGCAATCCTAACAGCTACTCTCCCAGTCTTACTTTCAGCAGAGCTATGGAAGCCTGGTGAGAAGACTTAATGCCTGCTTTTCGTATAACAAAAAGAAAAAATGGAGCCAGGCACTGGTAGCTCATGCAGTAATCCTAGCTACTCAGGAGGCAGAGATCAGCAAGATTGTGGTTCAAAGCCAGCCCGGGCAAATAGTCTGTGAGAACCTATCTTGAAAAACTCATCACAAAAAAAGGGCTGGAGGAGTGGCTGTCACACTTAACCCAGTGCTGGGCACTCCTACACCAACAAGATGAACGCAAGCCTGTGTACACAGCCACTGTAACTTTGTCAGCCAGGCAGCTAAGATACTGGCTCTGTTGTCCCTGAGATTTCTGATCAGAAGACATCAAGTTCTTGTGTTCTGGCATCGATGAATCCAAACAAAACACATGGCTGTAGTAAGGGAAATAATGAAGTTTATTAGAGGTGAAGGGGGCAGGGGATCACAAGTGTGCTCTCTGCCAGGGGTAATGGAGAAGCAGGAAAGACAGCAATTTTTTAACTTGGAGGTGGGGAAAAACCTGTGCTATTGGTCTCCAATGGCCTTTGAATGAGGTGTGTGGGGGTAGCAGGTTGATCTGGGTGGACTCCAGTGTACACTTAGGCTTAATTTTCAGGTATCCTAAATCCATGTAGGAGGAAACGTCCACAGTTCTCTTTCTAGCTCTGCAGCTAACAAAGGATTTGTGATGGAAAAGGAGCCCTCCAGTTCAGTGGGAGTGAGAGAGGAGTCTAATCTGAGATGCTCTAAATTAAGCTATACAGATTTAAGAATCCTGATTTTCCCCTAATTTGGAGCCTCAGCTCCAACATACCTCTTCTAAGTTTAGGCAACAATACTACATCCCCTGGAAAGCAGGGTTAGAATGTTACAGTTTAGATTTACAGTGTCCCCTAAAGTATCCTGGATTAAAGGCTGGGCCCCAGTCAGGCCCTGTTGGGAGGTGCTATAAATTTGAAGGCATGGGACTTAGGGGAGGTTTTAGGTTATTGGGAGCAGCCCTCAGAGGGGACTGTGGTACTCTGGTCTTTTCCTCTTTCTCTTTTTTACTTCTGGCCATGAGTTGAGCATGGGTTGCACCACAAGCTCCCTACCGTGGGGTGGTACCTCACCATAGGCCCAAAGCAGCAGGACCAATCAATCAGGGACTGGAACCTCTGAAACTGTGAGCTGAAATGAACTTTTTAAAAGATGATTATCTCAGTCATTATTTCCAGTAATAGAAAGCTAGCTAACACTACCACCACCACCATCTTACATTCAAAAGCCATGCTATGGATCCAAGGGGTAAATTGTAGTGAATCATAACTTTACATTGTCTCAGCATCCATTTTGGTATAAACTGGGCTTTCTCCATACCAGAAGCAGGGCTTAGTAAATTTGGATATTTTCTCTCTTTCCCCCTCCTCCCAGGTCCTTGACATGATAGATCCAAATATTCTGATGTTCACACAGCCTTACTTGATTCATCTGCAGACTCTGACGCCCCACTGGGGCTGTGCAGATGTGCCACTCAGTCGCTGTGTGCCTCCAAAGAGGCACCAACTAGAACTTCCTTTTGGAAGCCTGCTTGAGTAATGCCCTGACCTGAATAAATGCTTTGGCCCTCAGGCCTCACCTTCCCTGTCTTCCTTCTTCCCATCCCCCACTGCTTGAATGTGAGTGACTCAGACCAACATTCTCTTCCTGTTGACCTGCAAGGTCTGCTGACATCCTCTCTCCAGGATGTGGAAATAATAAAAACTGATTCCATTATTTCACATGTGTGCTTTTGTGGTGCCTTTTCCCATGTTGTGCCTGACTGACATGCTGCCATCTAATTCTCCTAAATTGGGCGGATGAGAATAAGTTTGGATTCTGCCCAGCACCAGCCAATTTCTAGGTTTTGTACCACAAGTGGGGTGATCATGTTTGCTGCTAAGCTCTCTAAAATGTAACTACTACTAGTCAGAGTTAAACGTAACTACAGTCCTGGCCTAGCCAGGGTCCAGTGACTTGTTACTGACAGGCAGCAGGGGGTAACCTGCTCCAAAGGGCAGTCAGATGGATACTGTGCCAGTGCGAGGTTTAGCAGATTGTAGGAAAGAGATGTGAACTCTGACCACCCACAGAATTGAGGTGGTGTTTGAGGCTGGGCTTTTCAAAAGCCTGAAAAGAAGGGTGGGGGTGGGGTGGCTGGCAGCTGTGATTTGCTAACAGGAGCCATTGAGTGGAGAAGACAAGGGTTTCCTAAATAAATTTAAATCAGGCCGGATACGGAGGCAGGAATAGCACAGAGCAAGACAGAGCAGAGCACAGCTGCAGGAGGCAGGAGGGGGAGGGGCAGCCTGGTTTTCATCCAGCAGAACAGAGCGTATTGATGTAGAAATCCGAGCCGAGCAGAGGAAGTACAAAAGCGAGACTTTAGAAGGAATCCTGCAGTCCTGCATGGAGGCACAGCCTGTTATTACAGCCCTCAGAGTCTGAGGTATGAAGATGGCAAGTTAGAGGCCAGCCTTGGGTACACAAGAAGAGCCATCTCAGGAAAAAACAAGCAAAGAAAGGAATCCTGTTCTTGCCTTGGGCAATGCAACTCAAGCTGCCCTTTCAGGCCACAGGAGCTCATTCTCATCCTCGATAGCATCCTTGCTCTCCACCCTCTGCACCTGCATGCGTTTTCTCCTGGACCTGGATTTTTTTTTTGATATTAGGAAACTACGAGGGAAAGAACTGCAGGGATTCCTTCTCCCATGGGCATGCATTCAGTTAGGGGGGCTGAGGCACCTGCCCCCCACCCCAGCCCTAAGGGATGGAAATGCAGGGAATTTCTGCAAAGGAAGGAAGGCTCTGCAGCTAGGTCATCTCACTTGCATTTGTCCTTTCAAACTGCATCGTAATGTACGCAGGATGAGTGAGAAGAGAGGAAAAGCAGGCTCCTGGTCACATTTCTCCATCTGTGTTCACTTTTGGTGTTTCTTTTCTTTGCCCTCCTCATGTGGCCAACACAGGTTGTGATATCCCTGTCGGGGGCCCTGCTTACTATGGGCATCTTACTGCTCAGAACTGTAGCCAGAGATTAGCTCCCACTCCGCTACTTCCCCAACTGGTGGTGAAGGATGGAACCTGCAGAGGCCTGCCCCTCTGGGATCAACTGCCATGGAGGGGAGCCAAGAACGGACCTAGCCAGGGCAATCACTTGTAATGTTTTCTTACTTTCCTAGCCCCACTCCCATATTACTCATCCCACCCTCTCTGGCCCCTATCTCTCCCTTATGTGTTCTCTCTCTGCCACACCTTTCTCTCTCTGTCTCTCTCTGTCTCTCTCCTCCCTTAACCAACCTCCAGACTAGAGACCATTTGCCATTTGACCACCACCATCCATCACCAGCCACATTTCTGCATATTCTCCTGAGGTAAGGACCTCTGGTCTCTCCCAATGGTGCCCTGGGACAGACTCCTCTCCTCTTCCAGACCCTGAGGGTCCCCTCCTGGTGGCTGATTCAGGAACACTTGATTGTTCCCCAAGAGGCTTTTTTCCTGGCACTACCAGAATCAAGGGACGCCTTGACAAAGGTTGCTGCCCCGGCCCTCCCTCCATTACACTTCCATTATGGGATCAGGCAAAAAAACCTTCACCGTCTCTGCATACAAATCTGGCCTCAGTATTCTTTAGATAACCAACATCGCTGGCCTAAATACGGGACCTTCAATCACACATCTTTTATGTGACCTCAATAACTTCCTCCAACGAAATGGCAAGTGGTCAGAGGTTCTCTATATTCAAGCTTTCTATCTACTCTGATCTAGACCTCTCTGTATATCTTGTTCTGTGTTTCAGCTTCTACTCGCCAAGACCCCAGAAAATTTCTTCCAAGAAAAAAATCTCCCACTGTTAATCCAACTCCCCCTTTAAAGCTCCTACCCCCTTTTGCCTCCTCCCTCTCAGATCCCGACCCAGCAGAGGAACCCCCTCCTTACCTTTCTCCAGCCCTTCCCCTGCCCCCTTCTCTTCACCCTACCCCCCTTCCTGACTCAACCCCCCAGCTCCTCCCCCTCTCCTTTAGTCCCTTCCCCCCCTCACCCACTCTAAAGTGCAGCCCCAGCCCCACCACATGTTCCCCATCAGAGAGGTGGCAGAAGCAGAGGGTACTGTCAGAGTCCATGTCCCTTTTTCTAAAAAAAAATCAGAGAAACTACACAAGGACCAGATGAAAACCCCTCCCTTTTTATGGCCCACCTTACTGAGGCCATCACCAAGGATACCAACTTAGACCTCACTACTACCGCGGGGACCCTCTTTTTACATGTTCAATTTATTAGTCAATCAGCCCCAGATATTCGAAAAAAGCTCCAAAAGCTAGAACAGGGACCCCCAAACACCCCAGCAGGACCTCTTAAACACTGCCTTCAGAGTCTTTAATAACAGGGAGGACGAGGCCAAATGGGAGAAGGAAAAACATCTAAAGGTCAAATATCAACTGTTGGCCTCAGCTTTAAATCCCCAGGCCCCTAGACATAAGGCTCCCAGCCCAAGTCCATCCTGCTGAACTCCTACAGCTCTCCCAAGTGCATGCTTCCACTCTGACAATCCAGGGCATTGGGCTAAGGCGTGCCCTCACCCCAGGCCTCCCTCCAAGCCATGTCCAACCTGTGGAGAATTGGGGTACAGGAAAATGGACTGCCCCCAAGGCCAGACACCCCGGCCTTGCTTCAGCCTATGGAACCAGTAACATACCCCTACACCCAACTTCTGGAATGAGGCAGCCTGGACTCTCTTGCCCCCACTGCTCACAGTGGTGTGTCCAGGGAACCTAGGATCATGGGGACAGTGGCCAGCCAGTCATTCACCTTTGGTGGTCGACTCTGGGGGGACTTTTTCCCTTCTCACTGAGTGGCATGGCCTTTCAACTAAGAGCTCCCAACCCATTATGAGAATCTCAGGAAAAATTGAGTATCCTCATATAACTCCACCTGTTCTATGCACATTTGGGGACCTCATGGTGACCCACTCCTTTCTTGTCATGCCTCAGTGTCCTATCTCTCTCCTAGGGAGAGACCTCCTCCATAAATTAGGAGCTTCACTTTACATTTCCCCCTTGACTCTGCCACCATGTTTCTTTTACAAGAAGTTTCTGATGATGACCACCCGCTCCCTAAGCCTCTCCCTGATTCCCCAAGGGCTCTTGAACCAGATTACCCACTCATCAACCCCACTGTATGGGAGACAACCAAACCCTAGGTAGCCTTTCATCATAAACCCATCCTAATCTCCCTCAAAAATCCTGCTTCCTACATTAACAGCCCCCAATATCTAAACATACCTTGGAAATTCCACATTCCCTACCATCCACAATCTTCTGGTAAGGTGGAACACACCAATTGGACCTTAAAAACCACCCAAACCAAACTGGCCATTAAAACCCACCTAGATTGGATTAAGCTACTACCCTTAGCCCTCCTCAAAATAAGAAACCCCTCCAAATCAGCCCCTTTGACATTCTCTATGGGTGACCTCTCCCCCAGCCACTCTGCCCCCACCACTGCTTCAATTGCTCCTATCTCACCTTAGAGCTGCCCTTTGGGCCCACTCAGATTCTCACCTTCCCCAGCCTCTGTCCTCCACCGAGACCCCTTCCTCTATCAAAATAGGTGACTCAGTCTATCTCTCCACACCTCACTCTAGCAGTTCCCTAAAATCCAAATGGACGAGACCATACAAAATTATCTTAGTCACACCCACAGCAGCCAAGCTGAAAGGATACCCAGCCTGGTCTACATATCTAGACTTAAACTATACCACCCTCATTCATATTGCTCCACCCTTACAGGTCCTACCTACCTCCCTGAAGATCTCTCAGCTTCCGTCCATCCTGGAACACGAAGAAACCCCTAACTAATGTTCTCTATTCCCCACTTTCTACAATCTTTAACCAACCTCAGTATTGACCTTCAAAACCTGTACTCTCCTTCCCTCAACCTAGGGTCTCACAGACCCTAGATTTGCTTGAGGACTTATGGCTCCAGGGAACTTTCCTCTACTACACCCCAGACCAAATAACCTTCTATTCCCTTTGCCTTATACTTCTGTTGTTTTCTTGCTAAGTGCCTCACTCTCATTGAGCAATGCACAACCATCACCACCATTACTTTCTATTCTGAATTCTTCTGCATCATTGTTTGAAACTAACCCGTCCTGGTCAATGGATTTGCACTCAGGCCTCAACCAACCCAATGGCTCTTTACTCCTGTACACCCCCCCTCAGGTGTCTGAACCATCTCCCTCTTTGCTCTCTCCTTTCCGGACCTGTTCTCACCCCAAGACTGTAGGTTACTTCCCACCACCCCCTCCAACACCTGTGTTTTCCTCCACCAAAAAACCAAAAACAAAAATAAAACAAAAAAACCTGGAAGACCGGAAAGCCAGTAACTTCCACCAGCATACCACAAGTACAACCCCTCACAGTGGTACATCTGAGCACCACCTTCAGCTCCTACCACCAAGAGATCAACACAAACTGGGTAGAGATCACATCTGGGGCTGCCTGGAGCTAAAACAGGGAGTATTTTTCATTTGCAGTATCAGGCTTACATATGCTTGCCCTCTAACTGGACAGAAACCTGTACTCTGGCATATCTACTTCTCCCTTTATCCTACACCACTGATACCTCAATCTTCCCCATACCTGTCCACTCAGTTTTTGAGACAACGAAGCACCAACTCCTTATCTTTGGTAACCTCCCTGCATGGCTCCTGTCCATTATCACCTCTCTTGTTGTAATCCTGTTACTATTAACTTTTCTTCCATGCTTTATTAGCCTTCTGCAAAGATTTTGATGCTCCTCTCCCAGACTTTAAGAGATTCCCCATGTGTCATCTGTGCCCCTCGATCAGCAGGAAGCAGCTAGAATACGATAATGCTGCACCCGCTCCTTCTTATATCCCTTAAGAGTCTGGAGTAATGGAAGGTTACAGAAGACTTGAACAAATAACCCTGCCTTGAGGCCACCTCAAAATTCCTCTCCTCCCCTGAACCGTTGCACTACTTGCAAAATGACATATTTCACCCACCCAGACACCTGTTCTCCCTTCCTGGAACCAGCGACCCAGTGACCTTTTTTCCTCCTCCCTCCCTAGTTAAGGACCGAGCTTTACCACAACCATGCTCCACTTACTTTTGGATTCGTGTAGGTGTATTTGGTGCCCTTCTCTGGCTTTTAATAAAGGCCTGTCCAGTCTGTTGAGGTCAGTTCATTTTCTTTCTCATCTGTCCTTGCTTCGTTAAATAGTTTGAACCAAACAGGCATTTATACTTTATGTGCTTTTAGAATTAACTGTGGGGCATCATAGAAGTGTTAAGAGGTGCTCAAACTGCTTTAGCTGAAAATCATGGACTCCTTACTCAGGCCCACGAATTAACTAAAAGCAGGAGAAAAGCATGGCATCTGTCCTCCATTTTGTATCTGTCTTTGCTCTAAGCCATTCTCTCTGCAGTTACCTTGCAACTGCCTTGGAATCAAAGAAGGACAGAAATGATCTATAACATCTTTGTAACAAGGGACCCAAACAATAGACCCTTCCCAGGATGGACCACCTGCCAGTTAATGAAACCAGATAACAAAGACTGAGATGATGACCAGCCTCACCACACCTGTCACTGAACTGTTTAATTATGCATATGTTTTGTTCACTCCCCCTAGTTCTTTTGCCTACTTAAACCTGTAACTCAGGTCTGTACCCAGAAGATGGCTGAGGATGAGCTGAATGCTTACTCTGCCTCTTTCCATGTCATGTTCTGAGCCGGGTAATAAACCTCCTTTCTCTACCTTTGCCATGCCTCTCCATTTGGCATTTAAGAGTGGTGGCCTGACATATGGAATCTCAGGAGTTCTGAAACACCAGTTTCAGAAGTAGTTTGATAACTTTACTACTGGGCATCTGGCATCTATTGGCTTTCCTGTCATTGAGACAACTTTGACCTCACCTTGGACTTCTGGGACAGTTGACTCCTGAAAACTCTCTGGCACTTTATCAGGTATAAAGGAAATAGGGATCAGACACCATTTCCTTTGAATATTTCCTTTTTATATTTTCAGATGCATTAGGAAGGAATATCATGTTCCCATTGCAATTAATTTCAAGCAGTTTTTTTGTTTTTTGCTTTCAGAAATTTTCAGGAGTGAATTGAACATATATTTCTTAAATTTGGCTTAGGATGGCCATATGGAGTATGAATTGAAAAATGAATAAAGGAAAAAATGATGATGTTCCAAAAAAAAAAAAAAAAAAACCAAGAACCTTCTTTATGGGACTTTAGAATTGCATGGAAGAGCCAAGTGCCAGTGGCTCATGCCTGTAATCCTAGCTACATGGGAAGTTGAGATTCGGAAGGCTGTGGTTCAAGGCCAGCCCAGGCAAATAGCTGGTGAGATCCCATCTCCAAAATAACCAGAACAAAATGGAGTGGAGGTGTGACTCAAGTGGTAGAGAGACTGCTTTGCAAGTGCAAATCCCAGATCCATCAGAAAAAAAAAAAAAAAAATCATAGAAGAATTAGCAAAACAGAAATAGCCAAAGAAATCTTTGAATGAAAAGAGCCAGGCTGTAGTTCTTGATTACCTGACTTCAAAAGATGTCACAAAGCTGCAGTAACAGCATGGTATTGGCATGAAAACAGTCACACAGGCCAATGGAACTATAACCAGAAAGCCTCAATGCTAATTTACAAATAATGAGAGCAGGGATTTGAGGAAAAGGAAACAAGGCTTATTATTCCTCTGACAAAAGAGGACAGGAAGTCAGCCTCTTAAAGCTCTGTCATCCCCTGAGAGAAAATGTCCACTTTTTAAAGGGGGAGATCAGGGACTCAGTTTAAGTATATGACAAAAAATGCATGTCTTATAATAGGTCCTGGCCTTGGTTCTCTAGGTGCCCTTGGTGCCACATCTCTGAAGCTACATGTCTTGGTTGAAATGTTTCTCAGGTGGTCAGAGAGAGATGAAGGGAAGAAGGGAAGAAAAGAAGACTTCCCGGATTAATTGGAGAGTAAAGATTGTTAACCTTGGTCTCATCATGTGGCATAAGAGAGAGACAAAGGGAAAAAGTGTCAGTTTGAAGAACAAGCATAGCAACTGGGCAGCACAGAAGCTGGCTACACCAATAGTTTTTCCCTTTTGTAGTCCCTTGTTACATTTTCCCCACTGTTATAATTTGTTTCTTTTATTTTTATGGAAAAGAAGTGTCCTTTTTGCCCAGTGCCCAGTGGCTCACACCAGCAATCCTAGCTACTTATGAGACAGAGATGAGGAAGATGGTGGTTTGAAGCCAGCCCAGGCAAATAGTTTATGAGACCCTGTCTTGAAAATACTCAAGATGAAACAGGGTCAGCGAAATGGTTCAAGTGGTAGAGCCCCTGCCTAGCAAGGCATGAAGCCCCGAGTTCAAACTCCAGTAACACACACACACACACACACACACACACACACACACACACACCAAACCAAAAAACAAACAAAACAAACAGAGGTATCCTTTTATTTCTATGGAAAAGAGGCATCCCAATTGCCTATTTTCCCTTAGTTAATTTGTGGACCGAAAAGCTGCTTTTAAGCACTGTTACAGAACAGAATCAAGAGCCTAGAAAAAAAACATACACATACAGCCTACTGATTTACAACAAAGGCACAAGAACACAGACTGAAGAAACAGTGTATTTGAGGCAGGCTAGAATTAGGGAAAGTTTGGGAAAATATATGACTTAATATTGTATATGTTTGTACATTGCCCACACCTGGTCCAGGGACAGCTTAACTGCCCTCACCTGGCAGCGGGAGGAGCTGCTCATGCCTCTCCTACTCATTGATTATTGGATGGGAATCACATGGTTCTTCCCTTCCCATAGGTCGGCATAGGCTTTAAAAGCACCTGGAGAGAGAAAGCTCTCTTGGCCTCCAGATTCCACCTGGGCCCACCATACTCCCTTTTGTAATTCCCTTCCCTAGCTTTTAATAAACTCCAATTTATGCCCACGTGTCCTGCCATGGAGTCTTCCTGGTGGAACACAAAGAATTTGGAAGTATTCTGATCACAGACTGCATCATGCTGCTAACATTTTCACTAAATGGCACTGGGGAAATTGGATAGCCACATGCAGAAGAATGAAACTAAACCTCCTTTCTCTCACCACTATTAGAAGTCGGCTGTAAATGGACCAAAGACTGAAAATGTAAGATCTAAAAATATGAAACTACTAAAGAAAAACATAAGGGATATACTTACAGATATTGGACTGGGCAGGGACTATTTGGACAAGATACCAAAGCACAGAAAACCTAAGCAAAAACAGACAAAATGGGATTACATCAAATTAAAACCTTCAAAGCAAACAATCATCGAAGTGAAGACACAACCTACAGAATGAGCAAAAATACATTTTTTTTTTTTGGTAGTCATGGGGTTTGAACTCAGGTATGTGTGCTGGGTAGGCAGGCACTCTACCACTTGAGCCACACCTCCAGGCAAAGGCAAAAATACTTTTAAAGTGTATATCTGACAAGAAGTTAACATCCAGAACAAAGGAGAAACTCCAAAAACTCAAGATAAAAATCAAATAAAGGAAAAAATAAACAATCCAATTAAAATAGGCAATTGATTTAAATAGACATTTCTCCAAGAAGGTCGTAGGACTGGCCAACTGGCATATGCAAAAAATGCTCAGCATCACTGATCATCAGGGAAATGTAAATGAAAGCCACCATGAGATTGTTACCTCACTCCAGGAGCAATGGCTATCATCAGAAGATAAAAGATAAAGAAGTGCTGGCCAGGGTGGAGGAAATAAAAGGCTTGCACACTGCTGGTGGGACTGTAAGTTGGTAAATAGTGTGGAAGTGCCTCAAAAAATTAAAAATTGGATGAACACATTATCCAGCAATGCCAGTACTGGGAAAATACCTTAAGGAAAGGAATCAGTATGTGAAAGAGACACCTGGGTTCTCTTGTCTATTGTAGCACTGTCACAATATTCAAAGAAAAATATGGAAGCATCCTAAGTGTCCCACAACTGATGAATGGAAAAAATGTGGTACCCTAAATACAAAAAAAAAGGGGAGGGGGTAAAGAAAAAAGGGAAATGTGGCACCTACAAACAGTAAAATACTATTTGGCCTTAAAGAATGAAACCCTGTCATTTGAAACAACATGATAGAACTGGGGATCACTATGTTAAGCGAAGTAAGACCTGGAAACACAAATAACTCATGATTTCATATGTGAAATATAAATAAATTGTTCTATGAGAACAGTTCTATTCTACCTTATAGAATATATTCTACTTTATAGAATATAAATAAATTGTTGTTGAGAGCAGAATGGTGGTTACCAAAGGCTGGGAAAAGTAGGGAAAAGGTTGGGATGGGAAAGTATTGATCAATGGGTACTAAATTATAGTTATATAAGAATAAGATGCTGGGTGCCAGTGGCTCACACCTGTAATCCTAGCTACTTGGGAGGCTGAAATCAGGAAGATTGTGGTTGGAGGCCACCTTGAGCAAATAGTTCAAAAGATCTCCAAAATAACCACAGCAAAATGGAGTGGAGGCATGGCTCAAGCTGTAGAATGCCTAGGAAAAATACTTCTAAAATGAACACGTAACAAGGGGTTAATATCCAAAATTCATGAGGAACTCCAAAAACTCAAGAGAACAAAAAGCAAAACTAAATAACCCAACTGAAAAATGGTAATAGAACTAGACAGTTCTCCAAAAAAAGTCATACAAATGATCAACAAAGTAAAGCAAAACAAAGTCCTCATGAGAATGAAAGGAGAGCTAAGATGGGGGGCCCTGAGATAGAGGTCACCAGAACCTGGAAGAACTGTTTCTAAGAAAGGCAGCTGGTTCCAAGCCCAGAAATGGCTGTCCTGAGGAAAAATGCAGAGCACTAGCCCAGAAATAGCAGCCTTGGGGAGATAAGGAACCAATGCAGAAAGAATAAAAGGAGCATCCCCATGCCCCTCAGTGGGCACCCATTTTCCAGACCCACTGCAGCATTCCTCAGCTTAAGAGCAGCCTTTACTTTCTCTTCTTGGAAAATAAATCTTTCTTACTTTTACCTTGCTGGAGTTTTCTATCATTAATTCATTAATGCCTTAGAAAACAAGAACCTGCCTTGGCTGAGTACAGCACACCCAAGAGATGCACCTCATTTCAGTGAGAGTGAGGATGGCTGTCATCAAAGAGACAAAATGAAGCAAGTGCTTCCCTGGGAGACCCCAACAAAAGCTGTTGCCCACATCTTCCCTCTCCCTTTTTCTCCTGACCTGGGAGCTCACTCCCTCATTTGGCCCCAAGTGATGTGGCAGTGTCTCTTCCAACACCTGTGAGTATGACAATTATCCTGTTTTGTTCAACTCAAGGTAACTAAAGTGTCGTGTAAGAGCTCTAGTTTAGAACTGATGCAGGAAGCAGGGTGGGTGTCCTCACACTGGGAGGCCCTCCACTAGGCACTCTCGGCTTTACAATAGTGCTAGGGGGCAGCAGCCAGCCCTGGTTTGTTCCCTCACTGCCACTGCTGCAGTGGCTTCATACCTTTAATTCACAACTTGAAAGCTGAGTGCCCTGCAAATGCTGGTCTGAGCTGACTTACCTGCCTAGGTTCAGAGGTTACACCCACCAAGCCACCCCTTTTACATCTGACTAGGTCAAGTTATAAAAGAATCTTCAGAAGAGAGTGAGGTGTGATTCCCTGCAAGTGTTAGGGGACAGGCTTGGTGCATGTACCTGCTCAGAGGAGAGGGCAGCACTGACAAGTGGTGGGACAAAGTGCACTACTGATGTCTCGCCCTGTTGAGTAAAGGCGAGCACACTTTGGAAGCTGGCATGTATGGCCAGCCAAACACACAAGTCATTATGAAGGCTCCATGTCAGGACCCTGGGCGTGGCACCCAGCCATAGGTGTTCTTGGGTTATCCCTTACCTTGTTTAAGCTGCAGTTCTTTCCCAGATGTACTGGGGAACAGATAACACCTTGGAGATCAGAAGCAGGACACTTAATGGAAAATGAAAGATGGAGAGAACATATTATTCTCGCTTTGCTCTAAGTGTATGTGCACACACACACATACACACACACACACACACAGGACTCGCTGCCTGGCAATGGGGCTGATGGGAACAACTGTGGCCATCTGGAACCCCAGGAATGGGTAGTTAAGCATCCAAAGAGACAGGAGAAAAAGTATAGCTGCCTAGCAATACTAGTCATTTTAAAGATTTTGCTTAAAAGAAAATAATGTGAGGTGTTGCCACCAAATAGCCTGCTGATGTGCTTGGGTCATGTTAGGAAGAACCTACTGCTTGGAGACACCAGATCCCTTCTTCCTCACCATTTCCTTTTCTCAACTAGAAATAGAAAGAGCAGCTTCATGACGGTAACAGTCTGAAAAACAAAATTAGGGGGTTACAAATCCAAACCAAAAGGGAAGGGGACTTTGAACTTTAAGTAGTGAGCAAACACCAGGTCTAGGAAGCACAATATGAGCCCTAGTTTACTTATTAACTTATAAACACGCTTCTATATAAAAATAAAATAAAAGCTGAAAAATATTTTTTTACTTCATTTCATTTTATGACAGGGTCTTGGCTAATGTAGCACAGTCTGGCCTCAAACCCAGGATCCCCCAGACTTAGCCGTTCGAGTGTCAGGATAGTTGTGCGCTACCATACACAGCTTCAATTTTTTTTTTTAAATTTTTTGGTACTGGGATTTGAACTTAGGGCCTCATGCTTGCTAGGCAGGCACTCTACCACTTGAGCCATGTCCCCAGCCACAGTTTTGAATTTTTATATGTAATATTTTCATTATTATTAAAATATTTTTATTTTATTTATTTTTTGCAGTACTGAAGTTTGAACTCGGATCTTCACATTTGCTAAGGCAGCTGTTCTACCATTTGAGCTACTTAAAAGCCCTTTCTTTTTGAGTTTGAGATAGTCTTGCAAACTATTTGCCCAGGCTGGCTTTGAACCACGATCCTCCTGACCTCTGCCTACCCAATAGCTAGGAATACAGGCATGAGCCACTGGCGCCTGGCCTTATTTAAGTATTTTTAGATGCCACACATTACTTCTTCTGATCCGTGTTATTTAGAAATGTGTTTAAAATATATATAAATATGACCTCAGAAATCAAGGAAAAGTTAGAAAAGTCAATAAAACCAAAAGTTAGTCTTTGTAATCATTCATAAACTTATAAAATATTTACCAGACCAACCAAGAAAAAAGAAAATAAATTACCAATATGAGAAATGAATGAAGGTATATCATTCATGATGCTATAGATATTGAGAGGATAAGGAAATATTATGAACTTCATGCCAATAAACTCAGTAACTTAGATGAAATGGAATGAGTGATTCAAAGACACAAAGTGCCAAAATGCCTCAATATTCCTAAACATAGTGAGGAGATGAACTTGTAGCTTTAACTAATGAAGAAAACTCCAGGGTTCTGCTGGGCTGGTGACACAAGTCTGTAATCCAGTACTTGGGAGGCTGAGGAAGGAGGATCCCAAGGTTGAGGCTGGCTTTGGTTACATATTGACTTCTGGGCAAGCCTGGGGTACATAGTGAGACCCTGGTTCAAAAAACCAAATGAAGCTGGGCACTGGCAGCTCACGACTGTAGTCCTAGCTGCTTGGGAGGCTGAGATTGGGAGTACTGCAACTAGAGGCTAGCCTGGGCAAATAGTTCTCAAGACCCTATCTCCAAAACAACCTGAGCAACGACCTGAGTTCAAACCTCAGTCCAACTCCCAAACTCTATCCCTTCACAAAAACAGGAAAACTGGGGCGGGGAGAGGGTGGGGGGAAACTGTTATAATCAACTAATTCAGAATTCTGGAAACTAGAAACTAATGAAAGATTTTCAGCAACAAGGTACACCAACAACAAAAGGCACATGAACACTGTGGTGTTTCACCTTATCCTGGCTTCTAATCTCTAGTTTGGTGGCAGTGTTAAGGATAATATCTTGCATTCCCAGTGAGGGGTCCTGGTATGAGAAGGAGAACAGACCTTAATCTCAGGAAGGTGTGGTTATTTGTTTTGGCCTTTCTGGTGGCTCTGTGAATGACTGGCTCAATGGCTTCATTTTATTTCACTTAACTCTGGCAAGGCAGAAGTGCTACTGGAAGGCAGTAGTTGAAAACATTGCAAGACAAATATATTAGCCAGTACCATTTGTACAAAGAGTAATAGCTGGGGAAACAATGGATAAACTGAAAAGCCTGAGAGGGAAGAATAATGAGTCATGTTTTGGGTGTCCTTGGAATATACAAAGAGAATCTAAGGTTTTACCTCTGGCTGACCTCTGGCTCTGCCAAAACATGGAGTAAAGGCTAAAGCACAGGAGCAGTCTGCCCAACTGAATGTTGAAGGTATGCTTCAGCACGCGCGCGCGCGCGCACACACACACAGCCCATCTGAAAAGACTGGGAAATAATTTTTTTCCAGGAATTTATACAAATTCCTGCTAAGTCACTAGCTGATCATGGGGAGAGGAGAGAATATGATTTCCACAATTGCCTAAATATAAATTGTCCAGTTTACAGCAAAAATAATAAGGCATGCAAGAAAAAATACAGTATGGTCCAATCACTGGACAAAAATGGCCTTAATAGAAACTATCCTTAATGAACACTAGACACAGGATTTACACAAAGACTGCAAATTAATTATTAAAATATTCCCAAAGAATTAAAGCAAATGATATACAAAGAACTAAGGAAACCATCACAATATAACTCACCACAAAGAAAATATCAATAAAGATATGGAAATTACAAAAAAGAAACCAAATAGAAATTCTGGAACTAAAAAGTACAACTACTGAAATGGAAAATTCACTAAATGGCTGCAAAAGCTGATTTGGGTAGACAGAAAAATCAGTAAACTTAGAGATATTCAGTCTGAAGAGGAAGAGAAAAAAGAATGGAGAAAAATGAACAGAGTATAACAGACCTACAGGACATTATCAAGCATACCAACATATGCACAATGTGAGTACCAAAAGAAGAGAGAGAAAAACACAGAAGACATATTTAAAGAAATAATTGCCAAAAATTATTCAAATTTGATAAAAGATGTGACTCTAAACATTTAAGAAGCTTTAGACCTGAATAGGATAGACTCAGAGAGATCCAAATTAGATACATAGATACATTCAATAGTAGACTATATACTTAGCATGTATGAGACCCTGGGTTCAATCCCCAGTACCAAAAAAATGCAAAAGAAGGAAAAAGAGCTACTAACAGTGGTAGAATTGTTCTATATGGATTGGAAGACATATGACTATATGCATTTGTTAAAATCCACAGAAGTATACACCATGGAGTGAATTTTACTATATGTAAAATGGAAATAAAAAATTTAAAAGCAACAAAGGTACATTTTTACCTATCAATCAAACTAGTAGAAATTTACAAAAAGAGAATGGCCATGTTTTGATGAATGTGTAAATATTCACATTTCTACACTACTGGTAGAATGCAACTGGTACAACTGTATTGAGAATAATTCAATAGCACTTTTCAGATGCCCTAATGTTGTCATCAAACAACTGGTACAACTGTATTGAGAATAATTCAATAGCACTTTTCAGATGCCCTAATGTTGTCATCAAACAGTGTAATTTGATTTTTATAAATTTATTCTGAAGAAATCAAGATACACAAAGATTAATGTACAATGATGTTCATCACATTTAAATTTTATAAGCAAAATTGGAAAAAATTTCCAGCAACACAGTATCATCAAAATAAATGGTTAGATTCATATACTATATAGTGCTTACAATTGTGTTTCTCACATTGAAATATGCTTATGAATTTTGAAATTAAAATTGGACAATAAAGCAATATATACAATATGTCTATTTTGATGTGTTATATAAATTGAATCTTTAAGACTAAAAGTGAAATATACAGATGTTACAAGTTATTACTTTCTGGTTTACAAAATTATATATATTCTTTACTTTTTAATTTATACTTTTTACTTAATTTTGAAAATCATGATCACATGTCAAAAGGTGAAAAATCTTTTTTTTTTTTTTAATGGAACAATTCATGAATTTGCATGTCATCCTTGAGCAGGGGCCATGCTAATCTTCTCTGTATCGTTCCAATTTTAGTATATGTGCTGCTGAAGCAAGCACAGAAAAATCCTTCTTTAATAACCATAAAAAAAGCCCAGTCCAATCTAGCCAAGCCCATGATCCTTTTAGTTGCTATCTTCAATCAAAAGGTCACACTGTTGTCCATTGGGTGCTTGTCCTCTTGATCCTTCAGGTACTGGACTTACTGGTGATCAATACCTGCCAAACCAAGAGGATGGCAGCTTCACTCCAAGAGCATGAAACCATTAAGGTAAATTTTCTAGTGAGCCACAGGCTGATACTGGGATCAATCTCTATTACCCATCTAGGGAACAGATATCTTTCATAGCTCTAATGTACATCTTTGTAGTTGTGCATTTCCTCTCTTCTAAACCTCTTCTATGGAAGAATCTTTCATAACCCTTTTCCAAAGCAGTTCTTCCTTATATTTTGGATACTCTATCATGCCTTAGGGAATGACAAACAAGAACTGACTTGAAGTCAATAGTATTGCTTCCTTATGCATGATGTGGTATCAGGGGATGTATGAAGCCCTTCTGCCCTCTACTGTACCTGGCCCTTACATTCTATTTTTTTTTAAACTGGCTATTAGCACTATTTATGCTATCTCCTGCTATGGAATTATGACACCTCAATGCCTGCTGTACTGAAGGAAAGCATTTTATGACCTCTCTCACACTTTTTTTCCCTCTCTCCCTCCCTCCCTTTCTAAGGGAAATAAGGGGTGACTCCTAATTTCACTTGCCAACATTGGATCTCAGTTTTGCTTCTTTTGTTCATGGAAACGTCTAGGTCCAATGTCCACTAAAAATGTCAGGCATTTCATAGCCTCCCTTCCCTTCTTCTCTACTGTCTACTTCTCTTTCCTTTAATCTAGAGAGTAACACGGGTGTCACTCCCAACACTCACTGAAGATATATTTACTCACTCACAATTGAGTCCCTCCCAGATAGAGGCTGGAGCTGATATGGTCTAGAGAGAAGGAAAGGAAGAGAGGTCTGCTGAAACATATCAGGGTGGGGTAAGAAAAATGGAGGGAGGTTAGTGAGAGCAAGAAACTCAGTAGAAGAATTCCAAGGAAAGGAGAGGAAAGAAAGACCCAGGATAAAGCACCATAAAGTGTGGCCCAAAGGTATCCTGGGATTCATTGGAAAAGTCTTTGAAAGGCACAAGACTTTCCACAGATATGCCCTATTCTACAGATTACCAAGAAAGACAAAAGCTAACTGGATTCCTGATGTTTGCTATTACCCATAAAACATTTGTCTTTATTTACCATTTGCCCTAAAATAAATCCTAATATCCTGAGCAAGCCAGAAGGGGGAACTGGGTTGGGGATGGCCACCATCTGTATTCCATGATCAGTTGAGACATCAGGAGTAAATCCTGGGGTTGGGGTTCATGAAGTTGGTTTTGTCTATAACTTTTTCAGTGGCCACCATGACATTAGGTAGGGAGTATCACACTAATCAATGTGAGCACACCCCAACTGCAGTAGTAACTATGATAAATTCAACCTCAACCTTAGCATTCACAGCTCTCTGATCTTAATAGATGGGAAGTGCTAACAAAAGAAGGTTAACTGTCAAAGGTATATGCCTCAGCCAGACACATGCCAGCAGAAGGAGAAAGTTACGGATTTTATTTGCTTTCAGTAAGAAATGTCTTAGTTATAGGACTTAAGAAAAAAGAATATGAGCACCGGGATTGTGGTTACTTTCAAATCAGTAGAGTGCCCTCCTTCCATGAAGCTGGAGTCCTTTGTTGATGAAAATCAAATGCATCTCTGGTGGCCTATATTTCAGCACTGGTGACCCAGGAAATTTTGACTGTTGGGGACCTAACAGAGCAATATCCTACCATATTTTGGGGATTTGTGTGTGTGTGTGTGAACACAGGGAACTTCTTTATGAGAAGTAATAGTTCATATATACATAACCATGAGAAAGGAAGAGAGAGAGGGCTAAGCATGCAATTGGAAACAACCTGCAACTGGAGAGGGTCTCCAGAGACCGATCCCTTTGTTGAATGATGTTTGGTGAAGCTGAGGTCAAAAGAAGCTGTAGTCATCCCTATTGCTTCATTCCTTTTTTCTGCCCCACACGAAGTCTTCCAATTTATTCCTGATGAGTAAATATAAAGCAGCCCCTACAGAAGGGGATGGGTTGTCTGAAGACCTGGTCACTTTAACACAGCAATTATTAAAACTTTGTTGAAATACTGACTTATCTGAAGAATATAATGGAAGCCATGGATCCTAATCCCTAATAAACTATACTCAAAGGAAAAATCTGAGCTGGACATGATGGCACACTTGTAATCCCAGCACTCAGGAGGCTGAGGCAGGAAGACTGTCAGTTCAAGGCCAGTCTAGATGAGCTATCTCAGAAAAAAGAAAAAAATTGGCCTGCAGTGTTAGAGGGTTCACAGACTCTTCCACTACGCTTTAACTTCCATGTCCTTAGGGTCATCTATCTACTTCAACTTCCAGCCCTCTTCTCCAATAGCAAAGGGAAATTCTACAATATGATCCACTAAACTGGATGCATCCTGACTCTAGACTAGCTTTTGCTACTCACTTGTTGATGTGAGCTTTCTTTTGTCTATTTTATCCGAAAGCCTGAATTAGATAATTAATAGTACCATATCTTTTTCTGGCTAATTGATATATATGTTTTAAAATACTTGTCCCACTCCCCCCGGCAAAGGACAACACTAGCTCACTCCTGAACTCACAGGCTTAGACAACTATATTATAGAACAAAGACTTATATTATGAACTTAGACCAAGGTCAAAGAAAAATTTGGATCCTAAAGAAATCTTTTTATGCTACTTCACCTGACTAGCCTGCTATACTTTCCAACAATTAGGAGATAGTCACAGAATTCCAGCAGTGCTAAGGCTCAGCAGCCTCTCTAGTTGTCCTCACTGGGGATTGCTACTCAGTCTTGCACACCTGAATTACAACAGATCCAAAAGAGGTAAATGGATAGTACACAGAGCAAGGTATCAGGTATAGAGCAAGCACTCAATAAAGCAAGGGATCATCTGGATCCCAATACTGCCTTTCTTCACTAGCATTTGCACAACTGTCACATAGCAACCTCCAGGTCACTCCTCGCAGTCACTGAAGCCCATTGTAACAGGCCTAGTATACATTTCTAGCCCAACTCCTACTATAATCTTGGGTGGCATCAATGTCCATGTAAATGACATCTGACATACTACCTTCACAGCCATCTTGACCACGCTAGTTTTGAAACCATAACACTCCCAAATCCCCTATTACAGGTCCCATTATTCCAGTTTTCCAATTATTCAAAATCCACCTTGTTCACACTAATGCCTCTTTTTGTGCCCAGACCAAGGCCACTCCTAACCTCATATCCTTCCATGTCCATTCTGGATTCTCAAATCCATTTCTATGCAACTCCTCTCTTGCTGTCCACCCCTCAAATGAGGCAACCAAAAGGTACCTGTGACAATTGCCCCAAACCACTTCATATTTTCCTAAATTTTTAAATCAAGCTTCAAACTAGTTTCTCACTTTAATATACCATAATCTCTCTTGTTAAATCTCCCCTACCAGCCTTTAGGTCTGGATATTCTTTGGTATTCCTTAGACTTGGTATTCTATATCCACTCTCTGGACTTCCTGTTCTGATAGCTTCATCTTCATAATCCTGTTTCTGTTCAGCTTCCTTTCTGTTAACCATCTCTACAATTATAAATCTCCATCACACTTTCCAAGTTCTTTTCCTTACTCCTACTCCTTTCTCTATGCTCTAATAAAGAGGTAGCTCCTTTCATCTAAATCTAACCCTCTACCCATGTTCTAATGAGACATAGATTTTACCCTCCAACCTCCACAGGTATCACCCAAGATCTTATTCCATCTATTACCATTTCATTTCCACATCTAAAATGACTTCCTTTCTCAGCTCCTTCTCCATGGTCTGCAAATATCTTCAAGTTTGTCCCATATTAAAAGGGTGATTATATTACTCATTGCAGGACCCTGAAAGGCTAGTTTAACATGTATTCTGGTTGTCCCATCTGTAAATAGGCTTCTCATGGAACAATGATTAAGCACAGTAAATAAGAACAAAGGAATTAAGAGCCTGGTGAGTGGTAGATAGGAAAGTGGAAGCCTACCTATCAATGCAGGTAAGGGGATAACTAGGGCAAAATTGAAAGGGGGCGGGGGAACTGTGAATACCAACCACAGGAGCAAACCCCAGAATGTGAGGATGAGGCCCCTGCTCAGACAATGATCACTGTAATCCAACCTAGGGAGCAATTGGCAATAATTACAGTAGCAGCGGTAGCCATGCAACATCTGCAAGTAGCCAAGACTACAATGCAGGCATATAAATGGAATTTTTCATAGATAAATAATACCAAATATGACATATACAAGGTGCTTGGACTGCTACTCCCCCTTATCCCACCCTCTGCAGTATCACTAATCAGTTAAAACCTCTTTCACACTGAGATAAGACTTGGTTTTGGATTTTTTTTTAAATAAAACATAGTCAAGGCAGATATTATCAATCAACTGGAGATAGTATAGTAGATGAAGTGTATTTGCTATGATTACACTACACAGAAAGTCCTCAGCACAAGAATTACAAGACAGGAATTTCAGGAGTAAGCATTGTGAGGAGACCTTGGACGTTGTAGGCAACTGTCGGGGATAAGCTGAGCCCATGGAGATCACAGAGCAGGCGCCCAATTAATGTCTGTTGATGATTCATTTTTTCATTCAACAAACATTTAATGAGGCCTACAATGTGCACCGGAAAAGGCACTGCGAATACAAAGATGAATAAGACACTGTCCTTGCTCTTAAGGAATTTAGTCTGGTAGACGAGAGCCATAGACACGGACAATGATAATACAACCTGCTAAGTGCTAGGACACTTAGCAGGTTGTATTATATCCATCCGAGTAGGATTTCTTCAGAGGAGCACCACTCCAGGTTGCTGCTGGATCCATGAAGTCCTCCCAGGTACCAGGGCCTGCTGTTGTTTCTGTCACGCGATGAATGTCCCAAGAACTAACAATAACAGCTGCAATTTATAAAGTGCCTATCATAAGCTTTACAAGTATCTTCATGGAAGCCCTGAAAATTAATTATATGATGAAACTGAGGTTTAGTGAAATCAAGTAACATGCATTAAGTAACATAGCTAGTAAGTAGTTGAATTAGGTTTCACAAATCCAATTGTGACCATCTCCAAAGCATTTTTTTCTATGCTTTTAGTACAACCTTTATTCAGGTATAACATAACAATTTTTCAACAGCTTTCTAATTACAACTAAGAGCAAAGGCAAATAATAGATAAGTGATCAGAACACAGGCTAAAGGCTTTTGGCTTCCTATACAACCTGGCAGAGAAAAAAAAACTGAAGTGACTGTATACTAGTGATCCATTCAAAATGGTCAGTTTTTTCTTTCTTTCAACCCTAATATTGTCATTCACCAAAATTTAAGTACTTCTAAACTGTCTCCTTTTAACTCTTATCATAGTGAACACCATTATTAGCAGCAACTAAGTTAATATAACATTTAACATATTACAGACCTATTCTAAGTAATTTACATAAATAATCTCATTAAGTCCTTACTTAACACTTCAAACCCCTTCCTCAAATCATCAAAAGCAAATGTATTCCTTTTTTATATAGGAAGAAACAAAGTTCCAGACTTTGTGGTCAGGACCACATCAGTAAGGTTGAACATAAGTCTGAGCACAGCCTATCTAATCTCAAGGCCCAAACACTCACTCTACTGCTTTCGCTGCACTGCTCAGGGCTTCCTTTCCCAACTCTTCCTCCAGCTGACACCTCCAGGATGGCAGGTCACATAAGGCCCTCAAAACACCCTGTTCTATGTAAATACAATCATTCTGGTCATAGAAACCCATTCTCTGAATCCCAAATAGCAATATTCCCAGCCTTAAGTAGAAAACATTTGTGTTTATATTTTTGTTATTATTTTGTATTTTTTTGGTTTCTTGAGACAGGGTCTCACTAAGTAGCCCATACTGGCCTAGAACTTGCAATACTCTTGCCTTGGCTTCCTAAAGGCTGGGATTACAGTTGTTCCTCATCAGACAGACTTGACTTTAAGTTGCTTTGAAAAGAGAAAATAAACACTAGATATATTTGGGTTTTTAATCAGTGTGTGTGTGTGTGTGTGTGTGTGTGTGTGTATCTACATATATACATACATATATATATAAAACTTGGAAGTAAAGCAATAAACATTTCTACATCCCTAAGTAAAATAAAGCAATTTAGCCAATAACAACTAAAGTTATTTCTTTCTTGAATGAGTCTTAAATATAAATGCCTCCACATTTGATTTAAAGAAAAAAAAAAAAACAACCCCAAAACTTAGCCAGGCATTAGTGGCTCCACCTGTAATCCTAGCTACTTGAGGCTCAGATTGGGAGGATTAAGGTTTGAGACCAGCCTGGGTAAATAGTTTATGAGATGCCCATCTCCAAAATAAACAGAGCAAAATGGACTGGAGGTGTGGTTCAAGCTGTAGAGTACCTGCTTTGCAAATGTGAGGGCCTGAATTTAAACCCTAGTCCCATCAAAAAACAAACAAATAAAAAACAACTTGAGAGACCTATGACAGTAAGAGTAAATCTCTTAATTGAAGAGAAAGACCTAGTAGTACTCTTAAAGGGTTGCTACTATTCTGATGTCTCCCTGATAATCAACATTTCATATATGGCTGTTCCCAAGAATTGTACACAATCTGCAGTCAAACAATGTCCAAATGGCTCTGACGGTAACATCTATCTTAAGAACATTTGAGAGTCTTTGCTCCCATTTCCTGCTTGGGGAACAGGAAATGTTTCTATCCTCCTCCCCACTTATCTATACTTTATCCTGTTATACTAAAATAAATCCTTACTAAAACTTAAAAAAAAAAAAAAAAAGAACATGAGAGAACTTTTTTCATCAAGGACAGGGGGAAAAACAGGGATATACATTTGTCAAACTCTTTGATGTTTTTTCCTTCTTTACCACCCTAATTTTCAGTAAATTCTATTATGTCTGTTTTTACAATCTCTTAAGAAGTTATCCTGTCTTTTCTACTCCTCTCCTTCTGTCTTTTGATCACTCCTCATCTTAGTCACTACAGTATCCTTCTAACACATCTCCTTCTCCAGCTTTGAAACCTTCCAAAACATATTCTATACCACTGCCAGGAGTGGTTGTCAAAAGCATCTCCTTTTGCAAACACACATAATAAAATCCAAATTCCACTACATACTGTATGAAAACCTACTCCTAGCTACATTTCTTGCCTAATTTCACAAATTATTTGTAGTTCCTCCAGTTCATCATTCTATTTCCAATGTCCATGCTTTTCACAGAAAGTCCTTCCTGGTTTTGTGGCCAGTCAACCTTTACTTTAAGGCTCAACTGACATGCATTACTCTGGTAAGGTTACTTTGACCTCTGGCATTCCCAAAGTAAGTAAAATGACTTTTCTTCTGAACTCCACAGTATCTTGTACATTTCTCCACTTCAGAGTATACCATACTGTTGTACTGTTGTAATTATCTGTGTACATGTTGATCTCTCTCACTAGACTGAGAACTCCTTAAGGGCAGGGACCATGTCTAATTCATCTCCATTTCCCCACCACCCAGCCCAGTGCCTGGCAGCTCAAAAGGCAGCAGAGAGGAGAGTTGATGAAGATGCAGGTGAGAATAAAGAAATATTCTAGATTGGGTACACAATACAAATACACTAAATGAGTTGAAGCTGTAGAAGAATGTATTTAGCTCAATATTGTAAAAAGGTCTCAAGAGAAAAAAAAAAAAAAAGAAAACAAAAAAGCTGATTCAAGGTGTTCCCCATCACAAAGTGAAGTTACTCCTAAGTTAAGAAACAACATTTGTTGTCTATGTTATAAAGGGACTTCAGTTGGAGTCTGATTAAGGTCTAACAACCTATTTGGGATGATAAGACTCTTAAAATCTTCTCATCCTTGAGGTTCTAAATGTACAACCAGTGCCGTAAACAGGAGAGTCACCACTCTGAGCCTGTATCACACACCTATGTATGAACAGTTGTTCCCACAGTTGTGGACTATGTCTGAGGCCTCATTCTCATCTAAAACTGAACTGAATACAAGCTTACAACATAACCAGTCCTCTGGTGGCCCTCTTCTTAGTTGACCCTTGGACCTGGAACAGAAGATATTTTTAAGTGTACTGAAGGCCAACAAGAAAGACCTCATGATCCAGATTTTTTTCTATAAGCTACCACCTAAAGCTTTAAAATCTCCTTATACCTTCAGTGCCTTTGAATAATGCTTACAAAAATGATAATGTAATGTGGTAAGCTAGTATAAATCAGATTTATACTATAGGTGAGAAACAAGGAATGTACCTATCCTCAAACACTCTAAATCATCTAGTTCAACCTTCTTCTCCTAACACAAATCAAAGGATTTTATTTTAACTCTGATTTTTATTGTATTATTTATTAGCTTTCATACTCAGTTTCCATAACTGTAAAGTATGAAGGTTATATTGAATGATCAACTTTTTTTTCTTTCTTTTTTTTTTTTTGCAGTGCTGGACACTAAAGGCAAGGTTTTCACACATGTTAGGCAAGTACTCTACCATTAAGCTATATACCTAGGCCCCCAAATCTCTTTTACCCCAGATACTCCAAAGAGTTTTTGAGCCCACTTTCCACCTATAAATTAAATTAATCTATTCTTCCTATTTCAATAGATTCTTATAAGGATCAAGTAAAATCATGTTTGTAAATGGCTTCTAGAAACAATAAGGTGCTAATTAAAGAATTACTATTAGAGATTAAATTACCTTATGAAACTTACTCTACCTCTCTGGAGATAATTAAATGGGAAAATGTGAAGCAGGCACACAACAAAGGTTAGTTTCATTTGCTGACTGAGTCAAAATCTAATAAAAGTGTCCTGCATGACTGGGGTTGCAGAGCACATAGCTAGCATGGCATGTGCAAGGCCCTGAGTTGATCCCCTGCACTGCAAAAATAAATAAAAAATAAAAACAGAATAAAACCCCTGTAATCCAACTCTGAAGTCCGTATAGGGAGCTCCACATATTTCATACTGAATGGTTATATATGCTTCCAGTTATCACTTGTAAGAGTCCTTGAAGTCTTTGGACAGTTCTTAAATCTGCTTCTCCATTAATTACAAATGATTTCAAAACCAGCTAAATCCAACTGTCCCTGACCTAATAAAAGATTTGAAAACAGACCATCAAACTCTCCTTTTTGGAGTTCTCTCTTACAGTTTAAATAATCCTAATTTCTATGGTGCTTCTCATTGGGTCTAAGTCCACATTTCTCTCTGCATTCTGTATGTTCTCTAGCTCTCTCAGAGCTGCTGTTAACACTGAAATAAAACCATCAAATGGGACAGAATTCCTAACTCTCTGGTTCTAAATACTTTTCTAGTAAGAACATAACCAGTTAACTCTATATTAGAAAGTTTGAAGGATTCCAACTGTTACAAAACCTATAAACAAGAAGCACCAGGTCTCTGATGGAAGAAATACATTTCTTTTTTTGGCAGTACTGGGGTTTGAACTCAGGGCTTTGTGCTTGCTAGGCATGCACTCTATCACTTGAGACATGCCTCCAGCCCAAGGAACTACTTCTAAATGGGAAAGGGAAAAGTCAAAGTGAAGCTACATACCAACTAATATTCCTAATATTAGCTCTGACCATTGCACTTACCCAAATCAGTAATACAGAACATAGAAATAATTCAGGCTCCAAGGGACTTCTGGAAGAAATGGTAACATCAAATTCAAACCACATTTTGAATGACTTTCAATATTGATGGGCCCTACTCTATGCAGATAACATCTGTACTTTTCCCAAATCTTAGTTTATACACATGTATTTCTTTCAGAAACTGAGAAACACTTGAATGTAACAAATTGGAAGACAAATACATACATACGTATGCAAATATAAAGTCTAGAATAAAAGGAGAGACATACCACATTGATGTATGGGAAGATTGTAAAAATGGTAGATTTCTCAAAATTAATCTATAAATTCCATTCCAGTTGCAATTCCAATGATATTTCTGATGAACTCTTAATAAGCTATTTCCAATGTTCATATGAAAACATAACACAGGAAAATAGTAAAGAAATTTTGAAAAAGAAATATAATTCAGGAATGTGTGCCATACTAGATATTGTTATTAAAAAGTAGACAGGAAGGCTGGTGAT
Organism: Castor canadensis; assembly: GCF_047511655.1. Lineage (NCBI taxonomy): Eukaryota > Metazoa > Chordata > Mammalia > Rodentia > Castoridae > Castor > Castor canadensis. The sequence goes on along the minus strand of NC_133405.1, from coordinate 77,860,253 downwards.
ATATCTCAGTGGTAGAGTGCTTATTTAGCATGGGCAATGTCCAGGGTTTGATCCCCAGCACTACAAGTTAAAAACATAACAAAACAAAAAGAGAAAGGGAAAGAAAAAGAAAAAAATAAAAAGATGGAGGGGGTGAATCTAAGAATCTAATTAAGATATATTGTAAGGACTTAGGTAAATGTCACAATGTTCCCCGTGTACAACTATAATATGCTAATAAGAGGGGTGGGAAAAGACAAAGAAAACAACGACAAAAAACTAGGCATGAGGTGAGTATGGTAGCATATTCCTGTAATCCCAAAACTTGAGAGGCAGGAGAACTAATAGTTTGAGTGCAGTCTGGGCTACCTAGTGAGACCCTCTCTCAAAACAAAACAAAACAAAACAAACCCACAACTAGACATATAGGAAAGGACGACTGCCATATTATGTCACCAGAGTGCAATAAAACCCTACATTTTTTTTTAAAAGATAATGAAGTTCAAATTAGAACACTTCAACATGAATCATCACACTAAAAAACTACTGGTCAAAAAAGGAATATATATTATAATTAAACATATTTAGCAAATAACAAAAAAGAGAATACTACTTGTGAGATTTGGCTAATACTGTAATAGACTCAAGTTCTCTTATTATAAATAGTGAAAGAGAATTGCTCTCAGTAACGATAACAAGCATAAGGGGTATCACAAAAGAAGATAGGAAGTGGGGATGAAAGAGTATGTGAGTAAAGGCCAAAAAACTCTGAAATTTGATGAAAAACATTAATACATATGCTGAAAAGGATAAACTGAAAGACATTCAAATCTAGTCATGATAGTAAAATTGTTGTATCCAAAAACATCAGAAAAGGAATACTGAAAACAGTTAAGAGAAAAACTGCTCACGTTTAATGAATCTTCAATAAGATAATTAGCTGACTTCTTATCATAAGCTATACAAAGCAGAAAACTGGGATATAATCAGAGTACTGAAGGGAAAAGTGTCAACTGTAAATTCTGTATCCAGAAAGAATGGTCTTTCATTAATAAAGGATAAATTATGGCATTCACAGGAAACAAAAAGTAAAGTAATTCAGTGCTAGTAGATTTGCTCTACAAATACAAAAGAAAGTCTTTTAAATGCTGGGCACTATAGTACATTTCTGAGAATTTGAAGCAGGACCATCAGAAGTTCGATGGCAGCCTGGGCTCCACAGTGAGACCCTGTATCAAAAATCCAAAAAGAAAGGACGCTAGACAGTAACTCAAATGCACATGAGAAATAAATAGCACCCGTAAAGGAAATGACATAATTATAAAGAATAAATCAGCTGGGTGCTGGTGGCTCATGCCTGTAATCCTAGCTACTCAGGAGGCAGAGATCAGGAGGGTCACGATTTGAAGCCAGCCCAGGCAAATAGTTCATGAGACCCTATCTCAAAACAACCCTTCACAAAAAAATAGGCTGGTTGAGTGGCTCAAGTTGAAAGCCCTGGGTTCAAGCCCCAGTACCGCAAAAAAAAAAAAAAAAAAAAAAGAATAAATCAAGTTTTATTTGCAATACTTTTCTTCTCATATCTGACTTTAAAGACAATTGCATAAAGGAATAATTACAAAATTGTGTTAAAGTGTCTATCTATACAGATGTAATTTACTTAACACTAATAGTAAAAAGGAGAGGAAATGGAGATATGAAGTGAACTTCATATATGACATTAATCTGAAAATAATTATTTCTAGGAAAAATATTAATTGTAATACCAGAGCACCCATTTTTAAAAACCCAAAAACTATGGTAAAAGAATCAAGAGAATTAAAATGGTAAACAAGATAGTTATTTAACAACAAAAAAGGTAGTGATGAAGGAATAGGGCAGAAAAGAGACATAAAACATATAGAAAACAATGAGCAAAACAGGAGACATCAGTCGTACCTTAACAGTAATTAAACCAAACATAAATGGAGAAACACTCCAGTAAACAATGTATGGCAGAATACAGTTTTAAAAACTGGGCACCAGTAGCTCACGCCTATAACTCTTAGCTACTCAGGATGCAGAGATCAGAAGGACCATGGTTTGAAGCCAGTCTGGGCAAATAGTTTATGAGAGCTTATCTCAAAAACACCCAACACAAAAAAGAGCTTGTGGAATGGTTCAAGCTAAAGGCCATTAGTTCAAACCTCAGGACCATGAAAAAAGAAAACAGTTTTAAAAAATATGACCCATCTCTATACTATGCTACATAACACACACTTTAGATTCAAAGACAAAAAAACTGAAAGCAAAAGGATGGAAAAAGATGTATCAGGCAAACAGTCATCAAGGAAAAGCTGAATAAAAGGAGAAATCTGAAAAAAAGAATTAGAAAACACATTGAGATGAATGAAAATGCAAACAAACATACAAAAGTTATGGGATCCAGCAAAAACAGTGTTTTTAGGGAAAAGTATAGCTGTGACCACCTACTTTAAAAATGAAGATATAAGCCAGGCACAGTGGCTCAAGCCTATAATCCTAGCTACTCAGGAGGCAGAGATCTGGAGGTTTGCAGTTCAAGGACAGCCCCTGCAAAAAATCTGTGAGACCCATCTCAACCAATGGCTGGACATGGTGGCACATGCCCGTCATCATCAGCTACACAGGAAAGCACAAACAAGAGGATTGTGGTCCAGGCTGGCCCAGGCACAAAGCAAAATCCTACCTCAAAAATAACTAATGCAAAAAGGGCTCAGGTGGTAGCATGCCTGCCTACAAAGCACAAGGCCCTCAGTTCAAACCCCACCCCCCAGAAAAAAATGAAGATCTTAAAACAAAAAATGAAGATCTCAAATAAATTAGCTAAACTTCTAACCTAAGAAATTAGAAAAAAATCAAACTAACTTCAAATAAATCAGGAGGAAGTAAATAATAGATTAAATCAAGTCAAAGAGAGAGCAAGCGAGAGAATCAAGGGGAAAAAATCTGGTTCTTTGAAGTAAGCCAAAAAATGAACAAGCCTATAGCTAGACTTAAGACAGAAAGAGAGAAAACACAAATAAATATGATTAGGAATGAGAGGGGGATGTCATTACCAACTATGCAGGGACAAAAAGAATTACAAGGGAATATTGAAAATTGTGTGCTAATTAGTTATCATATGAAATGTTCATTCCTAGAAAGACACAAACAACCAAACCTGACTCCAGAGGACAAAAAATCTAAAGACCTATAAAAACAGATTAATTTATCAGTCTATAAAATTTCTATAAAGAAAAGTCCATGACTTCATCAGTAATTTTGCCAAAGGTTTAAAGAAGAATATAGATAATTTCTTCATATAATCTTCCAAAAAAATATTATAGGAGGAAACATGAACCCACTCATTCTACGAAGTAAATGCCAATATTATCCTGTCACCAAACCCAGAAAGAGATACAAAGGGTGGGGAGTGGCTCAAGTGGTAGCCTGCCAAGCGCAAGGCCCTGAGATCAAGCCCCAGTACACCCCCCCCCCCGCCAAAAAAAAAAAGAAATGCAAGAAAACTAGAGCAAACTACCTTGTAAATATACAGTAGATATAAAAAATAATAACAACAAAAAGCCTAGCAAATCCAGCAACAAATATAAAGAGCTATACACAATGACCAAGTAGGATTTAGTTAATAAAAGCAAGGTTGGTTTAATACCTCAAAATCAATCAACTTAGTACACATCATAGTTATACAACTAAAATAAAACCTCATTAATTATAACATCAGATGCAGAAAAGCACTTAAAATCTGACAATAATTCATGATAAAATCAGCAAGCTAGGAACAGAATAGATATTTCTATACTTGACAAAACGTATTTACAAAAATTGTACACCTATCACCTTAATTAATGGCCAAAAAATAAATGGATTATACTAAAGTCAAAAACAAGACAAGAATGACTGCTTTTCTATACAGGAGGTTTTAGCCAGGGTAACTAGCAAGTAAAACAAAAGTCAATTCAACTGTAAAGAAGTACATCTGTATACATAGATAACATAACCTTAGAACACATAAATCCTAAAGAACACACCCACACACACACATGCACACAAACAGTAAAACTCTTATATAGAAGCTATCCAATGAGTTCAGGAAGGTTAGAATGTGCAAGAACAACAGAATAGTAATTTCATTTCAATACTTCATTGAACAATTCAAAAATGAAACTAAGAAGGTAATTTGATCTGCATCAATTATTGAAAATTATGTCATCTTCAATACTATAAAAGATAAAATATGGAGTAATTTTTGAAAAAGAACTATGACTTTTTATATAGAAAAGTATAAAATAATGTTGAAGGAAATAAGACATCACAGGTTAATGGATTGGAAGAATTAATATCATTAATATGGCAGAATTCCACAAACTGATCTATAAATAAAATACATTCCTGATCAAAATTCTGGCCTTTTACAGGAATGCACAAGCTGACCCTGAAATTATATGGAAATGTAAGGGGCCCAGAATAATCATGAAAACGCCGAAACAATCACAAAGAAAACAAAGCTGGAGGACTTATACTTCCAAATTTCAAAATTTATTACAAGGGTTTGGAGATATTAGTTAGTAGTAAAAGGCATTCTTAACATGATGCATGAAGCCCTGGATTCAACTCCCATCACACTCCCCAAAAAGCTCACATTTAATAAGAATTTGTTATAAAGCTATACTAACTATAACTGTATGGTAAAGACATAAGGATATAGAGAAAAATGGCATAGAACTGTGAGCCCAAAAATAATTCCTTCCATTTAGAATCAATTGCTTTTCAACAAAGGTAACAAGATAATTCAGTAGGGGAATAGTTTTTCAACAATGGTACTAAGACAACTACACATTCACATGCAAAAGGACTGAGATAGACCTCTTCCTTAGACCAGATACAAAAATAAATAAAAATCCAAATTCCAAGTGAATCACAGTCCTAAATGTAAGCGCCATAAATTAGGTTAGGCAATATTTTCTTTTTTATAACAGTAGTAACACAAGAGACAAAGAGAAAAATATATAAACTAGATTTAATCAATATTAAAACTTCTATCCTATAACCATGCCAAGAAAGAAAAAAAAAAGTGGGAAAAAAAATTCACATATCCAATAAAAGCCTCTTATTTAGATTATAGAAAGAACTCTTACAACTGCACAAAAACATATATAACATAATTCTAACAATCTGAATAGCAAAGGATTTCAAAAGACATTTTCCCAAAAATACAGAAATAGCATAAAAGCATATGAGAAGTTGCTCAACACAGAAATACAAGTGCCTGTATTGGTGGTATAGTGGTGAGCATAACTTCATTCCAGAAATACAAGTCAAAACCACAATGAAATACTATGTATTGGTGGCCGTAATATAAAAATATGAAATAAAGTCAGAAAATAACATTTTCATCAGTAGTATCAGGTAAAAATGTTAAATTGAACTTTAATAAATTTTGCCAGTTAGTTGTAATGTTAAACACAGGATTGTCATATGACAAAGCAATTCAGTGGATACTCAAGGAAAATGAGAACATATCCACATAAAAAACGTGTATGAATGTCTATCACACCATTACTCAGAAAAGGTGATAGGTGTCATAAACCCAAGTATCTTTCAACTGATGGATAAGCAGAAAGGTAAATCCACACAGATTATTTGCCCAGAAAGAGTATATTATTATTATTATTATATTACTTCAAAAATATGATAATTGAAAGAAGCCAGACAATTATTTAAAGTATAGCATAAACTAGGCATGGAGGCACATGCCTGTAATTCCAGCACTTGGGAGGCTGAAGCAAGATCATGAGTTTTGTAGGACACACTGAGCTACATAGTGAGAACCTGTCCACAAAAAAAGAAAAAGTATAAAATAGACAAATCCATAGGGACAAAAAAGGTACATTAGTAATTATCTGGGTTTGAATAACAGCTAATAAGTATGGTATATCGTCCCGAGGTGAAGAAAATACACTAAAATAGTGGTGTCTGTTCCACAACTCTGTGAACATACTAAAAGCCACCAAACTTTAGAGGGTAAAAATTATATTATACTAATTATGTCACAATAGTTCAGAATCATATTGATTAGAAGGATTGTCAAGATGGGTGCTCCTACTCAGAGAATTTACTCATTACGCAACTGAGATAATACTTATTAACTGTAAATCACTGATACGTTAGTCCCAAGTAATACTTACCAGTATCTTGACCATGAATGAAATCCTGTAAAGGATTTGTACCAGTATCAAAGTGCCCAATATAGGTAAATATAAAATAAAAACACAACAAAAACCCCAAACAAACATAAAAGCAAAGGCTAGGGAAAGCATAAAGAAACACCACATGTAGATTGACCCTACAATTGAGACATTTTCTTCTACTAGGATATTTAAGTTTTCTAGTAACACCACTAAACAATAATCTAATAGAGGAGTAGCAGAGGCAAAACACTGCAAAGCTCAGTCATGACAAAACCTCAAAACCTGAGGAAAGGTATACCTACATTCAACTACAGATGGTTTAAACAAACAAACAAAAATACATAGCACAACCATATTTGCAAATACATACGGCTTGCTGAGCCAACTACACAACATATTGTTATCAGATTTGAAACTAATACCTTTCTGTCAATATAAGGTAGTGGAAATAAAAATTTTAATAGTAGAAAAACCCAAAGACCTACTAAAAAATGAGTCCCCTCAGTGACTTATAATTTAGATTAATATTATTCAATAAACAATAAAGAGAAGCAATGATTGTTCATTGTGATAAGTTTTAGAAACCTATTTTCTGCTTAAGTAGTTAAGTCAACACTGCCAGTATGACAAATCAGGGGCACAGAGTTTCAAAATGTAGCAAGCAACACTACCTCAAGTCTCATTCAAACCACAGTTAGCAGATTTTAATGGCTAATGCTCTACTAGCAGACAAAGTTCCAAACAGCAAATGGGGAGTGGCAGAATGTTAGTTAATACTATGGAATGCACCAACATTGAGCTACAAGAAAACAGGTAAGGGCATTTTTAATGTGCTGAGCAAACAAGCTGACAACACTAAAGCACACTACCTAAACAAAGTTTGCCATGAAAAAAAAATTATTTTTGAAACCAAAAGTAAGATGAAGTTGAGAATACTGGGGATTGTTGAGAACACAAACAAAACTAAACCATCATTCATTATTGAATCATACTTGTGGATCAGAGATAATCATAGAAAACAAATTGAGTTCAATTCCCAGTAACAGCCACCCACTCACCCACACAAACTGGGAAACCAGAGCACATCAGCGATAGCATATTGACACACACTGGTTTTTTTTGTGTCCAATTTTCATAGGCCATGCATTTACTGGGGCAATGTAACATTTAACAATTATCACTTGAACTCACAATGACAAAAGTGCAAAACCAAAAAGTATATGAAATATCAAAACTTGTAAATTTGGGAACAATAGTATATTGTCTGTAACATTAAAATGTTGCCTCTCAGACATCTTCATATATGAAACAATGTAATCCTAAGAGGTTGGTTTAAAAACTAGCTTTGTACCAGATCAAAATAACTCATTAGCATGTTTACATGCACCTAATAGAAGTATTGAACTAACCAAGAAGTTGTATACCAACACACTGTACTATCTACACAGTATTAGTAACCTATGCCAAACCCTGTAAGTCAATTCATGCAACTAGGCAAACTCAAAAAATGTTTCAAGTTCCCTTGAAAATCCTCAAATGTATTTTTGGTTTACTAGCACATGATCAGGTTATCATATCAGTATTCCCTCTTTTAAAATCAAATTGGTGATATAAGCACTGCAACTAACATCTTTGTTTAGTTTTCTTGAGGGGGTGTCATTATGTAGGCCTGGTTAGCTTTCCAACTTTTGATCCTCCGGCCTCAGCCTCCAAAGTGCTAGGATTACAGACATGTGCCAACCTCTTTTTTTTTTTTGTTAGAGAAATAACTGGGGATTGAACCCAGGGCATTGTGCATGCAAAGCAGGACCCTTACTGCTAACCTACATCATCAGCCCAACCAATGTCTTTCCAAAAGGACAACAGTTGAGGGCCAATTCATTACATTATTTTCTATCAATAATTATGTGTTCACAAGGCAGCAACATTGGACATACTTCTATACATTAGAGAGTAGGTGAAAAGAAGCTGGAAATACAGGGGAAGACTACAATTACTGTAGTACATATAGTTCCTGATTTATATTGGCTCAAATTAAGGTTTGGGGCTTTATGAGGGTGCAAAAATAATCATCCATGCTACACAGGATTCCATGATGCTGTGCCTGCTCCCAGCCAGCCACATGATTACTAGTCTAACAACAAATGCTCTACAGTGTACTGTGTTACTAAGTCATGTTAAGTGGGCCAGGTGTATTAAATGCATTTCACTTAAATGTGTTGATGGGAACATGGCCTTATTGTTAAGGAGCAACTGTATATATAACACTGATCAATTTTTTAAATGTTACCTGTCTCAATAAATGAGAATAAAGGTTATAAATGAATAAACATTTAGCCAAAGGCTTCTTGGTTTTATAGTAATGTGATCAAGTAGGTTAATGGTAGTTTCCCATGACCATGTTTCTAGGTGTCTTTTGGATAAATTGACAAGGTTTCCATAATAATGATTCCTTTTAGCTCAGTAAAACTGTCCAAGCCTGGACAATCCCTTCAAAGGTATACAATTTGCTTACACTATTGAGGACTTATAGGTAATTGTAGGCTGACCACTATACATCCCCTAGCTAAAATTGAGCTATTAACAAGAAAATCATTCTCCCAATAACATATATCTAAGCCTACTACAATAGCTGAGAATCACAATGATCTCAAATCTTACACTATTATTGTTGGTTGACTACCATTGAAGTACTGAATGAGGATGTTACCAGAATATCTCAAGGGAAAAAGAACCAGTACCACTACCAAACTATGGAAAAATCAAGCACTAATAAATCTCCATTCATTGCTTATTGCCAACAGTTCACAAGATGTATAGGTACAAAATAAATGGAGAATACATCATAGACATCACTAAATTATCATTCCTGAAAATACAGTGGAAACAAATTATTGGGCCTGAAAATCCTATCAGAGTATTTCTAAAAACTATTTAAACATGTGCCTAATAAAAAAAGACACAACAACAAAATACACTAGTGGCTGAATAATATGGTAATGCTACAAGGAAATTATGTAGCATTCTGACAGAATTCTTTTGCCAAAGGCACAACTGTGTGAACAAATGTTGTATTACATATTTATGTTGTTGCTCTGTGTCCATTACTTCTACAGGGTCTACTTTTAGGCGTCTAAAGACATGTACACTAGAAAAAGCAAATTACAGGAAAACTGTCCCCCCTCCATTAAAACAAGGCCCATAAGGTACCTAAAACTATGAAATATATTCAATAATTTCCTCTAAAAGCCTTCACAATTACCTGGGAATATTAAAATACATCTTGAAAAACCATATATTTTTCACATTTTTCCTAAAGGGGCAACTGAAGGGACAGAGAACTCTACCTATAGAATGTAGGTGGTCAAGTTATAGGCATACAGCATTGTTTACACAATACCATTGATTACACAAATTAGGTAAAATACAGGTACCCAGGCTTTAGATCTACCAATTTACCAGATGAAATGTCCCTCGGAAAACTGACAACCGATAGCAAAAGGTACATTAGGGAACACAAATTTCCACGTTCATGGCTCACCATTTAAAAAACAGGTGCCAACACTTTCTTCTTATTTGGGAAGTTTTATTGTACCCAGTGCCTATTTGTACAGGATGGAAATAAGCATCTCCACTAGCTAAGATGGATTGGTAAGTGTAACTGGACACCACTGCACTTAAAAACAGCACGGTCAGCTGGTCATGTGTGAGCATCAATCTCCAAGGATTAAAGTCCTGAAGATCTGAATTTGTAGAAAAATTTTACTTCTAAAATTTGGCTAAGTTTAAACTTCAGAAGACACTTATGCACCAGGCATTTCAAAGGATAAAGCCACAATTATCCATGAAAGATATGCATTGTTTCTGCAGAGAAGCCCAAACTGGAAAGTCAACTTATATACTCCCAAACACTCCACTTGCCAATTTTAGCCATCAAATGGGCCTTAAATCTGATTTAGAAAATCAATGAGGCTAGAAACCAGTGGTACCTTTCTAAAGTTGGTTATCCTACTTCAGGATAGTACTTCTCCAGCAGTGGATTTCAGCAATGCAGCCCAGCAACATGTACAGTGCTTTACCATGTACAGAAGGGGAAATTGCAAGACTAGGAAAGTGTTATGCCAATAACACCCCTTCCAACAGCCAAATTACTCCAAAGGCAATCATAAAAAACTGCTATGTTTAGCTGTATCATCAATGCTGGAACTTGTCTCTTCAGCCTTACAAAATTATGTCCTAAACAGAATGCTTGAAAATAGTAGTTGTACATCATTAGGTCACTTTACACAATAGTTAACTGGCAAAACATAACCCTGCCTTGGTAGGGGAAGATTCAGAACCACAGGAGAAAATTCCCAATTGGCTAAGAGTAAAAAAAAAAGCTAGTGCCTAAAGATTCTTGCCTACTTACAGAAAATTGTCCCTAAATTTGTTATTTCACCAATTTGTATTGTTTCCAAAGAACAGGAATTTGTGTCAAACAAAATTGTATCAGAACTTTTTCAGGTAACGAATACTTTAAAAATAGGTACTAATTAGGGATTCAACCATTTTGGGACTCTTGTACTTTGATTGCCAGTGATCACCTTAAGCTTTGCTGCTTAACTTTAATGTTGTAATTAGGTGATTCTGATTTCATCTATCAGTTATAATAAGAGGCTCTTTGCTAGAAAGTCTCTTCCTATGGATGGAGTCTATGTAGATTATTCTGTGGACCTGTGCATTTCTAGATTATATGCTTCAAGGTAGGAAACAGACCAAATTTAGGAAAACTAACCTTTAACTTCCAATGGTGAAAAAAATCTGTACTGCAACAGGGGTTCCTTCACACTATTGAGGCAGCCAAGCAGGGAAGTGCATCCATGAATCCCACCCACAAAGGACACAGAAGAAAAAGTATTTATTTCCCCTTTCCCCCTGTTGTAGAAATGTGTCGTCTGCAGGTCTCCATACCTAAAACCCAGTGCTTTTCACTTGAAAATAACATTTGTTGTGCTGTAGTCTAAATTCAGGTTCTGAAGTCAGTTTGATTCACCTGTTCCAGATTGTTACTTTTCTTTTTTTTTCTTTTGATGACCCTACCTCAGCATCCCAGGCTGGGATTACAGGCATGATGACCACATCTGGCTGTTACTTTTTCAAAGCATAAAATAAACCAAATCATTATTTTCTTGACTGCTGTTAATATGTGGTGATGTTGGATTTGATTGAGTAAGCATAAGTGAAGTTTTCAGGGCCCGAAAAACAGCACAGTAAGCACCTCATCCTGCCAAAGACCAGCTAATTCAATATAGGTATGGAATAGGAGGTGCACTGGCCATTCAAGCTGGCAGTAATCAACAAATTGCCTTTTTAATGTTTGTAGCATCACAAAGCTCATGTGACTACATGTAGCACAAGCAAAAGGAGCTACTACCTTCAGGCTCATTCCTCCTCCCGATGACATGAAGTGTATTCTTTATTGTCTTCATTGTAAACCTTTTGCAAACATTCTTGAAGTCAATGCCCACAAGCAGTCTTCTATTACAAAACCATACCACATACTTCATTGTGCACTCTTGTCCTCATATAAGGTATGGAATTTTTTAAACCTTTTATTGTGGAATCCCACCAAGGACCTCCTGACATCATGACTGTACTAAATTAAAAGGCAGTATACAAGGGCCGGATTCCATGGCTCATGCCTATAATGCTAGCTACTTGAGTGGTGTAGAACTGGAAGATCATGGTTTGAAGCCAGCCTGGGTTGAAAGCTGATGACACCCATCTCAACCAATGGCTGGGAGTGGTAGCATGAGCCTGTCAACCGAGCTAAGTGGCAGGAATAAATAGGAGGATGGTGGGTGGTCCATGTCCACCTCAGCAAAATTGTAAGACCATATTTGAAAAATAACTATAGCAAAAACTGCTAGGGGTGTGGCTCAAGTGGCAGAGTGCCTGCCTAGCAAGCACAAGGCCATGAGTTCAAATCCCAACCACCCCCTCCCCTAAAAAACAAAATAAGACACAGTATACAGTAAGTCTCTACAATGAGCATAGAGATCAGCATAGTAGCATATATCTGAACAGCTTCCTGGTCCTCCCAGAGGCCAGTGAAAAAAACAGCAAAGCCAAACACACCCTTTCTAGATCCCCTAACAACTAAGGGACACTTGGAACTCCATATAGATGACCAAAGACTTTGCTTACATGGTGCACTATTCCCTAGGGAACAAATGTTGGGTACTGGTTATCATCTTGTGGAAGCATTCTATATTTAAAGACTTGCTTCCTCTTAACTGATGAACGTAGTTCCAAGATAAACGAAACTCCTCAGTTACCTTCTCTTAACCGCATCAAGTATAATAGATGGAAAATAAGAAGTACTTGGGCTGGGGGAGTGGCTCAAGTGAAGAACGCCTGTCTGGTGAGCATGAGGCCCTGAGCTGAGATCCCAGCACCACCAATTAAAAAGAAGAAAGTGCTTGAAATCAAGTTGCTGAAGCAGACGGCTTCTAATATCCATACTTGTATTTATTGTGTAAATGTCCTGTACTTACCAAACAATAAGATTCTTTGGGTAACTAAAATCTTTAGGATCTTAATACATGCCAATTTCCAATTTTAGCTCCTCTCACCAACCCAAAAATTGAACAATAGTAAGTATTCAGGAACACTGACAGGACACAGGCTGGCACCACAGGTACTTGGAATTAGAAAAGGGGCAGAGAGGAAGCCTGTATATAATAATGTTGGCATCTAAATTTAGGACTTCTGATATATAATGAGGGTTGTGTTCATGAACTTCATTTTCAATACAATAAATAGGTCACAAGTGAAATAGGGAAGTTGCAAGTGAGTATTTTTTTTTTCAATATCACTGCTAATAACCGTAGTCACTGCGAAGGACTATGTAATAAAACTGCAACTATCCGTGACTTTAGGGGAACTTTATGAGTTCTAAAATCCTGTGTCCTTTGCTTTTTAAGGATATGTATGCTTCCCCCCATGCTGCCTCAAGTACCTCCTCTGCTGCTGCCCACCCCCTTGACACTACAGCTCACACTACAGGAAACCATCCCTCCCATACTGCTCTGGTGGCCTAAATGGACTGGTCCCTCACTGTCTGAATTGTCTGGCATATGCTGAGTCCCAAACTACATGAAACTGGCATGGGGGGGTGGGACGGGACTATACCTTGTCAACAAGGTGTGTGTTGGGGGGTAGGGTTGGGGATGATGTGATGGTGGCTGCTGAGATCACATTTCTTCTTGGATTGATGCTCAGTCTCTTCAAAGTACCATGCATATTTTTCTTCTTTAAAACAGATTCCAGATGGATCCTCTTTCCCTCTTGTCCCAAACCATTAGGCCCATACCCTTACCTATCTCCCTTATCCAAAAATTTTCAAATAGAATTCCTAGTAACATCAATTCACTATCCCACTTCTACAATTTCCCTTTTGTTATTTAAAAGATGTGAAGCCAGGAGTCTAAAATACCTTAAACTTCAAAAGTCAAAGTACTCGAAGTACTCACAGTTTGCTTGAGTCTTCATCTAGCCCAGAGAAGCCTTGACAAGCCACCCCACACTCAGCCCTCAGATCTCACTGCTCGTACCTAAAAACTGATGGGGCCCAGTTAGGTAGTTACCTACTAAGCTGATGCTGATACTGTCTACGAACTTGTATTCCCCCTCTCAAACCACTTACCTTGAGGCTCTCGGGGCACTGCTACACCTAGAACAACTCTGGAAGTAGCAGTGGCCCCAAGAGTTGGATTAATTTTCTGAAGACGCAGCATATCTTTTGGAGAAGCAGAAGGTTGTCCACCATGCGAGTCTAATGGCAAGGGAACTCATGTCCTACCACATTGTTCCTGTACCTGAAAGCAACTCCCAGATTCTGCCTCAGTTTTGGTGTAGGGGACAATAGGCATCCAATGGCAGGTAAAAATGTTTATAATCCCCAATACTTGACAATGCTCAGGAGCCAAGATGAAACAAAGTGACTTCCAGGACACAGGACAGACTACCTTCTATAGGCATTGTGAAAATGAGAGAACACTGGTGATGTGGTACAAGGCTAAAGATAAGTGGGGACAATCTACAAAGGGCTCCCTAAGTCACCCTACATCACTCTTCTGGTGGGTCATTGTATGAGCATATACTTTTGCTTGGCAAATATTGGGAAATTTTCAAGTGTGTGAAGTTATCCATATTTCTTTTTCTCCGGTTAATTATATCCTAAACAATTCAAACTGTAACTTAAAAAGCATTGTTTTTTTTTTTTTCTTTTTTAATAGTGAAAATGACAGTAAAGCTTATTAGGAAAGAAATTTAGTACAACAGGATAAAAGTGGGGAAAAATGGGGGAAAAAGGGAGAAACCTTTCTTGCTCCCTATGCAGGAAATGGGAGTAAAGACTGCATTCTGACCTTGTTAGAATTATTTTCTCTCCAATTCACACTTATCTATTCAACTCACACTTACCTATACAATGTATGTGAAAATAGTACCAATAACAAAGTTGCTAGAGGATGGAAGAGAGTATCTGTAAGACCAGAGCAGATAATAATAAATAGAAATACAGACATAGATGTTTGCTTTTGAAAAGAAGTAGGTTTTCTTTAAAATCAATTACACAAAGCATTATAATTTATAACTTATTCTGTAGCTTAAATGAATTAAAACTTTCCCTTCTTTTAGAAAGATAGCAATCTTTCCAGAAAGGTTCCAGGGGTGGAATGATTCCTCACCTGACCTAGATTCGCAATCCTCAGTGTATGAGATGGGAAGTTGAATGGAAGCAGAAGACCTAAAGATGGAGGGGACTGAACCTGTAAAGAAATATCTAAGGCAAAATGGTTCACTTGATGGTAGACTGCTGCGGAAGAATCTCTTGTCCTGGTACCCAGTTAAAGGAATCAATAGGCAATCTGTGGGCTGCCAGAGTGGCTCAAGCAGTAGAGCGCCTGCCCAACAAGACTGAAGCCCTGAGTTCAAACCTCAGTACCACAAAAAAAAAAAAAGAGCTTCTTTCATGGAGTGTGGTTAAGTTGTAAAAATATGTATTTTTTTTTTTGCAGTACTAAGGTTTGAACTCAGTGCTTTACTGCTTGAGCCATACCTTCAAAAACATATTTATAGTAAGGTTATTAGGACAGATTCATCATGAACAGAAATACCCCAAGGGTCAAGGGTATGTAGGAAAGTACAAAAATAATACAGTAGAATAAGTAGAGCAACTTGAACAGAAATGTTCAGAAAGGAACCCACGATTTATTAGCTAGCCATTCTTGGCCAAGTTTTGAACTTCACTGGTTTGATGATCTATGAAATTTAATAAAAACAATAGCAACGTTAGAATTGGTAAGATGACTACATCATTAGAATAATTTAAGGTTTAGGTATCCCTAAAAACAAGCCAACTTTGGGGACAAAATGAGATTTTATCTTTTTTGGGGGGCCAGTACTGGGGCTTGAACTCAGGGCCTTGCACTTGTTAGGCAGGAGCTCTACAGTTAAGCCACACCTGCAGCCTGGAAACGGCCTTTTCAAAGGTCATTTTTCTATGGGTACATTGTTCATGCCAGGTTTGAAAATCAAATATGGTCATATCCAGGTGTCCTACTACAGACACCTGGATTAATCCTAACATATTTATGCTATGAACTTTTCTGTTACTGCTTTGTTATTATTCATAAAAATTGTCACCAATGGATAGTGAAAAGGACCTCACTCTTACCTCTAACCCAGGCATGACTGAGAATGAGAATGTCCTCATTCTATGACAGTTGAGAGCAATGTTACTGAGCCTAACTGATCTTCATTACACCATCTGAAAAAGTAAGGGATAATATTAGAATTTATATTATAAGGACTCATTGGTAGAGTGCTTGCCTAGCCATAGGAAAGCCATGGATTCCATCCCTAGCACCACCACCACCAAAACCAAAAAAATACTTACTTTCTAATCATAAAAACTGTTAATATAGGGCTGGGGGCATGAGCTTGCCAGGCAAGCATGAAGCCCTGAGTTCAAACCCCAGTCCCACCAAAAAATAAAAATAAAAAAAAAGTAAAAAATGTTCTAAAACAAATAAGAGACTTTTATATACTCATAACAAAACAGGAAAATATTCCTGCTAAGAGTCATCTAAAAAGGTCAATCTAAACAACTACAAAGAAATGTAGGAATAATCTGAGTGGTTGTACATGTGCTTTTTATTAACTGTGCTATGCTCTTTGTCAAATCTGTGAAAATGAATACCTATATGATTTATAAATTTTTTACACACAGCATACTAGAGGAAAACGATTCTCTGTAACCCTAAGTGATGCACACAGATTTGAACTTACTCCTCCCTAAAGAAACTGACTAGAGGTCTGCAGAAAATATGCAGAGAACAGAAAGGAAAAAGGAAAGAAAACAATAGATATTCAGAGAATAGACATCAATTTTATACAACAAACAATAACAGTTAAGAGAAAAGTATTTTTTAACTCACATAAAACTATTTTGCTCATTATGATTATTTTGGATCAAGGAGAAAAAGACAAGGAGTGATGCCAAAGGCATCACATCTACAATAAGAAAGCATTTTTGTTTATTTTTGGGTAATTTAATACTGATGTGTCTGTAACATAATTCCAGAAGATCAAAGCTGTATCTTCTTTTTTTTGGTGGTGCTGGAGATGGAACCCAGGGCTTTAAACATGTTATGTGAGAGTGAGTACTCTACCTACAAACTAAGATACATCCCTAGCCCAAAGTTGAATTTTAAAACGTGGGAGTCAATTTTAAGATTTTTATTGCTAGAGTTAACAATTCTCTACTGTACAGCTTACCAAGACCAAATTAATTAGCTGAAAAATAAGATGTGGCATACAAACAAAAGAAATGGATAAACAAAACGGCACACATATACAATGAAATATTTTTCAACCCTTAAAAAGAATGGCATTCTGACATATGCTACAGCATGGATGAAACTCAAAATATTGTGATAGGTGAGATAAACCAGACACAAAAGGACTAATACTATATGATTATAATTGTATCAAGCACCTAGAATAAGCAAATTCTTAAGAGACATAAAGTAGACTAGAGGCTTCCAGGGGTAGGAAGAATAGGAATGTGGCAAATGTATTACACTGATGTAATAATGGAAAATCTCAGTACTCTTTGTAATCTTTCCATAAATCAAAAACTGCCCTGAAACAGAAGTTATTTTACAAAAAATAACATGATGATATCCACCTCCACAAAAAGTTTAACCAACATATAGGAAGGATAACATACATTTTGATCTTTGTTTTCCAAAAATAGACAAATTCAAACAAAACAAACTGAATCAGGTTTATAATACCTTTGTGGGCTCACTGGTGGGTAAAGTGCATGGAATCAGACCTAAAGCCTTACCACCCATTCTAGGCATGTGTTCTACCCCTAAGCTATACCCCTAGCCTCAGCAAATTTTTCTTCTTCTGGTACTGGGGTTTGCATTCAGGGCCTACACCTTGAGCAACACCACCAGCCTTTTTTTTTTTGAGATTGAGTCTCAAGAACTATTTGCCCTGGTTGGCTTAGAACTGTGACCCTCCTGATCTCTGCCTCCTGAGTAGCTAGGTTTACAGATGTGAGCCACCAGTGACTGGCTCCCTAGGAAACTTCTTAAACAACTATAAGGTTAAATAACAAAACTACAAATGAAAATGTTTTTATAAAGGCAATATGGGAGGAATGTTAATAAATAAACACTGTTCATATTTTTTTAACCAACTTTTCCAAGGATGTCATCATATTGAAATCATTCACAGCCTAGCATGATGCCACAGGCTTATAATCCTAATACTGGGACTGGGGATGTAGCTCAATGATAGAGGGCTTATTTAGCATGTGTGAAGGCTCTGGGTTCGATCCCTACAACCAAAAAAAAAGACAAAAGGAAAGAAAGAAAGAGAGAGAGAGGGAGGGAAGGACAGAGGAAGGGAAGAAGGAAGGGAAGAAGGAAGGAAAGAAAGAAAGAAAAGAAATTATATAGAAATAACCACACAAGTACACATGGACTGACTTTTCACTACACTGTTATTTAGGAAAAGGACAACCTAAAGACATATTAATAAGTAAACTGTTAAATAAAGAATGTTACATAAATTATGATATTCATAAACTTATTTGAACTAAGAGCCAAATGTACTCACACATACTCCAGAGTTATACATTATATGCTTAAACCGATGCTATTAAGAACATAAAATTGAATGACTTGTGTATGAGAAGGGATCATGTTTAAGCAATGCAAAGACCCGTGTCAAGGCAGAGTAGTTTATGAATAACAGTAGTGCCACACCCCATAAAAATTATTTGTCACTCAACCAAAAACAAAGGCAATTTTTAGCAACTGGCTTATAAGCAAGTATAGATCATGAGATATTATCTTCTGTTTCTGAGATAGCTCTATTTTTATGATGTTACATGCACTGATTAAAATCTCCCTGCACAATGTGAACATGTAAACTTTTCTGTGTTTTATATCTATCTCCCTCCCTTAAAGCCATCACATTGCATACATATGTGCATATATGTATATATTCATACACATATATAAATCATATGTATATAAGTATGTATGCAATGTGATGGCTTTAAGGGACAGCTGAAGAAACGATAGCTAGATAAACAGATAAATAGATAGACAAGATAGTGGTGGGGGGAGAACAGGTAGAATTGACACAAAATAGTGAAAACATTCAAAATAGAGACTACTATAGTAAACTGTTGTATGGAAGTCAAAAGCCATGAAGATAAACAGTCATTGACTCAAGCATTATTAAAACACAATGAAGAAATTCAGAGAATAGGGAATGGCATGTGCAGGTAGTAAGTGGGCACAACAAATAAGCCATGAAGATAAACAGTCATTGACTCAAGCATTATTAAAACACAATGAAGAAATTCAGAGAATAGGGAATGGCATGTGCAGGTAGTAAGTGGGCACAACAAATAATAACACTTATAAATACTTACACAATCCAAATAATTCCACAAGGCCATAGGAATGGACAGATGATGACACAAAAACAGTAAGTCATGGTACAGGATTAAATAAATGAGAATTTAGTATTTAATAGATGTAATTTAAAATAAGTGAGCAAAAGATGGACTTTCAGGACTGAGGATATAGTTCAGTGGCAGAGTGGATGACTAGTTTAGGCAACAGCCAGTCTAACTGACAGGATGACAATTCGTGAGACCTCAAGTTTTAAACAAGCATAAAAAACTAGAATAGGCCAGGCTCAGTGATTCATGCCTGTAATCCCAGCTACTTGGGAGGTGGAGTTCAGTAGTAGCTAGGTTCTAGGCCAGTCAGGGCTAAAAGTCAGTGAGACCCATTTCAACCAAAAAGCTGGGCATGGTAGCATGCACCTGTGATCCCAATAATGTGGGAGGCAACATGAAGGACGATTAGAGTCTGAGACTTGCCCCTAGAGAAAAACACAAGACTCTACCTGAAAAATAACAAGCAAAAAGAAAAAGAAAAAAAAGAGCTGGGGTGCAGTTTAAGTGGTAGAGCACCTGCCTGGCAAGTTTAAACCTCAGAGCCACAAACAAAAAACCAAACCCCCAACCCAAGAAACAACAAAAAGCCCACCAGTACCAAAGTACCAACAAATAAACAAAGAAATGAATAAGAATGGGAGCTCTACCGATTCCTGAGAAAGCCCAAACCAGGAATAAACAGAAGCTCTAAGATAGAGAAGGCATAGAAAGTTAATGGAGTGAGAAAAACAATCAGAAACAAAATGATGATAGAACAGAAATACACAGCAAACTTGGCCAAGAAAAGAAACACAGAGAGGCTTTCTGCAGACACCTGGATTCCCTGTTTGGTTTCTAGTTCCTATCCCTAAGAAGCATGGTCGTACACCAGTTCCTGTAGTGGGTTTCCAATAAATCTCCCATCAATTCATGCAGCCCTAACAATTACAACTCCCTTATTTGATCATCTGTGTTCCTCACAACAAAAACCTTACTAAAACCAAAAGCAAACCATAAAAATATAACTGTAGTATAGTGAAGAATAAATCTTTGTTCCTGGCTCCTAGCACAGAAATTTCCTGAATGACAGGAGTGGGAATGTCTTTTCTAATTCATACAGAATATCTTTGGAAATGGGTTGTGGTGGCTCACTCCTAAATCAGCTGTCTTGTGCCTTGCTCCCTCAGTCCCTCTCTCATTATCATCAATGAAGGCTAATTTTCAGGACCTTGCTTGATGACCTTGCTTAATAACCTTTGCTATAGGCTGGTTCTTTACAGGTGGCTTTGAGCTGCTCCTAGAGGCTGTTTTCCTGGGAAAGGATCTGTGTGTGTAAGAGGAAAGGGGCTCCCTCTCCTCTACACTTCCAGCAGTGTGTCAACTACAGAGAGTGGTGGGAAGAGCAGCAAATATTTTGCACATAGGGGAAGGGAGCACCTAGGCAAGGGAAAAGGGAATAACATGTCTACCCCTGATCCTACTTAGCCAGGTGTAGGAGGTGCACACCTGTAATCCAGTACTCCAGGGGCTGAGGGAGTTCAAGGCCAGTCTGAGCTAAACAGCAATACGCTTGTCTTAAAATAAACAACAACCAAACAACAAACAAAAACAACTCTTTTGGACCATACCTGAATTTACACCAAGGAAGTAACTCAAAGTGGGCCCTCAAATCGCTGCAAGGGAGGGGCTGGCTGTGCCACAAAGACCTAGCTTATTATTAGAGGATTAGAACTTTCAGCCTCAGTCCCAGACCTTCAGCACCAGAAGATGGACCAGAGACAACTTAATCTCAAGGTCAATAATGTAATAAGACCTCAATAAAACTCTAGACATGCAGAGTTCGAAGATTCTCCTGGTGAATGAACACTGATGTGCAGAGTAGTGAGTATTAACTCTGAACTGGGTCAGAACTGAAGTGAATCACAGGACACTCAGTGAGTACCTGAGAAGTGGTATTAGGACAGTATCCGTCATTCATTGTTCACCTACCAAATGATGACATAGTACTTAAGACAAAAAAATGCCAGGTATGGTGGCACATGCCTATAATCCCAGTAGTTGGAAGACTGAAGCAATTGCAAGTTTGAGGCCAGTCAGGGCTATACAGCAAGACCCTGTCTCAAAAAAAAAAAAAAAAAAAAAAAAGCAATTATTTATATTTTTATTATTTATGTAAACCTGTCTCAAATGATGACCAATATGAACATTTTGGTATACTTCAACATTTTTAATTTACTAGGAAAATGGATCAAAGAGATTACAAGTACTTAAATTTTTGGTAGAGGAGGAAAATATGTGAATCAAATTATGCCCACATACCACAGAAAATCTGTGTTTCTAAATCTTATCAAATGAAAAAGCCTGTTAATTTTTTTTTTTGGTGGTGGTGGTGCTGGGGTTCGAATTCAGTGCACTCTATCTCTTGATCCATTTTGCTCTGGTTATTTTGGAAATGGGATCTCGCTATTTGTGAGGGCTGGCTGTGAAGGCAATACTCCTGAACTCAGCCTCCCAAATAGCTAGGATTACAGGTCTGAGGCACCACTGCCCAGCTCTCCAATGTCTTTCTTAAAGAAGGGTTCACTGAATGCTGACTTCCAAATAAACTGTAGGAAATAAATGACAGCCAAATTTTAAAATGAACACATTTCAATCAGTTCCAAGGATATGCAACAGAATGAGGAAAATAAAAGGAAGCAAACAAAAATGGGCAATGTGTGACAGACTCGCTAAAAATGCTTTGTGAAAAACTTAGGTCATCCTTTTTAATATCCCTAAAGGGCTCTCAATATTGAGCATGGTTCAAACACAACAGAAACCATGTGTTTAAATTTAGCCTAGGAAATCCTTAGTTCAAACCCCAGTACTGCCAATAAAATGTAAAATAGATCATCCTTATCAAACTGGTCTACCTCTTGTCTATGTAGGGTCCAAATGTGATCAATTATAGAATATTCTAATTCTAATATACTATACATTTAATTCATATGCACAGAAAAGTATTAACATAGTAGATCTAAGACTACTGTCTTTAGGCAAAGCTGATTTTGAGGTTGGTCCTTGTTTGGGAATGCAGCTCCGGGGTACAGTGCATGCCTAGCATGCCCAAGGCCCTGGGCTCAATCCCCAGCACCCTCACACCCCCTCAAAATGTCGGTCTTTGGCTGGTATCTGGGAAGCAGATTAGTAATCAGGGCCCACTGACAGAATACATACCCTAATTGATAAGAATGGCTTCCTGTGCCCAGATTTTTGTCCAGGGCTCTGAATTCAAAATCCAGTGGGGTGGGGGGAGGGTAGAGGAAGACAGGGGATAGGGGTCAGACAGACAACTTTGTTCTCTTGGCTCCCCAGCACCAGAAGCTTTTCAAAATGTGACTACCCAATGAGAGTAAGTTAAGCCAGTGAGATTCCTACGCTGAGGGATAAAGTTTAGTGATATGTAAAAATAGCGAAGCTTGTAAAAAAGGGAACTGAACATTAAAGGACAAAGTAGGAAAAAAATCAGATATAGCCAAGCATTGGGCTAATAAGCAACATTCACTTATCGTAATTAAAATTGTTTACCATGAACAGTGGAAAGTAAGGAAATGAGAATCGTTCCCCCTATAAAGAACAGAATATTAACAGCCCCTATTAATCTATAACATAGTTACCAATTAGGCATTTAAAACTACCAAAGACTATGCTGCAAGGGACCTGGGCTCAGAATGTAACTAAAATCAGGATAAAAGCCTGGCATCTCTGCCTTCATTTTGTATCTTTCTTCTTTCCTTTGGATCAGACTCTTGCTCAATTCTGCACGTAGGCATGTTAATCATTCAGAGCATCCATCTAAAAACTGGTGATACCTAATCTAAGGCATCCCCCTTTAAGGTTGAAGGCACAAAGATAAGAATAACTAAAGTATTTTACTGTCATCTTCTGCAACATCCATTTCAGATTCTGTTCCAGACTCCTGAACAGGCGCCTGAAAGTCTCCAGTCATTGTCCTAAACCTCAGTCAGTTTGGATTCCAGGAAGAACAGAGCCTCTAGGACAGATAACCACATGATGAGATCACCCCCCCCCCACCCCAGGAATAATTATCTCCCAGGAACTGGATTATCCCCTAGAGATAAGGACTTCTGCAGTCACCTAGCAGAACCAGAAATGAGGTAATGATCAACATGACCACACCTCTAACTGAAGCAGCTTAATTAGGCATACCTTTCACTCCTTACCCCATTCTCCCTCTATTTCAAACCTAAAGCTCTTGTCAGGACCCGAAGATGGGCTTCCAATGCTTAATTTCTATCTTTGCAAAATGGCCATTTTGATTAAAATTCTTCCCTGCCTTTTTTCATCATTATTTTGTTTGTCTTCTTTGGGGCGAGCAGCCAAAATGGACATGTTCCATGCCTAGCACACAGGTTACATTTTCACCATCCTAACCATTTTACGTACACAGTTCAGTAGTACTAAATATGTACACATCTCTAGAACTTAATTCATTTTATAAAACTGAAATTCTGTACCGAGTAAACAATCCTCTATTTTCTCCAGCCCCTGGCAACCAACAGTCTAACTTTTTCTGATGCCTAATTTGTCTTTTCTTTTTTTTTTTTTTTTTTTGGTGGTACTTGAGTTTGAACTCAGGCTTTATGCTTGCTAAACAGGCACTTTACTGCTTGAGCCACAGCGCTGGCCCCAACAGTCTTAACCTTTTGTTTCAATGAATTTGGGTCATCATATATATATATATATTTTTTTTTTGGAAGCACTTGCTAGGCAAGTCCTCTACCACTTGAGCCATGCCCCCAGCCCAGGTCATGTAACTTTTGAAGTTACCCTATATCATCATTTTGGGACATAAATGCTATATTCCGATTTGTGTTATTATTTAGAGCAGTAAAGATGAATGAATATCTTAGGGATTTAAAAAAAAAAAAAGCACTGTAAAAAAAGCACTACATGGCAATTTTTAAAGATAGTTGCATATAGCAAACAATAAGGGAATGTGTCCTAGACCTGCCAAATAGCAACAGTTATTCCTCCAGTCTCAGGAAACTTAATCCATAGGAATCAGGTTATCAATTTAATGACAACTGGACAGCCTGGAGAGCAGCAAGCAGAGCTAAAGCAGATAGTATATATAGAGAAAGATGGGCTAGAATGGAGGCCATGCCTACAGATGTTACAAAAGTTCAAGCTATGAATGAGGAAAAAAAGAAGTATCAAAGAGCTAGAAGGTAAGGGAAGATAAGAATAAGATGACATGCAGAGAGCCAGAGATAAGCTGAATCAAAGGAATGATAGCACGTTAGAGATAAGTTCCATAAACTTCTTAAAACTCATCCAAATGATGAAGCAACAAAGAAGACAGCTGAACAAGCCACTTCCCTGGCCCAGCACAAGACACCAATGGCATGCAAAGCATCCAGTTTAGCTACCACCTATGGTCTCGGAAGCTTTGAAATTGTGAAATATGGAAAGGGGTAATCAGTAGCAAAGCCTGGAGGTTTTTTTTTTTTTAAAAAAAGAAACACTCTAAAAAGTTCCTGGGGAGAATCATCGGCACAAACATAAACTATGAGAGCAGAAGGTATGAGAGTAAAATGCCATGAAGCAGGTGTTGGCAAACTGTAGCCCACTAGCTCTTTCTATAGAGTTTTCTTGGAGCACAGGCTCATTCATTCATTTATGCATTGTTTAGAACCACAATGGCAGAACTCATATGGCCATGAAGTCTAAACTACCTTCAGGCCCAACATGGAAAAGGATTTCCAAATCCTGTCACAGAGGACAGCATAATTCAGTGGTATCAAAGCTGAGAAGATCAACAGTAACTGGAAGAACATTTAAGTCATGTTAAAAACAGAGCACTAGAAAAAGATTCTGAAACTCCTGCTGGGATCCCCATAAGTGCCCTTACTACAACCACCCAAACCCCGGATATGCTGGGCACTTAGAAAATCAGTTACATACCATTTGTATTAAAAAATAATGATAGCTGGGTGCCAGTGGCTCACACCTGTAATCCTAGCTACTTGGGAGGCTGATATCAGAAAGATTGCAGTTCGAGACCAGCCCAGGCAAACAGTTCCTGAGACCCCATCTCCAAAATAACCAGAGCAAAATGGGGTAGAGGTGTGGTTCAAGTGGTAGAGCACATGGCTAACAAGTGCAAGGCAATGAGTTCAACCTCCAGTACCACCAAAAACAGGGGAAGAAACTAAAAAATAAGACCCCAAGAAGCATTTTAATCTATTTTACATCATTAGGAAACAAAGAAACACAAACTAAAATATAAAGGAGACGATCTTTTCACCTTTGCAATTGGCAAATTAAAAAAAAGAAAATGTAGTACAGTGTATTGGTGAGGACATAGATGGGCATTTTCATTTTCACTACTAAAGGAACTGTACATTTTATCCAATCTTAGGAAATAAATATGGACATTTAAACAGTTTACCTACAAGGATGTAGCATCATTTACACACAATGGAGGGCAGTGTAGACTGGGAGTTTAGTTCATTGGTAATGTGCTTACCTAGCATGTGTGAGGCCCAGCACTGCAAAAACACAAGTGGGGGAGGGGACACTAACTTAAACAAGGGTTCAAACAGCAGATACAAATTAAATTTTATATTCACACATTGGTAATGTTGTAGGCCAATTTTAAAACATTATTAAAGCATATTTAATGGCATGATATATAATTGAGACTTGCTTAGTTTAAAAGAGCAGGCAACAAAAGATTTCATTAAGGACCATAACATAAACAACTGACAGACTGTCATCCTACCTCCCAAAATTCACTTTTGAACCCAGAAAGACACGACTGTTGGAATAGTAATTAAAACCAAAGTAAGCTCTAGACTAGATTCACCAGTAGAAGACATGCTGGTGAAGAATGCAAACACTGGAGCTGATAATGCCAGGATAAAAACAAGTAAAACAAAGCCATCCAAGAAAGACCCACGACAAAGAAGTGGTTCCTGTACAGGGATGGTAATACCATATACCACTCTACCAGTCGTGCACAGAAAGGAAATGCTAATAAATTAAATAAAATAGAAAACAAAATTACAAATAGCAAACATAATTCAAAGTCCTTGAAAAGTATGAATTTCCTTCCAGAAATGCAAGGTTGGTTTGTTATTAGGAAAGTTATTAAATGTAACAAATACAATGAAAAGGTCAAAGAAAAATGTTTCCATTCATGTTCAATAATCACTTACCTGACTGAGTGAGATACCTGTTCCTTTCTCCAGTTCACATTTTGAGATACCAATGAAATGTTCCTCAGAATCCTGAAAGCCAAATTTAGGGATTGACATAGTAAATTACCAAAACAGCCCCCTACCTCAATTGTTGGAATAGTAATTAAAACCAAAGTGAGCTCTAGGTTAGATTCACTAGTAGAGACATGCTGGTAAAGAATGCAAACACTAGAGCTGATAATATCAGGATAAAAACAAGTAAAATAAAGCCATGCAAGAAAGACCCATGACAAAAAAGAGGTTCCTGAACAGGGATGGTAATACCACATACCACTCTACCAGTCATGCATATAAGGCACAGATCATAAGAGATCTTCTAGTGCTGGTTCAACTACAGATGTGTCATTATATCATATACAATGTGAATAAAACCACTCTGCATATTTACTTTACTGTATAAATCTTTCTGTTCTAAAGTCTCTACGTATACATACTTAAGAGCAGGGATCAGCATGCTATGGCCTATGGCCCAAATCCAGCCTACTGCCTGTTTCTCTAATGAAATTTTATCAGAATACAATCATGTCCCTTTATTTTTATATTGTCTGTGGCTGCTTTCATGCTACGGAGTTGAGTGGGACTTACCTGGCCTTATATGGAAAGTTTCCAGCACGTGCCATAAAGTACCCCTTTTATGTAACAACTGGAAAAAAATCTAGACCTAGCGGAAAACCTAGGCCTAGCAGAATGAAGGAAATTTACATTCATAACTGTCTGCCAAATAATTGAGAATATCGTTGGGGGCCGGTGGCTCTCGCCTATAATCCTAGCTACTGAGGAGGCAGCGATCAGGAGGATCGAGGTTCGAATGCACACAGAGCAAATAGTTCTGCAAGACCCTATCTTGAAAAAACCCATCACAAAAAAGGGCTGGTGGAGTGGCTCAAGGTATAGGCCCTGAGTTCAAGACCCAGTACTGGGGAAAAAAAAAAAAAGACTATTCCTAATAAACTGAATTAAGTAGTCAAGTCAGAATACAATATGATGATCTGGTGTGAGGGAAAGAACACTGAGTGATTTGAACCAATAATGCCTGAGAGAAATAACAAAATATATGTGTTAGCTCACAAACGGTTGCTTAGGAAATGATAATCTTCACAATGTTCTTTACCTGTAGATTTCACAGAATCTACAAGATCCTAGAAAAGGTTGAGAGCATCCTTAATCCAAAAATAAAAATAAAAAATATAAAATGCTCTGAAAAGCATTTTGGATTTCAGATTAGGGTTGTTCAGCCAGGTGAAGTAGTATATGCCTTTAATCCAGCTACTGGGGAGGTAGAAGCAGGTGGATTGAGAGTTTGAGACCAATTTGGGAAGTTAAGACCATACCTTAAAAACAAAATAAAAGAGCTGGGAATAGCTCAAACAGTAGAGCGCTTACCTAGCAACCTCCAGTATAGCCAACCTCCAGTATGGCCACAAAACAAATAGAAAATAATCAGCAAAGTACACTTAAGAGTCATATTTAAAATCAACATTTAAAGAATTTTTTTAAAATCTAAAAGTATGTTTGTTGGGGGAGATGGTGGGGGCAATCTAACCAATGTACAATGTAAGGCTATTGGGAATTGGCACAGTGAATCCCCCTGTACAATGAATATAGGCTAATAAAAATGAAAAATAAATAAAATGAAAAGAATAGAAGTATGTTTGTATATAGAAGAAATGGATAAGACTAAAATTAATACATGGTTGAATTGTCACATTGTAAATAATTCTTATTTCCTTCTGAATACTACTGTTTTGCTGTTTTCATTTTTTATACAGTAAATTCTTTATACACATAATCATGAAATACTCATTAAAAAATAAAACAAAAACCTGCTGTATGCATCCCATACCCTGGACAGATACCACTGCCCCAGACTTTTAACTGAGGAGTATAGTAAGGGCTTAAGAAGGGAAAAAAAAGGATTAGAAATAGGGTGTGACTACGACAAAGAGAAAGATGGACAATGTGACCACGGAAGGAGAAAAGAAAGCAGAGTAAGTAAGAAGATGGTTCTTGCTTGTGCAACAGGATTAAGAAAGTAGTTGAGCATGGTGGTATATGTCTGTAATCCCAGCACTGATTAGGCTAAATTTGAGGCCAGGTTGGGCTACACAGCAAGCCCTGTCAAGGAAGAGAGGGAAGGAGGGAAAAAGGGAGGGAGAGAGGGAGGAAAAGAAGCAAAAGGTTTTTCCATAAAATGGAATGTTTTCTCCTTAGGCACTATAAGGGGCCCACTTTGTCTGGGTCTGACTCATCCTTGGTGAATATGTCCTAGTCACCAACCCTTCCAGAGCCTAGTTTAAGAATGTTCTTCCATGGATCAGGAGAGAAGTGAAGGTCTCATCAATTCTTAAGATGGTTTCAGGAATGAAACGGACCTTTGTACCTGGGAGAGAGGCTCTAGGAGTTTCCAGTGAGGCTATCACTACACATAACCATTTTGCACATCACTTGGGAACCACTTGTGTGTTCCATATAACCCCATCTGAGGAATTTCAAAGAATGCAAGGCCTTCTTTTTTTTCTTTTTTTGGTCTTTTTGAGATAGGGTCTTGCCATGTACTGGTCTGGACTACAAGGCCTTATTGATTATATTCCCCTGAAGATGGAAAGGCCAATGATGAATTCTATTCCACTGGATACAGGAGAGTGCAATCAAGAAGGCCTTACTTGGGTCAAGTGAAGAAGTTCAAGGTCAACCCAAGCAAAAAGTCATTAAGACCATATCTCAAAAATAAGCCAGGCAGGGCTGGGGGCATGACTCAAAACGGTAGAGCACCTATCAAGTGCAAGGCCCTGTAACCCAGGGCAAACGCCAGTACCAGAACTGGCAGTGTGGCTCAAGCAGCAAAACACCTGCTTTGCAAGTGTGAAGCCCTGAGTTCAAACCCTAGCACCACCAAAAAAAAAAATAAATAAAAGCCAGGTATAGTGATGTCCACTATAATCCCAGCTACTCGGGAGGTATAGGTAGAAGGATGGAGGTCTGAGGTCAACCTAAAAAGCCCGCAAAATCCTACCTGAAAACACTAAAAATAAAAAAGACTGGGGCATAACAGCTCAAATTGTAGAGTACCTGCCTAGTAAGCATGATGCCCTGGTAAAATACACACACACACACACACACACACACACACAGAGGCTTTGCATTCTTTGAAATTCTCCAAGTGTCATGTATTTAGCTGTCCTAAAACAAAGCACCCTGCTTTTACAAGGCCTTTTTATGGCTCATTTCTCTGTGGTAGGCCATTGTGTCAGTCATATATTTTAAGACCATGCTATAAAAACAATGGTCACATTCAGATGTCCACTAGAGTGGTACCATGATTTACCCTAACACTGATATGCCTGTGCTAGGAATTCTTCCTATCACTATTTATCAGCCTCCACCTAGCATTAAAATTCTAAGAAGTTAGTCAGCTGCAGAGCATGCACCTGTAGTGCCAGCTATCCAAAAGACTAGGGCAAAAGGATTGCTTAAACCTAGAAGTTGGAGGCCAGCCTGGGCAAAGTACCAAGATCCTACCTCAAAAAAAAAAAAAAAAAAAAAGGAGCCAGTTGTGGTGGCAAATGCCTGTAATTCCAGCAACTCAAGAGGTGATCACAAATTCAAGGCCTCCTTGGGGTACAAAAACGAAGGGGAGGGTCTAAAAATAACAAAAATTCTTAGAGGTTTCAATTCCCACAGAAGCCCAATCATCCCCAAATCAGTAGCTATTAAGACTAAAAATGCTCTAGATCTAGGGCCATTGAGCACAAAGGCCTATTTACTATTTAAAGGCCTCATCTGCCTTGAACAGATTAAGACACAAGGGAAGGGTCCTAGAAAGGCAATATGTAGAGTTGTCCTTGGATACAAAGCAGAAAGGAGAAACTGCTTTGAAGAGTTTCAGCTAGAACAGCATTACCAATTCACACCTATGTCACTGAGCAAATACAGAAGGGATGGCCATTACTACATACAGTAGCTAGAAAATGATAAAGGAATGGATGTGTAGAGATTGTGATCAAAACTGGCTTTCTGACTCCTGACTCCAGCGAGCATTTCTCTTTGTACACCATGAAACTTTCCTAAAGGACTCAAGGACTTTTTTCCCCCCTGGTTCAGGTATTATATTTTGTTATTCTATGCTCAGTAAGGGACAAATTTTTTTTTAATGGGGGAGGGGGAGGGCAGCACTGAGGTTTGAACTCAGGGCCTCAGGTGCTCTTACCACTTGAGCCACTCCACCAGCCCCTTTTTGTGATGGGTTTTTTCAAGATAGGGTCTCGTGAACTATTTGCTCAAGCTGGCTTCGAACCAATCCTCCTGATCACTACCTCCTAAGTAGCTAGGATTATAAGCACGAGCCACCAGTGCCTGTCAAATTTTTTTATTATCTTATGATTGTTGTACTGGGGGTACACTGTGACATTTACAAAAATACTTACAATATATCTTAGTTAGATTTACTCTCTCCATCATTCCCTTTTATCCCCTCCTTCTTAGAATAGTTTCAACAGGTCTCATTGTTCCATTTTCATACATGAGTACATAATGTTTGCACCATATTCACCCTCAAGGGCCAAATTCTAAGATTTAAAAAGAAAAATAAAGGCAGGCACCAGTGAGACTCATGCCTGTAATCCTAGCTATTTAAGAGGCTGAGAATAGGTGGATCACAGTTTGAAGCCAGCCCAGGCAAATAGTTGTAGAGACTCCATTTCCAAAATAACCAAAGCAAAATGGAATGAAGGTGTGGCTCAAGCTGTACAGCAACTGCTTTGCAAGCACAAAGCCCAGTGTTCAAACCCAATCCCACAAAAAACAAAACAAAACAAAAACAACCTTCAAGAATACTTACATGAATTATACTCTCAAATCCAAGTTCCACCACTAATTGGTAATGTGACTGTGTTAGTCACATTTCCACTACTGTGACAATATACTTCAGATAAACAACTAAAAGAAGAAACGATTTATTTTGGCTCACAGTTTCAGTCCAAGCTATTGCTTTGGGCCTGTGGCAAGAGAACATCAGGGGACAGGGAGCATATAGGGGAGCAAAGTTACTCACCTTATGGTGACCAGGAAGCAAAGAAAGTAAAGAGGATCCAGGGTCCCAATATCTCCTAAAAGGGCATGTCCTCAATGACCTAAATTCCTTCCACTAGGGCATACCTCCTAAAGGTTCCACCATGTCTCAATAATGCCACAGCTGGGAACCAAGTATGTATATATGTATGTATGCATTTATTTTATTTATTTCTGGGGATAGGCACCAGTGGCTCACCAAGCCTTTAGCAAATGAATGTTTGGGAGACATCTAAGATCCAAAACAAACAGAGTGCAGTGGTATGCACTTGTAGTTCCAGAACTGGGGAGGCAAGAGGATGCAATTACTTGAGCTCAAGAGTTCTAGCCCAGCCTTGGCAACATAAGGAAAAAAACTCAATGGGGATGTAGCTCAGTGGATGTAGCTTGCACACAGTTACCTAGCATGTGCAAGGCCCTTGATCTGATCCCCAACACCACAAAACAAAACATAATCCAAACTACACCATGAATGAGAGAAAGTTGCTCATTTCTAAGACTCATCTTTGAGGTGAAGACTAAATGATTAACACACAATTCTCTGGTTTTTTTGGTAAAGATTCAGTGAGAGTGTATAAGGCTCATAGTAGATGTTCAATAAATGGATCAAATTAACAAGAAGCTAAATGTCACAAAATTAACCTGAAAGAGGACAATGGAAAAGTATCCTTCCATGGTGGCTTATTTCCCAGAAAGGCCAAAGCATGTGCAGAAATATGCAGAAAAGCCAGGGATGAGAGGAGAGCATATTAAAATCAGGGTAAGGTTAAAATTAGGAAACATAAGTTACAATCTTTTGGATACTCATAAATGACTGAATTTTAAAGAAGGAAGAGCTGTGTGTGGTGATTCATGCCTATAATCCCAGTACTTGAGAAGCAGCAATTGGGAGAATTTCAGTTCAAGGCCAGTCCAGGCCAAAAAAAGCGGAAGACTCCATCTCCATCAAGAAGCCAGGTATGGTGCCATGCACCTGTGGTCCCACCTATGCAGGCAGTAGGTCCAAGGCCAGCTCTGAGCAAAAACACAATACCCTACCTGGAAAAATAACTAAAGCGAAAAAAGGGCTGGAGGTGTGGCTCAAGTGGTAGAATATCTACCTAGCAAGCGCAGGACCCTGAGTTTAAATCTCAATACTGTCAAAAAAGAAAGAGCTGGGCACTGGTGGCTTATGCCTGCAATCCTAGCTACTCAGGAGGCAGAGATCAGGAGGATCACAGTTCAAAGCCAGCCTAGGCAAATAATTTGTGAGACACTATCTCAAAAAAAAAAAAAAAAACCCAATACAAAAAAGGGGTGGTAGAGTGGCTCAAGGTGTAGGCCCTAAGTTCAAACCCAAGTACAGGAAGGAAGGAAGGCAGGGAGGGAGGGAGGGAGGGAGAAAAAGCAAGAAATGGGAGAACCATAAAGAATAAATGAGTCAACTACAATGAGGCATATAAAACAGTTTCGTCTGGATACATAGCCCAATTTATGCATGTATTCTCTTGGTGAGCTTAAAGTTGGGGGAAAGAAATTCAGAAACATACTGATTTCATACATTCTAAGAATGTATGAAACAAACTGATTTCATACATTCTAAGATCAGCTGGAAAGATAAGTCCCATAAAAAGAAAATGGGAATAGGATTTGTGGACATGGCACATTTAACCTATGTCAGGAGTTAGCAAATACTTCAGACTCTGAGGACAATACAGTCTCTGTCCCAACTATTCAACTTCACTGTAGCACAAAAAGCCACAGACAACAATAAAGGAGGATGATTGTATTCCAACAAATCCTTTGTCTACCCAAAGTATTTTGAGAAGGATATATTATAAAGTAGCAGGCTCTGAAACTACTGGTCTGTCACTTGTGCTCTGGAAATGGCATACCTACTTACCTGATTATTCACTGTGTTACCTTAATCACTGACAGTACCCCACTCCTCTTCTGTTTGCAGTCACTCACATAGAAGATCTGACAGACTCTAAAACACTTTTCAAAGATATCTTTCACAGAGCCAGAAATGTAGCTCAAAAGTAGAGTGCTTGCATAGCATTCACAAGGTCCTACGTTTGATTCCCAGCATCCAAAAAAAGAAAAAAAGAAAAAAATAAGAAAAGATATTCTTCACAATCCAGCCTAATGAGAAGTTACAAAAAGGAAGAAGACTGTCTGCATCATCTGTGACCTTCCCCACACTCAGCCTCCATTAAGACAGTGCCAGGCATTAAAAGGGAGTGAGAAGCAGGGAGCAAAGCACAAGATATTGCTTAAGTTAACTGAGTTGTTTTAAATGTAAATTTCCATATAATAGGAAGAAATTCAATATAACACTTATCATACATTATACACTTACTAGTTATTTATTCCTTTGTCCCACCTTACAAAAATAAAAATTCTATAACAGCAGAACTCTGTTAATGTCTAGGTCAGTCTCTGGCTTTTAGTACTTAATAACGATCTTTTCAAGGAAGGTTGTGGAAGTGCCACATTGAGATCATTTTCCTTTCTCTATCACCAATTGGGGATACTCACCAAAAGTAATGACAACTTACCAAGGCTTCCCAACTGCTTCACAAGGCCATCAATGACAACAGTAATTTATCCTGGGACTCTGGTGAACTCACTAAGCAGGTAACCTTAGTAAATACAACAGGCAAATCTTAAAAGTTGTTCTTGATCAAAGACAAGGAATCTGCATGTTTAACAAGTACCCCAGGTGATTTTATACATATTAAAATTTTACAGCAAGGAAATTTCTCAGAAGCTCTTACAAAAATCTTTTAGTGTGAAATATATCATTTCTTTTTTGATGTTGTTGTTGTGTTGGGTGGGGGTACACTGTGGCATTTATAAAAGTTCTTACAATATATATCAAATATATTATACCCTCCACCATTCTCTTCCATCCCCCCACCCCCGAAATAAATCATTTCTGTCTTACATGTCCTCCTTGGATTTGGATAGAATATAGATTAGTGAATGGGTAGAAGACACAGTACTGGATTCGATTCAAATGTATTTGCTATCCCAACTAGCTATAATCTTGGGCATTTTCCAATTCTCCTATTTGTAGAAATGGGAGAATGGAAAAAGAAGGCTAGGTTCTTTATTCTTTACTACAGCCTGAATATTTTAACCTGTTCATAATGGTAAAATATATCTATTAAGACTACCTTCCCTGGTGCTTCCCACAAAGCCAGTGATCACTTACTAAGACTTCACGATGACTGGAAAACCATATGCAGGATGCTTATTTGATCCTTTTTCAATTCTCTAATAACCTCACTGGACCAGGCAGCTCAGTCCTTGCAAGTGGCATGGTTCCTGATGGCATGTGATATCACCTGTACGACAAGAAGAAAGCAACAAATGTAAGATGGAACAGTTGAGGTTTGAAATTTAGCTTTAATTTTATTTTTATCACCCTAGCTATCTACCCAGCCATACCATGGACCTTAGATTTCACTCATGCTAAGCATTCACAGTAGCACCATGATTATGTTCCTTATCTGGCAAAGGCTGTGACAAGGCCTATAATTACTGTTTTAAGGACTCGTGCTACCATTCCAAATGATGTTAACTTGGGCTGGGCATGGCGTTATATACCTATAATCCCTTGTTCTGGGGAGGCAAAGTAACCTGACCTACATAGCAAGTTCAAGACCAGCCTGAGCTACATAACAACTCAGTTTAAAAAACAAAACAAAACAACCAATGGCTGGGCATGCAACCCAGTGATAGCGGTCTTGCTGGTGGACACTGTTCATAAGGCCATAGGTTCCATTCCCAGTACTGTAAAGAAAAACAAAACAAAACAAAAAACAGAGGTTTACTTGGGTGGAGTGGCACCAAGTGACTATACTAAAATGTCAGAACTATGATATGAACTCTGATATTATTGACCTTCCTAATTCCCTTCAAGCCTTTCCCCTCTTTGAACTTCAATATCCCAATCTTTGAATAGGGAGTAAGCTTTCTTTCACGTGTTAAGTCTGCAAGTTTATCAACCTACATTCCATACTCCTGACCGAAACAGCCCTCAAAAGGTAAAAAACCTTCATCTAGTTGTCATTAGCAGATGGCATCTGTACCTCACTGAGGACAACAGGCAACAAAACTCTGGGCTCTGAACTAAGCCCTGTCATTTGCAATTTCAGTTCCCACCAGGAGTCACTACTTACATAAGTGAAAAGAAATACCTGGCTGTCTGGGTTATCAAAAGGATCACAAGGAGCTAGGAAGGCCAGTAGCTAGTCCTCTACCTCCAAGATCAAGGGAGAATAGCTCTGAGAAGTGGGACCACATAGGAAAAGCCAGATTCCCAAGGATCCTTTTTTCTTTCTAAGGAAATAGTATATGGCTTGTATGTTTCCAGTCCCTAGCTGCTTAGTATGAAAAGCAACAACAACAACAAAAAAATCTAGCAATTCAGCAATGGCTAAAGCAGGATGAGTGCCCGCTTTGCAAGCATAAAGCCCTGAGTTCAAACTCCAGTCCCACCCTCGCCCCCCCAAAAAAAAGGATGACAGTGGTATTTTTAAAATCTATCCAACAAAGATGAGTAAATATAATAAAGCAAATATAAAATGCTCATCACAAATCTAAGTGGAGGGCATATGGCTTTTCATTATACATTTCTTTCAACTTTTTTATTAAAACTTTGAAAACTTTTACAATAAAAAGCTGGGGGAAATCCAGCAAGCAGCTTGAAAAATAACACTGTAAGGCCTGTCCCTCCATTTTACTCATAGAATGAGTTCATCTGATGTAATGAGCAACAATCTCTCTATCGTGGTTTTGTTGTTTTATTTTGGTACGGGAGATTTACCCCAGGGCCTTGTACAAGTTAAAGGACAGTGCTTTACTACTGAGCTACACCTGCAACCCCTAATTTTGTGTGTGTGTGTGTTTCCTTTTTTTTTTTTTATTTTTGGTGCTGCTATGGATATAACCCAGGGCCTTGCCCATGCCCTATCACTGAGGTATTCCCCCAGGACAGGGTTATTTTTTAACTTTTAGCATTCTTGCATCTCACTTGGAGGTCTTTTACTTTTTAATGAAGTAAAATCAATCTCAAGGTACCTAGGCAGGTTACCAAGATAGTACAGAGGCTAGAGCAGAGGCTCTACACTCTCTGAAACCCAGTTTGGCTATCGAATAAGTCTAAAAAAGTGAGTATCTCAGAAATTACGCTTCACTTAAAAAGTAGAACCCTCTGAATGAGAGCTGGGGAGTTCAGTGCCTGTCTAGCATGTGTAAGGCCCTAGGTTCGTTTCTAGCACTGCAAGAAAAAAAAAAAAAACCCACTAAACATTTGCCTCTCTTTCTTTTTCTGCCTTATCCCACACTAACTCCTCATTTCCCATATTCTCATTGCAGGCAGGAGAGGGGCAAGGGAGGAGGCACCAAGGAATGCCATGTCCATGTGTTTCAAGTGAGGATACAATAAAAAGGAGTTTCTAGAGTTCAAGTCCAAAACTGAAGGATATGGTATAACTGACTTCAGGCCCCTGAGAAGGCTTTATAATCTACTAGCTTAAAATTTATCCTAGCTGCCTCCTCTATAGAATAAAAAGACTTATCACAAGCAATAACAAATGAAGTACATATGAGAGGTATTTTTGTGGGGGAGTGGTACTGGGATTTGAATCCAGGGCTTCACAATCACTAGACAGGTGTGCTCTACCACTTGAGCCGCACTTACAGCCCCCAAGTGAGTTTCCAAAATGCTAAAAGGAACTCTGATGAATGAAGTGGGTAATGAAGCCATCACTGTTGAATGATGATCCAGAATAGGGTCAGCAAACTTTTTCTGTAAAGGCTTTTCCTAAGACTCAGACAAAACATCAAGGAATGAGCACGGCTGTGTTCCAATGGAACTTTATTTGCAAAACTGGGCAGCCCAGGGGTTGCAGGGTTTGCTCACCCCCAATCTAAAATGTGGAGTCCTATGCAGGAATACTATTTGGAGAATGTCTTAGGGAAGAGTGAAAAATAGATGAAACACTGGGCCATGAGGATGATGCTCAGATCTAGCAACTATCACCCTAGTCCCACCAAGGAAGCAAATGTCAGCAGCACTGACAGTAACAACATCTCAAGGACTACCAAGGACTGAAACACAAACACAAAAAAATAGCATTGTCTCATGAGAAACCTTGAGAAAACATGTAACTAGAAAAAAAAGCAAGTTTCTGATAAGATACATTTTGAAGAAACAGTTGACAGTCCAGAACCTGTGGAGATCACTTTGGCAGGCACACAATAAATGTTTGTTGGGGGCTCACTCATTTATTCATCCAATAAACATTTGTTAAGGCCTACTAACATGTCAGGCTGGACTCTAGAAATAAAGACATCATCCCAGCTGTCAAGGAGGTCACAGTCTAATAACACAGGAAGAGAGACAGGCATATACACAGACAATTACAATACAATCTGATTAAGTGCTGTAACACTTACCAAGTTGTATTATAATGGCCAATGTAAAATTTCAGGGGTTGCTGCTCCAGGCTCCTAGTGGCTGTAACATCGAGAGAGAAAGAGTGCTGGTGGGGTGGCTCAAATCATAAGAATACTTGTCTACTAAGCACAAGACCCTGAGTTCATACTCCAGTACCGCCAAAAAATAAAATAAAATAAAATTTAAGGGGCTGGTGGAACACCTCAAGTGGTAGAGCACCTATCTAGCAAGCATAAGGCCCTGAATTCAAACCCCAGTACCTCCTCCCCCAAAAAATCAATTTCAATCCCATAGCCAATCAAAGCATTTCTCTCTTTTTTGGTGGGATTGGGGTTATGAACTCAGAGCTTCCAGTTTGCTAAGCAGGCACTCCACACTTCTGTGCTACAAAAGGCAGGGGGTGGGGGTGCGTGGGGTGGGGGGTTGGGGGGGGAGACAAGAACAAATTACATTAATCAAAGGTTAAATGCTTTCAGCTATTTCAAATAACCACGCTCTCTCTAACCCTTGATCATACAAGGTTTGGGAAGCAGGCATTGATTGGTATGACGTAAAGTTAAGCTGCCATGCTTAAGATAGGCACAGACCGCCACAAAAAGGACATTTTCAACCAACTTTTCTAAAACAAGACTTTTTTTTTTTTGCCTTTTGCTTCTAACTCTCTCCACCTCCCCAACATACCACACATAAATGCCCGGTTTAGTATCTACAGCTAGAAAGATGCTGAAAATAGAAGCTCACAACTAACTGAATTAGCCCGGTCCTAGACACCTAAAAGCAATTTAGCTCATTTGACACCTCTAAGTTGAATAATTCCCACCCTTTGCTGAAAAAATTAAAATGTTACTAAATATAAGATAGATAATAAACAGAGTAGGAGTATTAGGTAGAAGAGTTTATTTAAAAAAGGTAATTAAATAGACTATATAACCAGAAATAAGGCTGGGTTTCAGGAAACCAGGAGACCCCCCCCCATACACACAAGATCTTTTGCCAATATCTAATTAACCTAAATATTACAAACAAGAATGAAAGAGGTAGCACACACTTCCCGCTCCCTTTTTTGAAACTTTGGGTGACAGTAAGAGATACATGGAAGAGAGATCACCACTGTGAAGTTATTGGGGAGTCCCACAGTGCCTCGCAGGCTGGGCCTCTCTGCTGGAGCTCTGCACGCCACCTCCGCGTCCTGCCTAGCCACATACTTCCGCCACTGTGTCAGGGGCTAAGGCGGGAAGCACAGAAGGCGCCAGTTTGGAGGGAAGTGAGCCCGAGCCCCGGGGCGGGACTACATTTCCCAGGGGCCCTGGACTTCCCCCGGAAGTGGAGCCGAGGCTTCCACTTCTGTCCTAGGAATGAGACTGGAGAGGCGAACTGGCGCCAAAGAGGCTCTGACAAAATGGCCGGGCTTCCCGGATCATTAAGGAAAACCGAGCGTTTGTTCGCAGAACCAGATGAGAGCGAAGCCCCTTTATTTTTGTATGATTATTATTGACCCCCAGAATTCCCCTTTGAGGGAAGGACTTTTAATTTTAAAATATTCCTTCCAAAAGAATACCCAGTGGCAGCACCCAAAATACTTTCCATAATCGAAATTACCCATTCCAATGTATCAGTTGGGAAGAATATGTTTAGGTATTATGAGAGGAAAGTGGCCCCACACTGCAGATTCACGCAGTTTTGCTATGGATCCAAGTAGCTGGGCACTGGAACATCAAAAAACAAAAAAACAACAAAAAACCCCTAGAACAAGAGCACAGACTGGGCTAAAAGCAACAAGTAACATTTTAGTAGATTCAATCAAGAGCGCATCACTTCTGTCGAGACTTTTGTTTGCAATTAGTGAGCACAGGTTTAGAAACATTACAGAATAAAATCCCAGACATCAGTGATTAAATGCACATTAGCAAATCTGTCTTGTCCTGACTTGCTATTTATTGTAAAGCATGAGCAGAGGCTAGGAGATCTGATTGTTGGGAAACGTTTAAAAATGGCTTTATTCACTTTCCCCTGCACGGTTTAAATACAAAGTACTGCGAAGTAGTTGTCAGGATCAGCTGCAGGAGTATGAGTGTTTTTTTGTTTTGTTTTGTTTTTTTGAGGGGGAAGACAGTTTTAATTTTATGGGCTCCTCCCACCAGCACCCCCTTCTACAGTGATCTAATTAGGTCAGTTCTGTAGAATATGTTCTCTAACCAAGTCTAATTTTATTTAGATGATGTAGATGGACAAGTTTGTTTGAATCAAAATGGGAACTAATAACATTATGACTTTGCTGTCAAGTGCAGATTCCTCCGATCAATAAAAGCTTGTGACCATTTTGTGAGGTTTCTCTGGAAACTTCTGTCAATCTTACTATTTAAAACAACTTTTTTACGCTCACTTTGGCAGCACATAAATTGGAATAATACAGAGAAGATTAGCATGGTCCTGTTGAAGGATGACACACAAATTCATGAAACGTTCCATAGTTTTTAAAAAAGTTTTTATTTAGGATTCCAAAAATCGCATATATGCACAGTGTACTTTCAGCAGGGTCACCCTTCTATTATATCCCCTTAACCCCTCTCCCTCCCTTTAAAAAACACTATTTGGTGTTCCACCCCCACCCCCCTTTGGTACTGGGTTTGAACTCAGGACCTTGCACTTGCTAGGCAGTGCTCTACCACTTCAGCCATGCCCCCAGCCCTGGTGGAACACACTTTGATCTTCTTATGTCCCTCTGGTTCCAGTCATAACCCCAGTGTCCTTTTATCATTTTAGACCTAAAATCTTATGTTTTAATATTTTCTTTTTTTTTTTTAAATACTAAGGTTTGAACTCAGGGCTTCACACTTGCAAGGTAGATGCTCTACTGCCTGAGTCATGCCTCTGGCCCAGTATTTTGTTATTCTAAAAAAAGTTATTTGGGAACCTGAGTTCAAACCCCAGCCCACCAAAAAAAAAAGTTATTTTGGTGGTTCAGATGGTTTTATGACAAAGACAGAATGGAAATTTTCTGTGTCCCATACCATTCTTAGTAAGGCCTAGGTTTTTAGTGACTCTTTTATCTTTGCTTCAGCAAACTTGGATTGTTGGCAGTGACACTGAGACTCTTGCTAAGGCCACTATTTTATAAGCCCAACATTCCATCTTGCTCTAGTCATTTCACTGCTCTTGCCTACACTGTTCATTCTGCCAACTGCCAGCCTGCTCACTATACCTTCTCAGGTGTTGCAGTTTGTTCCTATTAACATGCCACATTATAAATGTGGACATTTCACTATTGACCATAAGCTTCCTCAAATCACTCACAATTAGTTCAAGTAAAACCAATACATGAATAGATGAGAAGAGACTACTGTTTTGTTTCTTGTCTAAGCTGGCTGAATTGTTAGGAACAAAATGTTTCCATGGCCGGGCAATGGTGGCTCACATCTGTAATCCTAGCTACTCAGGAGGCAGAGATAGGAGGATTGAAGCCAACCCAGGCAAATAGTTCTCGAGACCCAATTTCAAAAAAGCCCATCATGAAAAAGGACTGGTGGAGTGGCTCAAGGTGTAGGCCCTGAGTTCAAACCCCAGTACTGCAAAATGTTGCCATGTTTTCTCATAAACACTCAGAGCAAGGGAGTGCCACTTCTGTGTAGCACTCAAAAGCATTTTCCTGGGCCGAGCATGATCGTGTACAGCTGTAATCCCTGCATTTGGGAGGCTGAGACAGGAAAATCCCAAGTTGGACACCAGCCTGGGCTATACAGGAAGACCCTGTCTCAAAATAAATAAATAAATAAAAGGGGGAGAGGAGTAGGAAGTTTCCTTTTAGATAAAAATGGATTCCTCTTTAAAAGATACATGTTATTTCAAAACAGCCACCAAGAACCTGACATGTATCCCACATAGCAGCTGTCTTCAGAATCATAAACATTTGTTCAGACTCAATGGCAACACACACATACAAAGATTATATTTGCAAAAAGTGACATTTGTCATTACAAATAGGTAACATTCAGGCCCAAATCAAATATTTCAAAAAATGAAATGATAACTAATAATTAAAATAGGAAGAGAGGCCCTGGGATCAATACCTAGCACCAAAAAGGCAAGAAAGATAGGAAAGTCCAGCCAGGCAAGGTGGCTAACACTTATAATCCTAGTTATTTGGGAGGCTGAGATTGGGAGGATAGAGGTCTGCAGCCAGCCAGGGCAAATAGTTCAAGACCCCCATCTCCAAAATAACCGGAACAAAATGTACTGGAGGTGTGGCTGAAGTGGTAAAGTGCCTGCTTTACAAATGTGAAGCCCTGAACTTAAACCTCAGTCCCACCAAAATATTAAAAAAATGAAATTACCAGAGCAAATGGACTGGAGGGGTGGTTCAAGCCCTGACGTGCCTACTTTGCAAGCAGGAAGCCCTGAGTTCAAACTGCAGTTCCACCAAAAAAAAAAAAAAATTGAAAGTCCAGCCTCAACAGTAATCAGAGAAATGTATCTAAATAAAGATCATTGTTTTACATATCAAGTCAGCAAAAATGAACAAAATTTAAGTGCTTAAATAACTGGATGCAAAGATTAATGCAATTAGGGTATTTATAGTGTTCAAACCTTTGATGAATAATTCCAATTTTGGAACTCTAGTTTATGAAGAAACAGAAAAAAACTAAATGAAAAGACACTCATTACATAATTAAAAATACTGAAAAATTTTTTCACATTACAGAATTATGAGACCATTAAATGACAATTATACAGAATGTTCAACATGGAAATACACATATTATGTTAAACACAAAATGTACTAAAAATACATGCATATATATGGGAAAATGCAAAGACAATGAAAAGCAATACATTTACTAACAATGGTTATCTCTGGGTGGTGAAATTATGGATCTTTTTCCCCCTTACTGGATGGTTATCCTCAGGCAAAGCTACAATGATTATTTGCCAAATTTCTTGATTGAGGGAACTATTCAAATACAAGAAAATTAACAAAACCTGGAGATAGATTTGACCATGGTTTCAAATCTCTACTAATCAAAAATTTTTAAAAAATGAAAAGGCAAACAGTAACCTCAAGTAGGTATTCACATTACAGAAATCTGAAGTCTCTCTTTATAGAACATTCTATAAGATAACAATAATCACTAAACTTAAAACTCCAACAGATAAATCAGTAAGATACCAACCATCATCACATGAAAATAAAATTCAGAAACAGAGGAAAAACTAATTCAATCTCACTAATAACCAAAAAAAAGAAAAAATGGTTTTTATTCATTTTAAAAGTTTTTTAAAAAAATATTGAATACTTATGTTAGGAAAAATTGGTAAAACCTTTCTGGGAAGAAATTTGGTAATATATACTGAGTGTTAAAAATGTTCATACCTTTTGATGTAGTAATTCCAGTTCAATGAATGTATCCTAACAGATTAATAAAAGAAATACTTGTATTTTTTTCAGTCTTTCATTATAAGAAAAAAGGGCAATAATGTTTATTTACTTCTAGACATATGAATGACCATACCAAAGCATTAATAATGGATTTTTTTAAATCTCTGCTGCAGCCAAGACTGGTTGTTTTACAGCTGTAGACAAGATCACAAATCAGGCAAAAACAAGAAGGGTGTGTCGAGCCTGCCGCAGTCCGCCATTTTAGGCCCTCTGCAGAACAACAACAAAAAAAAAAAACACGAGAAAAATGTAGATAACCACAGCCCAGGAGGCTCCAAATCAGTAATTCTTTACTGTTTATCTCCCTCTACTAGGCACTGAATTAAAAGCAGTAAACAGGTTTCCTTTGTTAATGCCTCGCGTTTTGTGATTTTAAACA
This sequence comes from Castor canadensis, assembly GCF_047511655.1. Taxonomy (NCBI): domain Eukaryota; kingdom Metazoa; phylum Chordata; class Mammalia; order Rodentia; family Castoridae; genus Castor; species Castor canadensis. The sequence continues at coordinate 77,816,448 of NC_133405.1, read as the reverse complement.
AAAACTGAAATCCTTAGGAAAGTCTCGTTTAAACGTGCCCTCCCTCCCCCATTTTAGGGAATAAGCATACTGTTTTTAGGAGCACTGGAATCTGGAGCCATATTCCCTGGATAAAAATCCAGTCTCAACCATTCAACTAGCTTTCATAAATTTCTTACTTACAAAAAATGCATAAAGCAGTTTCTATTTTATAGGCTTGTGGAGACTACTAAATGAGTTAAAGCATATGTAAAAGCACGTGGTCAGTACATTGCACCAGTAAATGCTATGGGCATAGAAAGTTAACTATTACAGACATATACACCCAAAGAAGAAAGGGGACCAGCATATCGTCTCCTCACTTTAGAATCCTGTGCATTTCCACTACATATTTATAAGTGCAAAATGTTTGTTTTACGTTTAACATTAGATCGTCACTGGCGAATCTTCAGCCACTACAGTACAGCTGCCTAAAAAAGAAAAAAAAAAAAAAAAACCCACTCCAGTCTCCCCCTAAATGAAACCGTGTAGAAAGTTTCTCAGAAGTGTCTAAGTCAGGTCGCGTTTATGCCACCTTTAAGTACTTTTCAGTCTCTCCATGCCAGTGAGTCTCAGCCATTTGCCCTGAACCCCGGTTTCCAAAAGTGTTAAGGATTTGGAAACACAGCCAAATCTCGAGAGGAAGTTGAGGGTTTTCGACCAATATAAATAGGTTCCCTCACATAAACAGAACACTACCGTGTTCTGCTACCTGGTACTCTGATGGGATGAAGAAATGTGTCCGGATTCAAAAATCGGCAAGTCAGATTTAGATCGCCTCCCGAATTTAGATTGCCGGAATGTGGCCGGTCTCTTAAATCCTGACTTTTTATGCATTCCCTACACTCAGCGAGCCGCCGAAACCTTTTAAAGAGTCATTGTTTCCTTTGCCTTTTTAATCCCACGTTAACGGACAGGTCAGTAAGAGGCTAAGATTCTGGGTTAATTTACAGTGGATTTGGCCACAGAATAGAAGAACTCCAACTCGAATTCATCCGTTCACCAAGTAGGAAGGTAGATTTACTTCTCTGTGGGCCCTCCTTGCCCAAAATGGCGAAAGACAACTTACCGAACCCTCGCCATTTTGTAACCTTAATTAGCAGAACGCTGCGCGCCTCTCTCCCTCCCGGCTATTCCATCAGAAACACGCATGCGCGCCTTTTCCTCCCAACGGTTGAACTCAACGGTCACCATGTTGTCTCAAATAGGCATGCGCACATTCCTGTCCCTTACCCCACCCCTCCGCCGCTGGTGCAAATTTGCATTTTTCAATGCACATGCGTGTTTTTCCCATTTCGACCTTCCACCCCGTCCTCCAGCCTTGCGTCTGCTTGCCAGTCTCTCTCTGGCGCCACTGGAGCCCCTCCCCTCACGTCAGGCGCTCTCAAAAGTACTTGAGCGCCGCCGCCCGGCGCCGCGTTTGCTCCCAGCTTCTATGCGCTGTGTGTCTGTTCTCCCCTCTCTCCCTAACCAAGTCTGTTTTATGTGTGCACACACACATATATAGGCATATACACACATATGCCTAACGATGTCTAGACGTGTTTCTTACCAGTTGTGCCACAATGCCCAAAAAATCATTACCAGCCTTCCTAATATATTTAAGTGTGATAAACTACGGAAAATGGAATAAGGGAAAAAGAAGGCGTTGCAGGAGATCGGAGCATATTCCATATCCAAATGGAATCCACCCCGACACCTAGGGAGTAGCTAGAGTATCCTAGAATGTATTAAGGCCGCCAACCTGAACAAAGGCAAAGGAAGATCGTATAAACCATCGGATGGGCCGAATCCTAAAGCCTCACCCTATAGCTACACTTAGTACAAATGAGGAACCCCCAAATTTTAAAACAGGGGACGTTATGCAAAATGCCGATGCTCAGGGGTCTGCATCTTTCATTTCTTCTAAAGGTCTGAGGCCCGTACTCCATTTTCCCCCCCTCCCGTCAAATGGGAGAATGCACGAATTAAAGATCTCCCTGGCCCAAGTTCCCTCCGCCGCCCTCCACGTTATGTTCCTGCCCTTCGTCGTTCCTTTACCTCCTGGCAGAATCGAGTGTTGTAGAAAGAATTCTTAGTGCCGGCAATGCCGAGATTGTGGAGAGAGCAGAGGTACAGAAAGAGAGGTGCCTGGGTGGCGGCAGCAGCAGGCCTCTGCGGCAGTAAACACAAGGAAGGAAACCTGCCATACCTCCAGCCGCAGCGCTGATGCCAGAAACCCACAGCCGCTCCTGAAGCGCTGCAGTGTGCTCCAGGCGCATGCGCCACGCTCTCACCAGTCCTCCAACCCCCCCGCGCCTGTCTCTTTCTAACCCTTTGCAGTCGCCTCAGTCCCCTCAGCCGCCTTCGCTCTTTCCTCACTACTCAGTTCTCTAACTCACTCTGCTTCTTTCACCTTTCCGCTCCTCTCGTTTACACCGGCCTCCACCACTATTCCTTCCCCAGCCGATCCATCTGTCGTCAATCTCTCTCCGAGTCTTTCTAGCTCACTATTCCGTTGCAAAGTTTGACTACCTTTATTCTTCCTGTTATCCTTCTAGTCCTTCCTGCCGGTCAACAGTACTGCTAGGCCTCCTGCTGTGCCGGACAATCCAAAAAAAAATTTTTTTTAAAGCTTGCAAAAACAGTTAAGAAAAAAAAAATAGAGCTATGGATGTAGCTAAATGGAATAGTTCTTGCCTAGAGGTCCCAGATTGAGCCATAGCACGGGGGGGGGGGGGAAGGAAAGTATTACATCCACACAATCTTCTCCAAAACAGCTCTCAGGTAGGGTTAGGCAAACCGACTGCCTTGTTAATAATGACCCACGGAGAAGACCTCTAAACAGGGAGCCAAAAAACGGTGTAACAAGCAAAACCACAGTAAAGGGGTTCAATCAGTTTGGGACAAAAGGCAGTACGGCAAGAGTCTTTTCTCTTCCCAACCTGGTATTGTCTGGATATTAAAAATACTGCTCAAGATCCTTCACTACAAGGCTTGTTCCTGTCTGGTGAATACTCAAGTATTAATTTTAACAGAAGTGGTGTAATTTATTCAAAGAGCTCTGAAATAGATTTCTTTTTATTTTTTAATTTTAAAAAATTTTAATTTTAATTTTATTTTATGGTTTTTACATTTACTCACTTGTGTACATTATTTGGGCCACCTCCCTCCCAAATAGATTTCTTTACATCCGAAGAGGATACTGTTACTTTATTACTTTAAGAGAAAATTACATAATATATACGCATAAATGGAAAAATGAATTTATTTGCAGTTTTTACAGACTGGGGAGAGACAAATTCTCAGTGTGTCTCTGCCTTGGAACCAACGTTACAACTTATAGAAAAGATGAAACAAAAGCCAGGAAATATGCATATGGAGATTTAGCTGAGTGTGGGCCCCAGTTACAGGACCTGAGAGACTAGTTTTTCTCTTGGAGCCAAGGTTCTTGGGTGGGCCATTTGCATTCCCAGCTGGTATTTCCTGTAGGGATCTTAAACTCTTAGGGCCACCTTACAATTCCCCCTTTTCTTATCCATTCCTTCTTATCCATTGAAACACTGTGTCATCTAGTCAGCTGTCTATCGTTGGATTGGTGAGTGGATTCCACCAAGGGTACCTGACGTTTATAACTTAAAAAAGGAACCATATACTTGTCCCTAAAGACATATCAAGAGCAGAATACAAGTAGAAGCCAAATCATGAAATATCTAGTTGCTCCACCTAGTGGAAAGATAAGGAACCTGTGTAAGAATCCTCTGATCCTTTACACTCTAGTTACTGTTTTTTGGTAGGACATTCTGATCTTGACATTTCTCCCCCTTGTCGCTGAACAAACTTTTTCTCTGAGGGTAGAGGAAAAGGCAATGTAAAGGAAAAACCACAGTTAGCCAAATTTGATCAACAAAAGAGTTTACCTGGAGTCCACTATTAAAGTTGTACTCATGCAGAATTTTCACAGGCCACAGTTACAAAGTTAAAACCTATTTGTCTGTAAAAAAAAAAAAAAAAAAGCTTAGTTCTGTTAGAAAATTACATTTAAGAATGCTTTTTGCTAGATTACCATTCAAAGAGAAAGCACATTATTTTACATTTAACAAATTGTAAAAACAAATAGATGCCAGTCATGGTGGCTTATATCTATAATCCCAACTACTCAGGAAGATCTGAGACCAGTATGGGCAAAAAATTAGTGAGACACCCCCCCCACCCCCGCCATCTCAACAAACAAGCCTGGAGTGGTGGTATGCATTGTAAACCCAGTTACTAGTTACTCAGGGGGCGTAGGTAGGAGAATCTCTGAGGCCAGCCCAGGCAAAAACTTGATGCCCTATTGAAACAGTAACTAAAAGGAAAAAAGTAGAAAGATACACTAGAGATCACCTCAAAAGTTTCAAGTTAGATTGGGGGCATGGCTGCCTTGCAAGTGGGAGGCCCTGAGTTCAAACCCAAATACTGCTAAAAAAAAAAAAATTCAAGTTAATCTTTTCCTAGTGTAAGGTAGCCACTAGCCTTGAGTGATGGATGAGGTAAGATACATAGATGAGGAGACAGGAAAATTATTTTCATAAATATCTAAAGGGCCAGACTTAGACATTAAAAAATAAAAACTAAAAGACCAAAACAGCTAGCCACCCCCTCCTATCTCCTTTTAAATCTTTAAGTTACAAGAACAGGGTTATCTATATTGTCTTTCTCTCTTTGAAATGTTAACAAGCTCCAAGGCTCCTTGGATGGGTGGAGGACCAAAAAGAATAAAAGACATGGCTAGCAAATGGAAGTTCTAAAACACACTTTTTGTCCCTGTGATTTGATGAGGACTGGTTGAGCCCTCCCTGTTTCAGCAGCTATCTCAGCCACTCAGATCCATTATCTTTGACCACGTGTATTCTCCCAGCTCTCCAAGAGTATAAGACTAAGAGATAAGTGCCATGATTTTGAGTCTTTACTCCCATTTCCTGCATGGGGACAGAAAATGTTTCTCTCTTTTGCTTCATTTCTCCCCACTGTTATTCTGTTATACTAAATTTCTTTTCTAATAAACTTTACTATTATTTTTACTACATTTTTGTATCTTGCTTGAATTCTTCTCTTGCTGGATGCAAGAACCAAGGCATTTACCAGCAATAAGCTTTCACTTAATACTAGAATTTTATTTTTCTGAAATTTTAATCAGTTGAAATATCAAGAATTGCATTTTAATAATTAAACTCAATTTGTGTTCTGTTTACAGCAACAACATATTTAGAATGCCTTAGGCACATACCACAGAACTGTAAAGACTTTGACTAGAGACTGTAAGAATTACTGATTATTTACCAATTCAGAACATAAATATACAAATTATGACATCTTAAATGTAGTTTGCAGCCAGGTGCTGGTAGCTCGCCTCTATAATCCTAGCTACTCAGGAGGCAGACATCAGGAGGATTGTGGTTCGAAGCCAGCCCAGGCAAATAGTTCTGTGAGACCCTATTTCGAAAAAACCCTTCACAAAAATAGGGCTAGTAGAGTGGCTCAAGATGAAGGCCTTGAGTTCAAGTCCCAGTACCTCAAAAAAATAAAAATAAAAATAAATACAATAAGTAAAAAATAAACTTCTGTTCATCAAAGATATCATTTAAGCTGGTGGCTCATGCCTGTATCTGAGCTACTCAGGAGGCAGAGATCAGGAGGATTGTGGTTCGAAGCTAGTTGGAGCAAATAGTTCTGCGAGACCCTATCTCGAAAAAACCCTTCACAAAAAAAGGGCTGGTGGAGTGGCTCAAGGTGTAGGCCCTGAGTTCAAACACCAGTACCACAAAAAAAAAAATGTGCTTTGCAATACATCTTAGTTTTCAGGGGTTTACAAACAATACAATTGAGAAAACCTCTTTAAAATAGCAAGTCCTGGGCTGGTGGTGTAGCTCAAGCTGTAAAATATCTGCTTTGCAAGCATGAGGCCATGAGTTTAAACCCCAATACCACCGAAAAAGAATATGTGTGCGTGTATGTGTGTGTGTGTGTGTGCTCCTATCTTTAAAATAACCAAAGGAAAAAGGACTAGGGTCATGGCTCAAGTGGTAGAATGACTTCTTAGCAAACATAGTCCTGACCTCAAATTCCAGTACTGCAAAAGAAAAAGACAACAGTCATGGGCAGATTATTAGGACTATCAGGCTGTTAAATTTCTGCCGATAAAACACCATCTATTATGAAACAATAGTAGATTATTTAACCAGTCATAAACTAAACTTCCTTCAAAAGACCATAAAACAGGCAGATGCTTAAATTTTACTTTTCTTAAGATTTAATTTCCCCAAGCAAAAAAAAAAACTAGTAGCACAAAACAAAAGAAATTATCTTTTTATATCTGGTGTTGGGGTTTGAATGCCGGGCCTCACACTTGCTGGGCAGGTACTCTACCACTTGAGCCACTCTACCAGGCCAAGAAATTAGCATGGTATACAAAAAGCCAGTTCTTTTGTAAACTTTATCTGGAGCAGATGAATATTTTTAAAAAGCCTCATTCTAAACATAAATAAATTCTCAGGGTCTTGTGCTTGCTAGGCAGGTGTTCTATCACACGAGCTACGTACCAGCCTAAGTTCTGATTTTATATCTGTGCATTAACTTTTGATCTTAGAAAACTCAATAAATAACCCTTTAATTATAGCCAACTTAATTACATATAAATCTTCTCTCATAAGATTTATCTTAGGGCTGATGGAGTGGCTCAAGTGCTAAGAGTGCCTGCCTTACTATACTTTTATTTATTTTAGAATGTATTCCTTTTACTTGTCAAAAAAAAAAAGGTCACTGTAAGACAATATGCTGAACTCAGTCTTAGAAAGACATTTTTGTTTTTCTGCAAAGGCCCATTAATTAAACAAAACAACAATAATAACTAGTACTTTCTCTCTCAAATTTGCCTTGCCAAATTGCAGACAGGCCTAAATTTGACACGGAGCTGGTCCTAACTCCCAAATCACTACCATTACAAAGAAAGAAAACAACTGAGGGGGTTGCAAGTATAATTCAGTGGTAGAACACTTGCCTAGCACTCACAAGGCCCTGGGCTTCATATTGGCACTGCAAAACAACTATTTTCTTAGAGCCTAGTAATTTTTCCACGTTTGTGCTAGTAGACTCTGGCACAGGAAGAATTGATGTGTTCTTTGTGACTCTGAAGAAGAAGGCAATGAAAAAAGGAATGGCTGACAAGATGCTACGGTAATGAACTCATGTTAATAAAAGCCATGATTTCATGGCTAAAGGTTAGTTTGAGTATGAACAAAATGGCTAAGAGACCAAGAAACAGAATTGATCTGATTACTGACTCCATAAGAAATTATGCAAACACTGACTTTTTTTTTAATGGGACAGGTAGCCCAGGCTAGCCCAGAACTCATAATCCTCTTGCCTCAGCCTCCCATATACTAGGATTTCAGTAGTGTACCACCATGCCTGGCTTTGGCTGAACTTTTACAACAAAATTTAGTCATGCCTAGTGCTGTAATATACCTACTCTTCTGACTGGGCAATAAAGACACCTGATTATAAAAGAAACAAGTGTCATTTAAGAGGATGTGTGCGTCTCTTGGATCACACAGCTGGCTGTCAAGATGGCTTTGCAAAAAGACAAGAAGCCTAAAAGGTTAAATCTGGAAGTATAATTTGGACCTTACTCATCCAGTAGAAGATGGAATTTTTGATTCTGGAAATTTTGGTACCTTCTCTAGTGAATATCTAGGATTTTCTTCCCTAATTTTGCATTTTTTCTGTTTTAAAACAGGAACAATTTCTTCAGGAGAAGGTTGAAGTCAATGGAAAAACTGGTAATCTCAGGAATGTTGTTCAAATTGAACACTTCAAAAATAAAATCATAGTTGTTTCTGAAAAACAGCTCTCTAAATGTATTTGAAATACCTTACCAAGAAAAACCTTCAGAAGAATAATCTTCTAGATTGGCTTCAGGTGGTTGCATCTGACAAGGAGACATATGAACTTCGTTATTTCCACATTAGTCAAGATGAAGATGGATCTGAATCTGAGGACTAGGTAGGTGGTCTCCTCTTACAGGGCTTTTTTTTGGTGGTGGGAGGGCATACGGTACTGGAGTTTGAACTCAGTGTCTCATACTTGCTAGGCAGGCGCTCTACCACTTGAGCCTCTCTGCCAGCCCTTTTTTGTGTTGGGTATTTTTGATAAAGGGTCTCTGAAAATATTTGCCCAGGGCTGGCTTGGAACCTCATTCCTCCTGATCTCTGCCTCCCCAGTAGCTAGGATTACTTGTGTGAGCCACCAGCGCTTGGCTAAGGCTTTGCTTTTTAATGAAAAGTATACATGAGAAGCATTGCCAAATAGACTTAGTTTCATCAATGAATAAAAATCATTGTACTCAAAAAAAAAGAAAAGAGGCCATGTGTGATTTTAAGGAAGTTATACTTTTGGAGATATTTGTATCATTCAGGATTCAGTGCAATGAGCAGTAAACATTTCTGGGTTTTAGGTGCAGGGAGAAATTTAATATAGAAATTGGGTGCTTACAAATTACTTGGAATTAAAAGAGGAATACATTCTAGGAAGATATCAAGGAATGACTCCCACAAAAGATCAAACTGACCAACCAGAGTTGCTAGTTATCAATGAGGCTACAACAGATCCATGAATTGAAGACCACATCTAGAGACCTGTTATCAAGGGAACTGAATGGCAAACAGAAAACCCACTGCTGCTGCTGCTGCCACAACCATAACTGATTATGGGCATATGATGTTAGAGAATGAACATTAAAATGCTTTTCTGAAACCAGAATCTTCTTGTGCCATCAGGGTCTGCTGTGCTGGCTAAGTCACAGCAGAGAGTTACCAGTTCACCCAGAATTCTTTGTCTCATGAATGTGAAAAAATGCAATACATGGAAAACAGAGGGTGAGTATATAGGCAAGTTTATTAAGAAAAAGGGACAGGGTGGTGGGAAGGAAAAAAACAAAAAAGAAAAAGGGACAAAGCTCTCAGGTGAGACACGGAGGGGTCCCGAATGGTTTGTCAGAGAAGTGATTTGGTCTAAGGTTTTTATCCATTTACCCCAGAGCCTTGCTCAAGGTCTATGTTAATTAGGTGTGCAGAAAGCAGCATTCTGGTTGGCTGTGCCTGCGAAGTTCTGATTGGTTGTGTCCTTTAAACCATGGGGGTTTGAAATTCCTACTAATCCTCCTAGGATCTTCATCCTGTTCATCCTGCTTTTTCTTCTTTTTTTGAGACAGTGAGACAGGGTCTTATATAGCCAGGTTGGCCTGGTTGGCCTTGAACTTGGTATCCTACTGAGTTCTGGGATTACAGGGAGTGTCACTACAAGAGAGTGGTTGATTCTAATTGGTATAAACCTCTCTGCTTCCACAAACTATGGCTGCGAGGGAATATCAAAAGTGAAATCTTGAGTTTCCAAATTCTCAAACATGGAGAAATAAAGAAAGGCACAGTGAGTCAATCAAGAGTCACCAGCTCAGTGGTACATATGGTAAAGGGAACATTCAACTGGTTGTTGGGAAACCTGGAATCTAGTCCTAGTTCTGTCACAATGTAAATTTCATCTTGGGAAGATTACATCTGCTCTCAGACCTGACAAAGTTTATCTAGTAATTATTGGGGAGATAGATTTTAAGCAAGGGGACTGAGGATATAGCTCAGTGATAGAGTGCTTGTATAGCATTGATGAGGTGTTGGTTTCATCCCAACATCACAATATATATATAATATACAATGTATAAGACAGTGACATGACCAACTTTGCATTACAGAAAAAGCACTTAGTACCTGGGCACAGTGACGCCCATCTGTAATCTTAGCTAGTCAGGAGGTTGAGGCAAGAGGATCAAGGATTGTAGGCCAACGTGGGCAACACAGTGAGACACCATCTAAATAATTAAATAACTAAGTCGGCTGTCTGCCGCCACAAAAACGGCTGGTGTGCTGCTCCACCAGCCGGGCCTGGGCTGCCTCGTACGCCAAGGCGAAAGTCACCACCGCTCCCATAGCAGGCCCTGGCCAGATGTCCTTCACCTTCACCTCCCCTATACAGAGGGGGCTGTGGGGCAGGTGGACATGCTCTCGCTCACCCGGGCCTTCGGCATCTTGGTGGCCCATGTGGCCACTGTGCAGATCCTGCAGACCAGGCTGGTTGTGATCGGCCCTGAAGGCAGCACCACTACTATGTACTATGTGAGCAGCGGCTCCCGCCCAGTGGAAGCTGACTGCCTGATCCCTGCGGTTACAGCAGAAGACAACGTGATGCTGCACGTGTCCGACTGTAGCCGAGGCCGAGATCTAAATCCTCATGGAGGCGATCGAGACCTTGGTGGAGGCCCGGAAGTAAGGCGAGGTGCCGCCCATACCTCTGGCACCGTAAGCTACCCGTGCAGAAGAGCTGCCCCAGCCTGGCCCCCACTGATTAAAGATCAGAAACTTGAAGAAAAACAGAAATAAATAAACAAAAAAAAAATATAAAAAGAGTATTAACCTGGTCACAGTGACACACACCTGTAGTCCAGCTATTCAAGCTGAGGCAGAAGAAGCACTTGACACCAGGGCTTCGAAACCAACCTGGGCAACATAGTGAGACTCCCCTTCCCAAGGGGGGTGGGGAAGAATATTAGGAATTTAGGGGATGGGGGATGGGATGTACCTCTGGTAGAGTGCTTGCCTAGCAAGCCCTGGGTAAGATCCCCAGCGCTACAAAAAAATTTAAAAGTAAATTAATAAATAAAATAATAAAATAGAAATAAAAAGATAGCTATGTAGTGATGTTTCAATGTTAATTTTCCATGCTTTTTAAATTTTCTTATTTTTTTGGTGGTGTTGGGGATCCTACCTAGAGCCTCATGCTTAATAAAGACATGCTCTACCCTGAGCGATACCTGCAGCCCCTGAATTGCATTTATTTTCCAAGTAATAACATTTTCTTTATATTGAATGCTTCAGCCTTGTTGTTTTACAACATAAATGGTGGTTTTATGTTTGAAAGCTAAGATTCCTGCAATAAAACAGCCTAAACTGTGAACAGATCTCACTGTGGCATTTTAAGATTTTAAAAACATAGTTTTTTCTTGTTATTTTTTTGTGGTGCTGCTGAGGTTCCAAAGCAGGGACTTGTGCATGCCAGGCGAGCACTCTACCACCAAGCTATATCCCAGCCCTCAGGGATTTCTTATGTTTCTGGATACACATTATATTTTATAGCCTTGTGCATGCTAGGCAAACATAACTAGTGAGCCCTTCTTTTTCTTTTTCCTCCCCTCCCCTTTCCTCCCCTCTCCTCCCCTTTCTTGGTGGTGCTGGGGAGTGAACCCACAGCTTTGGATATGTGCTGTACTACTGAGCTACATCCTTAGGCTTGAATGACTTTTTTTTTTTTTTTTAAGGTTCTTGCTCTGCAGATCAGGCTTGAACTGGACATCCTCCTGCCTCAGTCTCCTAAGTACTGGGATTGCAGGCATGCACCACCAAGCCCAGCAAGACTAACTCTACAGGTCGGAATTTCTAAACAGGTAGGGATTGAAACGCAAACTTTACACTTCAAGCTTCGAAAGCACAAACAAAAACTGAAAGCACCACTTAATCGATTATTGCTCTTTGGCCTCTTCAAAAAGGAGGAGCGGCTGGGGCACTGTGAAGCCATGAGGCCGTGCGCAAAGCTCAGGCTGTGTGCAAAACCTCATGTGACGTCACAGAGGGCCCCTTGGTAAAGCAGCCATTTTCCATCTAAGCCATCCTAAGGGGAGTTGCCTCGGGGCCTCGGTGGCAGCGGTTAGTGGGCCTGCTCCCTTGAAGATCTCACCGCAGCCATGAGCGGGACAGAATGCTTCAAGTGCGGACGCTCTGGCCACTGGGCCCGGGAGTGCCCCAAAGGAGGAAGTCGAGGGCGAGGACCTAGAGGCCGAGGAAGAGGTCTGCAGTGCAGTTCCACCACCCAATCTGACATCTGTTACCGCTGCGGTGAAGTTGGTCACTACGCCAAGGACTGCGACCTTCTCCAGGACATCTGCTACAACTGCGGGAGAAGGGGTCACATCGCCAAAGACTGTGTGCACCCTAAGCGAGAACGAGAACAATGCTGCTACACCTGCGGCAGACCAGGCCACCTGGCGCGTGATTGTGACCATCAGGAAGAGCAGAAGTGCTACTGTTGTGGCGAGTTTGGGCACATCCAGAAAGACTGTATCCAAATCAGGTGCTACCGCTGTGGTGAGAATGGCCACATGGCCTCGAACTGCACCAAGGCAAGCGAAGTCAACTGCTACCGCTGTGGCGAGACTGGACACCTAGCCCGGGAATGCCCCATCGAAGCGACCGTTTAGTTCTCTCCCCTACCCCCTCTCCTCTGCTGATTAGTTGTATTTTCTCTAAAATGACCTCACTGACCAAAAGATTGATAGATGGAGGCTACTCTCAGGCCGGCAAGCTTTAATTACCATGTTAAAAGAAGAAAGGGCTGAGGGAGAAAAAACCTCAAAAAATCGTATAAATAATATGCTGTTTCTGTGCCATGAAGCATCCAGATACCGAGCAGTCATTTTAAGCACCTAGGCAATTTCTGAGTTCTTTGGCTGTGTTTGGATTTACCACATTTAATTAGGAGTTACTACTGAACAAATCAGAACAAGTTTAAGAACACAGCCCTTGAATCCATTAACAAATACATATAATGTGTCAGATGAAGGTAAAGTGCCATGGAGAAAAATAACACCAAGCAAAAGGCTAGGAAAAAAAAAAGACTGTACTTGGAGAGGGAGAAGAGAATGTAGTGTTCTTTTAGATGCACAAGACCACCCTGAGGCGGTAACATTTCCTCATAGACCTGTAGAAGAAATAAAGCTGATTCTGAAAATGTCTATGACTTTGTCGAGTTTATTATATTTACCATTATATTGACAACTTTGAAATACTCAAACCTCATTAGTTAGCTTTTTAATAATATTTAGAAGACATTTCTGACCATAGAGTATATATTGTAATGATAATAGTTTAATGATAAACCAGAAAAACATGTATAATGTGTATGAGGAGTTTTGAGAGAGAGAGAACAATCTCTCCCCTGAAAAAAAAAAACAAAATAAAACAAAACAAAAAAAGCTCAAAACCAAAAACAAGTTTTTTTGTTTGTTTGTTTTTGTTTTTGCAGTACTGGGGCTTGAACTCAGGGCTTCACACTTGCTAACCACTTAAGCCACTCCACCAGCCCAAAACCAAAAAAACTCTAACAGCATACTGTAGTCATATAGATATTGCTTGCAAAGCTTGGCCTTATATATTTTTTAAAGTAAAAAATCAAATATAACTATTACAATTGAGCATAGTTTGAGGCTTCCTTAATCTCAAAAACACTGTTCACAGAAATAAGAATTATATTTATATTTAGGAATTTCTGAAAACCATATTTTCACAGATATAAAAATGTTGACTTTTGGGGCTGGAGGTGTAGAATTCCCACCAGCATGTGCAAGGCCCTGGATTCTAAACCCAATATCACAAACAAAGAACAAAAATAGGATGGATAGGGAGGGGGCAAGGGGGGGGGGAGAAATGACCCAAACATTGTATGCACATATGAGTAAAAAAAAATGGATAGAGTTAACTATTCTGTCAAGAAAAAATGTTTAGAAAAGAATAATAGTAATATTTCAAGTAAGACCTGCAATAAGATAAATTTATAATAGAAAGAATAGTGCAGTGGGTATGCTATTTAGACCATAAATTCAAATGGTCAAGAAATGTAATTTTTTTTATAACCGAAAGCACATATTTATTTATTTATTTATTTATGTGTGATGCTGGGGCTTGAATTCAGGGTCTACACTTTGAGCCACTCCACCAGCCCTTTTTTGTGAAGGGTTTTTTGAAAAAGAGTCTTGTGAACTATTTGCCCCAGCTGGCTTTGAACCTCGATCCTCCTGATCTCTGCCTCCTGAGTAGCTAGGATTACAGGTGTGAGCCACCTGTAATGTGGCTTTTTTTTTTATGAAACCCCAAGGAATTGCTGTGTGATCTTTCATTCCCATCTTGAAAGACCCCTTCAATTCAACTGAGCTCCATTCCAATTCTGTGACCATCTTGGACTCCTTAGAACTAATTTTGTCACTCTGTGTTGTCTCAATAAGATAAACTCAAACATGAAACTCTGAGTTCAAACCTCAGTCCGTCTGCCCCCTCCCCCTCCCCCAAAAAAGAAAGATATGAAAGATAAACTCAGGCATACTCCCAGCTCCTAAATAGAACAAATCTCAGTCCAATATGCCAAAATACAACATAAAAGTCTTATATCACACGGAGACAAATTCATCAAGTCTCATCACTGACTCTATCAGGAAAAGGAGAAACACAGGATTCTGATTTTTTTTTTTTTTTTTTTTTTTTTAGGACTAGGGCCCAACCCAAGGCCTAGCACATGCCTAGTACTGCTTTACCAGTGAGCTACATATCCAGCATAGGATTCTGCATTTGAATCCCTCCAACCCATCTGAGTTTCATTTCTCATGGGCTCAGGAGTTTGGTTCAGAATTGAAGTGGAAAAAGAGATTGTGTTCCTTTATTAAAGACACATTCAGTATTTAACTCCTCTCTGTTTCTTGTTTCTGGGCAACCTTTTCTAGTCTCAAGGGAAGGGAACCTTATCATTAGTAACCCTTTACCAGGAGACATAAAATGGTAAGCATAAAAGTTGCATTCAACAAATGTGTTTGGTTTGCCCCACGTAATATTTAACAGTATTTGTGAATTAGAAGCCAACATTTAAAAAGTGAAACACTTCACATAAAAATACTTAATTTTAGTCTCTCTGGAGCGAAGGGAAAGGTCAGGAAACAAGTACCCATTCCTGTGAGGAAACCTTCAACTGCAGGTGAGTAGCCCTCTCTCCCTACAGACAACTCACAGAGTCCTCCATTAATCCCAGCCCTACTGCTTCCTTGAAGTCTTGCAAAAGTCCCATACAACATTCTTTACTCATTCACTTTATCTGCCAAAGCCCCTGCAGCTACTTGAGTCCATAACCCCAGCTGATGCCTGGAGACTGTTACATAGAATCATCATTTTAATAGATGCAAATACGCAAACATGGGATGAGGGTGTTTCCCAAGTGGGCTTTTTTTTTTTTTTGGAGGTGGTAGGGATTGAACCCAGAGCCTCCCACATGCTAGGCAAGTTCTCTACTATTGACCTACACCCTATCCTCCTTCCTTATCCTTTTTTTAACTTTGGTGGGACTGGGGTTTGAACTCCAGCCACACCTCCGGTCCATTTTGCTCTGGTTATTTTGGGTTTTTGTTGTTGTTGTCATTTAAATTATTATAATATGTTTAATTTTGCCCTTTTGTCAACTTTTAAAAAAATTATTATTTCTGTACTTGGGGGTACATTGTGATATTTTTAAAAGTTCTTATAATATATCATAGTTGAATTCACCTCCTCCATCATTCTTCTTTATTGCCTCTCCCCCTTGCTGTGGTTATTTTGGAGATGGGGGTCTCTTGAACTATTTGCCAGGATCAGTCTCGAACTGCCATCCTTCTGATCTCAGTCTCCCAAGTATTTAGGATTACAGGCAAGAGCCATTGCCCTAGAACTTCCTTATCCTTTAAATCATCTCTGGATTACTTATAATAACACATGTATTACTTACTAATACAATGTAAATGCTATGCAGACAGTGGTTATACTGTATTGCTTGGGGAATAATGACGATTTTAAAAGTCTGCACAAGTTCAGTAGATGCAACTTTTGTTTTGTTTTGTTTTCAGTACTATAAAGTGAAATCAAGGCCTTGCACTTCTACCACTTGAACCAGCCCTTGTTTGCTTTAGTTTTTTTTTTTTAGGTAGGGTCTCATGTTTTTGTCTGGGACATCCTCAGACTGTGATCCTCCTATCTACAGGCTCCCTCATAGCTGGGATTACAGATGTGTTACCATGCCTGGATTATTTGTTGAGATGGGGGTCTTGCTAACTTTTTGTTCAGGCTGGCCTCAAACCTCAGTCCTCCCAATCTGTGCCTTCCAAGTATCTGGAATTATAGGACTGAGACACCTTGCCCTGCTCCACATGCAATTTTTTCAAATGTTTTCAATCAGCATTTTGTTGTGTCCATGTACACAGAAACTAAAGATACAGAGGACCAACTGTACATATTTTTCATATGATGTAATGAGTAGGGCACTTTACCTCTGTGATCTTCTTCCCCAAAACCTATAACTCTAGTCTAATCATGAGAAAAGCATCAGACAAATTCTAGCAGCACTCCTAAAAACTGTCAAAGTCATCCAAAACAAGGAAAGTGTCAGAACTGTCACAACTAAGAGCTGTCTAAGGAGACATGACAACGAAATGTAACATGGCATGCTGAATGAAATCCTTGAACCAAAAAAAGACAGTCGACAACAACTAAGGAAATCTAAATGAACTGTGAACTTCAGTTAATAACTATGTATCAATACTGGGTTCATTAACTGTAACAAATGCATCATACTGATATAAATAATTAATAGTAAGGGGAAGAATGAGAGGTATATGATAACTCCTATACTATCTTCTCAATTTTTCTCTAAATCTAAACTGTTCTAAACAATAAAATGCATTTATAAAATTAGGACTGGGATTAGAGGTGTAGCTCAGTGGTAGAGCATGTGCTTAGCATGAGGCCCTGGGTTCAATCTCTAGCACCATAAACAAACAAAGAGTAGGGCCAATGCAATTCTTTTTTTGTTGTTTGTGTTTTGTTGTTGTTGTTTGTTTTGGTACTGGGGATTATACCTCTGCATGCCATGCAAGTTCTCTATCACTGAGCTATATCCCTAGTCTCCCCTTCCCTTTTAAATTTTATTTTGACACAGGTTCTCACTAAGTTGTTCAGTTGGCCTCAAACTTGAGGTTCTGTCTCAGCTTCCCAAATAGCTAGGGTTACAGAAATAAGTCAGCATGCTCCAGGCACCAATCCCTGAATTCTTCTTTAAAATGATAAAGATCATCTTAAACCAGTGACCTAATTTTATACCTGACTTAAGTTTGTAAAACTGGTCTCAAGAAAGCTTTGAGACTATCATCCTTTAGAGAGAGAGGAATTCTTGCCATTGTTTCATGAATGTGAAGCTGACTGGTTACTGGAAGCACAGATAAGGTCTGATAGTGTCCTGATAGCCTTCAGGTCTTAATTCCAGTAGTCTCTTAGGCCTTTATTTTGACCTTACCTGATTATACACATTGCTAAATCTTCTTCTTCTTTTTGTTTTTTCATTTTTGGCGGCACTGGGGTTTGAACTCAGGGTCTCATGTTTGCTAGTCAGGTGCTCTATCACTTGAGCCAATCCACCAGCCCCTTTTTTGTGATGAGTTTTTTTGAGATAGTGTCTCCTGAGCTATTTGCCCAGGGCTGGCTTTGAAACATGATCCTCTTGATCTCTGCCTCCTGCTAAATCTTATTTTTTAAAAAAATTATTCTTGACTGAGTTGCACTTCTGTCTCTTGCTATCAAGTTGTCCTGAGTAATGCAGCAATTTATTATACAAGAAGGGGATCATTACAAATAAGTAGAGGGGCTAGGGATATGGCTCGAATGGCAGAGCACCTGCGTGGCAAGTGCAAGGTCCTGAGTTCAAACCCCAGCACTGAAAAAGAAAATATACTTGTGACAAATAAGTAGAGAATGTGATGTTAGAGAAAATACCAAAACATGGCAGAAAGGTGAAATGAGATTCCTACTGTGAGCTTTTCACCAAACTAGCTTCTAGAGGGTTATGAGTGTATATATAAAATGACACTATTAAAATACAAGAAGAAGGCTGGGATGTGGCTCAGTGGTAGAAAACTTGCTTAGCATGAACAAGGCCCTTGGATTGATTCCCAGCACCACAAAAGAAAATAATAATAATAAAATAATACTAGAAGATAATGAGTGGTTTTCAAAATGACACCAAAGGCAGAACCTATGGCCAAACAATGATAATAAACAACATAATTGCTGCAAAAATTAAATAACTTGATTGCAGCAAAATAATCATAAAAGTTAAAAAAATGACAGGAAGAAAAAAATTTGTAATACAAATATATGACAGATAGGGTACATGAGGAGAAAATCCATAAAAGAAATACATAACATTGAGCCAGGTGCTACTTGGGAGGCTGAGATTGGGAGGACTGCATTTGAGGCCAGCCCAGGAAAATAGTTCTTGAAACCCCATTTCCAAAATAACCAGAGCAAAATGGACTGGAGGTGTGGCTCAAGTGGTAGAGTGCCTGCTTTGCACGCACGAAGCCCTGAGTTCAAACCCCAGTCCGACCAAAAGCAAAAAACAAAAAAAACATGGTATTGAAAAGATGTCCATGACTTC
Organism: Castor canadensis; assembly: GCF_047511655.1. Classification (NCBI taxonomy): domain Eukaryota; kingdom Metazoa; phylum Chordata; class Mammalia; order Rodentia; family Castoridae; genus Castor; species Castor canadensis. Next base: position 77,798,091 of record NC_133405.1, on the reverse strand, counting down.
TATCCACAGCACCACACACACATAAAGAAAAAAAGAAAAAAGAAAGACGAAAAAGGAAAAGGTTTAACTTCACTATTAATCAAAGGAATACAGGTTAAAACATTACCAAGATACCATTTTTCAAGTATTAAGATTGTCAAAGATTAAAAAGAATGATAGCACTCAGAGTGTTGGCTGGGGTGAAGAGAAATGAGTACACTCATAGATTGCCCCTGGAAGCAGAAATTGATATGACATTTCTGGAAGGTAATTTGGCATTATAGATCAAAGCCCTTTAAAAAGCACTTATCTTTTGAAATAGTAATTATACCCTGGTAGAAATTTCCCCTATGGAAATGATCATGTCTATCTACTCAAAACATATTTAAAATAATATTCACCCTTGTATTATTAATTATAGTGATAAATGAGAAACATGCTTAAAGTCAATTGCTAGGAAATTATTTAAATTATGACATGCCTGTACAACACCTTGCTGGCACCAGAAATATTACATTAACATACAAAACTGATCAGGGGCTGGGGATGTAGCTCAATGGCAGAACATCCTAGCATGCAGGAGGCCCCGGGTTCCACCATCAGCATAGCAAGAAAGAAAAAAAGAGAGAGAGAGAGCTATCTAGAGAAAGAGAGGGAGAGAGAAGAAAGATCAGGCTACTAAATACTGTATAAAGTATAACATACTATTGCAGGTAATTCATCCTCTTATAAAGCATCTTGTACTTTCTATAAGATTATTTGCCAAAATTAAATGACTTTTTTTTCAGTGCTAGGGAGTAAACCCAGAAAGTATCTACTATTGAGCAACACCCGGTGGCAACCCCTCTCTCCTCTGGGGATGGAACCCAGGGCCTCATACATGCTAGGCAAGCACTCTACCACTGAGTTACACCCCAGCCCAATGACTACATTTTTTTCCACATTTTTATTAGCATATATTAATTATAAAATGTGGGTGATTCATTGTGATATTTTCATATATGCATATACTTTGATCATGTTCCCCCCTCTTTTACTTCTTCTTATCCCTTTTCCACCCACCTCCTTGCAATGACTAAATTTTTTAAGACCCTCTATTTTCAAATTTATAAATCACTCTATTAAACAACTGTAGGTTCAAAAGGCAAATTACGATTAGAACTACCAACAATTTAGAAGATGAAAACATTTTGCATTTCAACACTTCGAGAATCTACTCTTAAACAGTGGTGGTCAGACAAATGTTTTATTATAATTCAAGATTTTAAAGGAACTACAAAAAAAAAAGCCCTATAGAAATGACAGCATGAAAAAAAGAGATTAAAACAGGAAATTAGAATTAATTTTAAAAAGAAAAAGAGGTGAATTAGTTCCTGCCCTATCCTATGGGGGCTGTGTTGTGGGGGGCTGGGCTGTAGGCACAGGCTGAGCTAGGGCTGCTTACCTGTGTGGACCCCATAGGGGATCAGAGTGGCAGGAATGCAGGGGTGTGGGAAGGTGTGCAGTAAAGAGGGCTCCATAGAGAATTGGCTGATTTGTTTGAGGTCCAGTGCTCACTCTCAAGTATAATTGTCGTTTTTCAAGCAGTGAGGGCACTTGCCCATGTGTGGACAAGGGCCCCCATTCTAAGACTTGTGGTCTGCTGCCCTCTCCCATTCTTCTGTCCATTGCAAACTCAACCTCCTCTAGCTACAGGAGCAGAAAAGTACAACCATCCAGGCAGAGAGCCTGGTGCTGGGTCCACATGGGGCACCTGGGGTGTGAATTAGGCACAAGGCCTGCATTCCTGGAGCTGCAGGCAGGTGTAGCCTGCACAGAGGATTCACAGCTCCTGCTCTGGCCTAGAACAGCCCAGAGGTAGGTCTCTCAGAGGTAGGTCTCTCTGTGCCTCTCCCTTCTCTGTCTTGGGTTCAGGTGGGGTACGAGTACCCTCAGGCCCACTAGAGACTTGGACCAAGCCTTCCTGAGGCTGGGAGGAGGCCACAGGCAGCAGAGAGGATGGTTGAGTTTCACCCAATTGCCTTGCTGGAGTTTTCCTTCATCTGCTCCCCCACCTAAATTTGTACTTTAATTTGACCACCTTTGGAGACAGGCATTCCTGCCTGTTTTGGCTGTTGACAGAAGGGCCCTCTTTCCCCCCTATACTCCAAAGTACTCTTTGGCTGTGATATCCCCTTTTTTGTTTCTAATTTTATTAATTTGGGTCTTTTCCCTCCTCATTCAAAAAGAACCAACTTTTTGTTTCGTTGACTCTTTGTTTTTGTTTTTTTTGTGTGATACTGGGGTTTGAATTCAGGGCCTTGTGCTTACTAGGCAGGCACTCTATCACTTGAGCCACTCCACTAACCCTGTTTTGCATGTATATTTTCAAGATATAGTCTCACCAACTCTTTGCCTGGGTTTGGCTTCCTGATCTCTGTTGTTGTTTTTCTATGGGTTTGAGATACAACATTACGTGGTTTATTTGTGATCACCCTATGCTTTCAATATATGCATTTCATAGCTATAAATTTTCCCTTAGCACTGCCTTTACTGTATTCTGTAAGTTCTGGTAGATTATGTTTTCATTTTCCTTAGGTTCCAGAAACTTTTTGATTTCCTCCCTTATTTCTTTGATGACCCACTGGTCATGCAACAATGTGTTGTTCAGTCTCCAGGTGTTTGAGTATTTTCTGCTGTTTTTTTGTTGTTGTTGCTGAGTTCTAGTTTTATTCTGTTGTGCTCAAGACAGTATGCAGGGGTTATTTAAATTGTCTTATATTTGCTAAGACTTTATTTGTATCCTAAAATAAGATGTAATCTAGAGAAAGTTCCATGGACTGCTGAGAAAAATATGTATTGTGCTGCTGCTGGACAAAATACTCAGTAGATGTCTATCAGGTCCATTTGGTCTACTGCATCATTCAATTCTGAAGTTTCTTTGCTGACTTTTTTTGTCTGGATGATCTGTTGGTGACAGTGGAGTACTGAAGACTCCCACTATCATTGTGTTGGGGGGTCCATCTGTGTTTTTAATTTCAGTAGTGTGTGTTTAATGAAGTTGAATTCACCAACATTGGGTGCATATAAGTTAACAATGGTTATTTTCTCCTGATACATTGCTCCTTTTATTAGTATGAAGTGACCTTCTTTATCTCTTCTGACTAATTTAAGTTTGAAGTCTACTTTATCTGAAATAAGTATTGCTACTCCTGCCTGTTTTCAGAGGCCATTAGCTTGGTAAATCCTCTTCTCCCTTTTCACCCTAAAGCAATGTTTGTTTCTGTCTGTAAAGTGGGTTTCTTGTAAACAACAGGTTGCTGGATCTTCCTTTTTAATCCAGTTTGCCAGTTGGTATGTTTTGATGGGGTTGTTGAATCAGTTGGGTTAGTTCCTGCTGGGGTTTCCATCAGATGTTTTTTTTCTTTTCTTTTTTAGACGGGGTCTAGTTATGTAACTCAGACTGGCCTTGAACTCATTATCCTCTTGACTCTACCTCTGAGTGCTGGGATTACAGGCATGTATCAACACACCTGGCTCAGATGGATTATTTTTATGGAAATGTTTTTGTTGAAATATGGAAAAGGCCTGTGACCCATTAACCAACTGAAAACTTGAAGAAAACCTGTTTGCTTTTGCTGGCTGTAATTCCCAAACACAGGATGGAGATTTCATAGCTGTCTTTAGCTTTTACTACTGTTTCAGAATGGTGCTGCTGCAAAATTCATCTTTATGCCAGCCAGTAGGGTGGGGCTGGGGAGGTGTTGCCATATGGGTTACAGCTTGGTACCCAGCATGATTCTAAAGTGGCAAAATGAGCAGAGTGCTAAAAATAAAAATGAAAACGGCAAGGGTATTTTGATTTTGTTTATCCTGTTTCTTTGAAAAAAGGCAAAGTAAAATTTACAGACTCTAAAGCATCTAGATAACCTGTTCATATTCTAATCAATTGCCTCCATTATTAGGTTTGCATACAATTGTGATTTTTATGTTGAAAAGAAGCCAAATATTGCGATTCTATTTTTAGTAGACAAGAAAAACAACAACAAAAATTAAGTATAAAATGTATATAGCTCAGTGGTAGAGCACTTGCCTAGCATGCACAAAGCCCGGGGTTTCATCCCTGCCACCAGAAAGAAAAAGAAAAGTATAAATATTTTTGACTTGAACATTTAGATGGTACTGGGTATAAATACAGTATTCATCCTTTCAAAGAAATATTTGTAAAAAGGAGATGGTTGCCGGGCGCTGGTGGCTCACGCCTGTAATTCTAGCTACTCAGGAGGCAGAGATCAGGAGGATCGCAGTTTGAAGCCAGCCCGGGCAAATAGTTCCACGAGACCCTATCTTAAAAAACCTTTCACAAAAATGGGACTAGTGGAGTGGCTTAAGGCGAAGGCCCTGAGTTCAAGTCCCATTACTGAAAAAAAAGAAAAAAAAGGAGATGATTGTGGGGGCTGGGTATGTAGCTCAGAGACAGAGGATTGCCTAGCATGCAGGAGGCCCAGGGTTCAGAGGGTTGTTATAAAGGAACAGTTTAGGGCCTGGCCCACCAGTGGCTCATGTCTGTAATCCTAGCTACTCAGGAGGCAGAGATCAGGAGGATTGGCAAGGTTCAAAGACAGGAGGATCATGGTTTGAAGCCAGCCTGGAAAATAGTTTATGAGACCCTATCTTGAAAAAAACCCATCACAAAAAAGGGCTGGTGGAGTGGCTCAAGGTATAGGCTGAGTTCAAACCCCAGTACCACAAAAAAAAAAGAAAGAAAGAAAGAAAGAAAGAAATGCTGGGGGCATGGCTCAAGTGATAGAGCACTTGCCTAGCAAGTGCAAGACCCTGAATTAAAACTCCAATACTACAACCAAAAAAAAAATCAGCTTAATGAGGAACAGTAGTACACAAAACTGCTGATTCTAGAGATTGTATATATAGGCAGAAGTCTTTACAGACTGTTAAAATGTCACATTAAAAAAGAGAAAGAGAAGCCAGTATTGATAATACACATCTGTAATCCCACCACTGGAGAGACTAAGGCAGGAGGACAGCCAACTTGGGCTATATAGGAATACCCTATCTCAAAACTTGATAGAGAGAGGGAGGGGGGAGAATTAAATTATTTTAAAACTAATCTAGAAAAAATGGTTAGCGTTATAATTGCTGATAGGAAGTCAAAACATTTTATTCTGTTTGATAGCTGAATATGAATCAGATAAATAGTGAGAAAGTAAAACACTACTGCATGTCTGTATTAACAATTTAGGCTTTTGCTTTTTCTTCCAAGCACAAATCATCTCCCTCTGGCTAAACTAGTATAAAATCATATAGTGGTAGAAATAAATAAGGAAGAAAATTTTCATCATGAAACCAAAGCTTGTATAACATGTGTCCTGTTTGGGCCTGTGTGTCTGTATGACACCAATAGGGTGTTGTGGAAAGAAAAATGACTGAGGCCAAGCAAGAGTCCTGGGGTAGACCCTGATAGCCACTACCTACCTGGTGCTTGACAATTTGGGGCTGGTTCTCAAATTCTGTTTCATACTTTTAAATAATGTTAGTTTGTGACTGTAACATTAATGTGCTCCATTCAACACAGAAATCCAAGGACAAAGACTGAGACCACAGATTAATAGAAGAGCCGATTCCCAAGAGAAAACTAGTCTTTAAGTCCCACAGTCCCACAGGGCTTTGAATTACCTTTCCAGTGTCCAAATCTTTCTTTTTTTGGGGGGGGCGGTACTGAGGTTTGAATTCAGGGCCTTGAGCTTGCTAGGCAGGCTCTCTACCACTTGAGCCACTCTGGCAGCTCTAGTGTTCAAATCTTAGTATGAGTAGGCAACCAAGTATGCAAGACTAGATTATACCATCCCAAATATGAAGGATTGGGAACTGAAGACAATTAAAAAAGCAGATACAGGAAAACTCTCTGCCCTCCCTCTACTTCCCTGAAAGCAGGACATAGATTTACAAAGACAAAGGTATCCTATCCCCACCTCTTGCATGGAGAGCAAAGGTTAACCACTGAAGATATCTTTAGACTTATCATCTGGAGATTGTACAAAGGAATCCATTAATAAGGTTTTTACTAACTAGCTTTTATCGCCAGTTACTTGCCTTCCCACAAGTTGGCAACCCTAGAAATTCAAAACCCTTTTCTTTTGTCTTGTCACTTCTCTAAAATTTGTTAAAATGCTATATAAGTTGGAATTCAAAGCCTGACTCTTACATGTGGTGTGTATGCCTGTAATTCCAGCACTTGTGAGGCAGAGATCATGAGTTTGAGGCCAATCTAGGCTACATAGCGAGACCCTGTCTCTAAAATAAAACCAGAAAAAAAAGTCTTTGAGAACTACTCATTCCCTGTGTATATAAAATATACATGTTAAAAAATTTTTAGTTGTTTCCCCTATTAATCTGTCATTTGTTGCAGGGATCCATTCCAGCTAAGAACCTATGAGAATTGAAGAAAAACTTATTTTTCTTGCCCGATGGTAGGAGCACCATGAATATGAGGAAAAATCAGTTATGAATAATATAAAAGACAGAGAACAAAATCAACAAAGAGAAGTACCTTGGAAGAAGCAGAGGCCACTCATAGAAAAGGAAATTTAAAGCATCATAAACATTACATTTATCTAACATTTCTTCAACATATTTATTACACAGTTGAAAGTCTTTTTTCCTGGTCCTCACTCTATGAGTCCAGCAAAATCAAGAGCCACCTCCAGACCTGGTGTATGTTAGGTGTATGTTAGCTTCTTATCTCCATTGAATTGTTCCTATATGTGCCTTACCTCTCCAGAAGCAATTCAACTTTCAAAAAAATGCATCACAGTGAAATATTGAGGATTAAAGGGCCATGACATCTACAACTTACTCTTAAGTGTTTTAATAGTAGTAGTAATAGAAATGATTGTGATGGTATAAGGTATATGGGAATTCTTTGTACAATTATTGCAACCTGTCTGGTAAGCTTTACATTTTTAAAAATCAAAAGGTTGGGCTGAGGATGTGGTGGCATGGGCCCACCTACTCTGGAGGCTAAAGCAGGAGAATCACTTGAATCCACAAGTTTGAGGGTAGCCTGGGCACATAGCAGGAGCCTGTCTCAAACATATACACAGCCCTTTGCGGCTACCTTCTCTCGGGATTTCTCATAGGAAGTCCTATTCATAAACTGCTTAGCAAGCCTGGGTCCAATTTTCCACTTGAAAGGCTCCCTAGTTCCCTGAGTTTTTGGTTTTGTTTCGTTTTTGTGGTGCGGGGGATCAAATCCAGAGTGTATGCATACTAGGCTGTACCACTGAGCTATATCCCCAGCACTAAACATTGACTAAAGCAAATAATTCTGCTCTCTCCTATCCATGTCCATCTCCTCAGGAGAAGATTTTTTTTTTTTCTTTTTTTTAGTTCTCTTTTTGGCTAGGCCTCACCCTTAGGTTCTGTCCTGGCCCCTCTTAGTTCAGTTTTAGTAAGAATCCTGTTGGGTCAGTTCAGCAAGATTCCTCTAGCCTTGGTTGCTATCTTATCACCCTGGCCTGCCTTCAGCAAAATACTGTCAAGTCAGTTTAGTAAAAATTCCCCTTACCATGATAATTGATTTTAGTAACTTTCCACCCCATGTTCAGAATGGAGACTAGTTCTATGCTGGGATCTCTTTTTCCGTATTGTAATAGTTCCTGAATACAATTTGCCTTTATGCCTTTAACTTGTGTCCAGCTCTGATTTTCTTTGACACAATCCCTAAGGCAACTCAATTAATTCTGCCTGTCAGTCTTTTTCTGTCTTGGGATTGCTTTTAACAGACCAATCTTGCAGAAAAACTTGCCTCATAAACTCTTTAATAAATTGTATCTTAGGTTTTAAAATATAGAAAAATATAAAGAAGAAATAAAGCACTTATAATTCAATGCCCAGATAAACTCCCAATGACAGTTTTTTGCTTTGTTTCATTTGGTTTGGCTTGGTTTGGTTTTTTTCAAACTATTGCTCTGTTACTGAGCTACATCCTCAGCCCTTTGGTTTGGTTTTTTGAGATAGGGTCTCATTATATAGTCCAAAATGGCCTTGAACTCCCAATCCTATTGCCTCAGTCTACCAAGTGCTAGGATTACAGGTGAGCACCATCATACCCAGCTTCCAATGAATACATGCATATGGCCAGAAAATTCTAACAAAATAGAAAGAGATAAGATTTAGAACACTGTATCCCAAAATATGGCATCCTGGCATTGGAGAAAACTGTAGAAACAGGAAGGTCACTCTCACTTTCCCTTCTTCTCCCCTGAAGCAAGTCATAAACACTAGGATGGTCACTCTTTGACATTCTCTCACTCACCCTAAAGCAGGTCATCTATGACCCTTATTTGAGAGGTGTCCTCCCTATATTCAGAGAAAAGGAACCAAAAGCACAGAGATGCTAAGAATCTAAATACACAGTCCTTGCTAAGTTGCCCTCAGCTTCTTTCCATTAGATCATACCCTTGTTGTCTACTCGTACTTCCTTATGACTCTCCACTCTCCATCGAACTTAAACATGAAAATACACAGAAGGGGCTGGGGCTGTAGCTCATTGGGAATGCTTAACATGCAAGAGGTCATGGTTTTCTCCTGTCATCTTGATTTAAGAGAATGTTCAGAGTGCACTGTGGTCTACAGCTTTCAACAGGCCCCAGCATCAAAACATATGAACAGGGTTCAAGACTTGGCTTAAGTGGTAGAGTTCTTGCCTAGCAAGTGTAAATGGGGCCCTGAGTTCAAACCCCAGTACTGTTGAAAAAAAAAAAGTCTTGTTTCTTTCTTTGGTCTTCATTTTCAAAGTCTCCTGTATCAAATAAACTTTAAATAATTGTTAATCTGTCTTTTGTTATAGGGTACTCTACCATGAATCTAGCAATGGGTAAAGAAAAGAAAATTTTTTTTCTCCCCAAAAAATAGTATAAAAAAGAAGTTTCCTTCAATATCCTGTTCCCTTTCCTTCTCAAAGGTAAATGGCTAGTAACAGTTTCCTGTGTTTTCTTTCAGAAAGATTTTTCATGTATATGTTAGCACAGGTGTACTTCACAGAGATTCAGGACACAGTACCCCAAAATATGGCAACTTGGCACATATTTTAAGCTGAAGAAATTTGTGAAAATAGCAGAAACAGGAAGGTCACAATGACTTTCACCTCCCCCTCCCCAACCTGAAGCATGTCATAAAACCTAGAAAAGATTTTCTGACTTTCTGCTGAAGTAGATCAGGAGACCCTCATATGAGAGGATTCCTCCCTGTAAGTGGAGGTAAGGAACATCCTAGTCTCTTGAAAAGAATCTGAACAAACAAGCAAACAGGACTTGCTACTTTTCACCCAGTTTGTTACCATTTTTTCCCCTATCATATTTGTCCATGAGTCTTCTTCAAAAGTACCATAAAAAAGAAAATTCAGATTTAATCATGTCTTTGGGTCTTCATTCCATTGTGAAGCTTCCTATGTCAGCTAAAAAATAAACTTGTATGCTTTTCTCTTTTCTCTAGTTAATCTGACCTTTTTTTTTTTTTTTCAGTGCTGGGGATTGAACCCAAGGCTTAGTACATGCTAGGCCAGTGCTCTACCTTTGAGCTAAAGTGCCCCCCCCCCCCCCCCCCGCCCGGGCCCTTAATCAGTCTTTTTGCTGTTGTTTTGAGATAGTCTTGCTATGTAGACCAGTCAGGTCCCAGACTTAAGTCCTTCTGCTGGGATTATAGGCATGTATCACAACACCCAGCTCTTGATTTGTTTTTGTTGTAAGGGCCTCAATCATGAATCTAACATAGTAAAAGGGAAAATATCTTTTCTTCCACACAGTATCATCTCAAAAGCTCTACATAACAATGCACTCTAAAAATTCTTCTCCTAAATCAAGATGATAAGAAAAAACTAGAGACAATGTTTAACTGTATAGAAGTCCTTTGCTCCTGGAAAGTAAAGATGTTTGAGAAATCTTCCTTGCCCTTTTGTGTTCTGAGGTATAGGTAACCACAAAAAGCCATCTTATTCCTTTTATATTTCATTGTTTCCTCATAATTTCTTTTTTTTTTTTTTGCCAGTACTGGGGTTTGAACTCAGGGCCTCAAACTTGCTAGGCAAGAGCTCTAGTGAGCCACTCCACTAGCCCTCTGCCTCATACCTTTCCTCATGGTTCGGTTGCTTGCCTGCCTGTATAAAACCCCAGGCCCTCTTTCTCTTCTTTGAGACACTATTTCACAGAAATAAATTTTTCCTTCTGCAATGGCTTGAATAAAACCATCTTTTTAATTGACCTATTTTGTTTTTTACACTAATAGTTGAGAAATTCTGCTATCTTCTTATAAGCAAAAAAAAAAAAAAAAAAAAAAAAAGGACACACTAACCCCCAACACTAGGCCAAATTCTCTGTGTAATTTTTACTATTGGCTGTCCTGATTTCCAACTTTGAACTGCAAAAGCGAGGTGCCAAGAAATACTTTGGTTTCTTGACCAGTACTTTCACATTCCTAAGGATGCCATTCCTAAATCTTTTAACACTATCATATACACATAATGAGTCTCCAGGAATGGTTACTGATTAACAAGTCAGTATCTCTCTGCAAGGAATAATAAATACCACCATTTTTAAAAAGGCTCTTTTTCTGCAATCTCTCTCGCTCTCTCTTTTAAGTATTATTCCTACAGTCTTCAGATCCAGTCCTTCACTGTTTTCTTGTTCCATCATTCCTCCCTCTTCTTATTGGCAATGGCAACAGTTTATGGAGGGCAATAGGAATGACACAGGTCTTGGAGCTATAATCCTAGTTCCAGTGCTGCCCTAGATGCCATCACAAGTGAAGAGGACTGAATTAGCCAGAAATGGAAGTTACCAAGTTTATCACTGTGGCAGCAGAGCATCAATAAGGGTCTCATGGCTATAGCATTCTGAGTGGCCTTCATAGCTTCTGTCCTCTCTGCAAACAGTCCATTCTTGGCACAATTACCAGAGCGATTCAGTTAATGCTACTATCACATGATTTTACTCTTTTCCTGAAATTCTGTAATGGTATACCATTTTGCTGTGAATAAAAGCCAAAATCTTTACCATGGCCACAAGGCCATATATGAATTGACTCACTCCAATTCTCTCCCATTATCTTGTAACATTCTTGAAATACTCATGTGCATCTTTAAAATTTCTTAAGAAATGCCTTGGGGCTGGAGGTGTAGCTCAGTAGTACAGCCTTTCCTTAGCATGTACAAGGTCCTGAGGTCAATCTCCCCATCCCCCCTCCCCCATTTGTCTTATTTTCCTGGAATAAGAGCAAGTATTCTGTGGGCCTTAGTTCTCAGTAATGAGAAAAAAGGGGTTGGATACTGTCAAAGAAAATGAGAGCTGGACACTAGAGTAGTAAAGATAATTTTATTAAGAAACTATTAAAATAGAAGAAAAGAGACCTCACTGTGGTACTGGGCTAAATTCCAAATATGGCAAAGACAGGCAGGAATTTACAGCTAAGGAGCAGTTGGGGGTGTGTGTGTCAATGAATGGAAAAATTACTAAGAGGAGACATCAAGGGATCAAGGGTAGGGAAGATTCTTCAAGACTGACCAAATAGGATTCTTGCTGAGGGTAGAGCAGAGTGGGAGATGAAGAATTTGATTAGATATCAAGCAATCAGTTATCAAGGGTGGGGAATTCTCTGTAAACTGACATAGCAGGATTCTTGCTAACTGACTGGGATGCAAGAATGCATCCAGGTCTGGCTGGGATGGGACCAAGATTTTTTTCTTTGGCCAAACATTAGTCAGGTTCCTGAAACTTCTAAACCCATCTGTGCATGTCCTTATAAAATCCAATTTTCTCAATTCCTGCTAAGTTATTTTAAGAAGACCCTTTACTCCAGCTGACTGCCCTTGATATCTGAACAGGTTCCTTATCCTCCATCATCCTTCAGATGACACCTGATCACCCTGGCCACTTTTCAGCAAGAATCTTGTTAGGTCAGTTTAGCCAGAAATCCCTTAGCCCTGATGTTCCTCTTAAGATTTTTTTCTATCCACTGACTCCCACTATGTTCTTTTGTATCAATTCCCAATTGCTTGTGTTTTTGTTTTTCTTTTTTCAAAACTATGGAACATTTTATGAATTTGTGTGTCATCCTTGTGCAGGTGCCATGCTAATCTTCTCTGTATTGTTCCAATTTTAGTGTATGTGCTCCCGAAGTGAGCACTTGCCTATGTTTTATTCAGCCCAAATTCTCCTCCACTGCATTGCAGTGGTTGCTATACCTGAAAAAAGTTTTCCTTTCCATGCTTTAACATGTCACTAAATAATTTTTTTAGCATTGGTTATTGCAAAGATGGGAAATCAGATTGATCACTAGAAATAAACATTGTAACTGTTATTTTTGACCACTGAATATAGTGTATTCTAGGAGCATATCAAATTCTGTAGCTATTTTTTTTTTCTAAATTGACTTCCCAGAAATTAAGATCTCCTATAAAGGACCTGAGATAGCCTAGACAGCTCTTTATTTCTATGGTGAGAATGAGGTCTGGCAAGGACAGGGCCAAGGTCTAGGCATAGTCAAGAGGAGGACTTTGAAGAATCTGACTAAAGTTTGCAGAAGGAGAGAAGAGAGGATGGAACCTTGGGCCCAAAAGTCTGAAGACCCACTGGGCTCACAGTTTTCCATGACTGTAGGGTTCTTGTCAGGGCCAGCAGCAAAGAGAGAGCACTTGAGTGTATGAGAGTATGCGGGGTCATGCTAGAGACCAGAGGATCCACCCTCTTCTCTTCCAAGAAAATACATAGTGCCGCAACAGTATTTACAATCCAGCCTGAAAAACAAGAAGACCAAGAAACCAAATAAGAGTACTGACCTTACTTTTTCCTAGAAAGTTTCAGGGGAATAAAAGACAATTTTTTTCAGGATCATTGAACTTGTGCCATTTCTTGAGGCCTCTAAACCCTCACTTCACATCACCACAGCCAGTAAGAGCAAGAGCATCCGATTCACATGCAACTTCTAGGGCAAGAGTATAGCTCAGTGGTGGGGCACTTGCCTAGCATGCAGGAGGCCCTAGGGTTAATCCCCAGGATCAAAAAAGAAAAGAATATTATAAGAACTTTTGTAACTCTCACAACAATAATATGATAATAAAAAAAGAAAAATATGCAATTTGTTTGAAAAAAACCACTGAAACCTCAACAATGAGGTTTGAGGATTCAGCCCACTACTTGGAGAACTCTTGGCCTAAAAAAGGGAGCCTCACCTCTTCCCCAAACCCCAAAGCTGCCCAATTCATTGACATGACAGAAATAACCTGACACTCACCCATGTCCTCAGTCTTTCTTGTTTGACCTGAAGAGGAGAGACTAACTGCTCCCAAGGCTGCCTTTCTCAGCCAACCAGAACTGATCGTGGGCACAGCCAGGCCAGTGTCTGCAGCAGAGAACTGTTCCTGAACCCCTGAGATGTGCTCTTCTGGGTTCTGACTGCCTCCTGGCTTCCTTCAGCCTGGGGAGCAGCTTGGGTTGGAATTGCCTCCCTAGCCAGGCTGCCAGCTCTGAGAGGGCGGACCACATGCCTCTTCAGTTGCAAATAACCCGGCTCACTATGTGTTGAATAAGTGAAGCTGGAAGGAAGCTCAGTGGCTTCTAGGGGGGAGGAGTGACATCCAGGTAGAGTTCCAGCTCAGGCATCTGGTAGCAGATATGCTTACGACCTCTTCTGTGTGTGTGTGTGTCCCACGTGTCCTGTGTTCCCCCAAGAGCTACCTGAGGATAGGTTTCACAAACTGATTGTTGTTCATGCCCCACGACTGCTCTTTAGGTACCTGGCTCTCCTGTCTGCCATTCCCACCCCTGTCTAAGAAAGATCCCTCCTGAGGAGGTCCCCAGTTTCTCCTTGCCCCAGGCTCCCCCTGCCACAGCTCTGTGTAATCTAGGGTGAGCTCCTGTTTGCCTGTCTGGAAGACAGGGCTTGTTGAAGGCAGGAGCCGGCCTGTTCCGTGATCACTCATTTATGGGCGGCCTGAACACTGCTGCCCTCCTGAACCATGGGAATCAGGAGCAGGGACTTGGAAGTTGTGGACTCCACTCGCTCACCATTGTCACTTGAGTTGTGGTGATGAAAATGCTTGTCAGCACAAACTTCTGGGACAATCAACATCCTTGTCTAGACACAGGTGTTGGCCAGAGAAAACAAGGCTCAGACACAGTAGGAAGCGGGCAGGACACCTTCCTGAAAGAGAAAGTAACCCAAACCAGCCACCATTATCAAGAAGTGTGCGGGTCTCCTTTTGCTGAGATCATAGAGACTTGGAAGCTAATGGGTTCCTAGAGAGCCTCCTGTGTGGTCTCCACATTGCATAGATAAAGAAACAGGAAATGGAGACTCAGGCAGAGGAAGTTGCCCATCCAGGGTGACAGAGCTGCATAATGGAAGAGCAGAGACTCGGTCTAGTGCTAGGGCTCTCCAGTCAGAGCGGTTCCTTTACTCCAGGCTGAGAGGCCTCCTCAGCCACAGGACAGCTCAGCTATAACTTTGGAGTATGTGATGGCTGGCTCCTGCCTGTGGTCTGGGATCTCTCCTTCATTCCAAAAGCCCCTCACTCAGGCAAGCAGGAAGTTGGTCTCCATTTGGGCAGCGCCTTCCAAATAGCTCTGGGGGAGACCCAGCTGGGGCAGAGCACAGATATGCAGGAACCAAGGTCCCTGCACTCACAGAGCTTCAGGGTCGGGGGAGACAGAGGCTCAAGCATCTAAGGACAGATATCTGGGCTGACAGAATGGCTCAAGTGGTAGAGTACTGTCCTAGCAATCGCCAGGCCCTGAGTTCAAGCCCCCAGGACCATCAAAAAAGGAAAAAGAAAAGACTCAGCACTTAAGAGAGGAAGGGTGACTCTGCTTGAAGAATAAACATCAGGGAGGCAGCAGTCTGTAGCTGAGCAATAGCAGGGCCCACACAGCCCCCTCTTTCTGCAGCATCTCTATGGCTCCTGGTTGCTAGGAGCAGGCGCTTTTGTTGCTAAGCAACGGGAGCCTGGTGGATTAAAATCAATTTCCTGAGCTCACTGGAAGGGGGAGGGAGAGGAGGTGGAATGCAGATGCCTTGCAAAAGCTCCTCCCTGCCCCCAAGCTTTGCAGGAGGATGCAGAAGGGTGACTATGCACCAGGTACTCTGTATACAGACCTCTTAGAAAGATGCTGGCAATTAATGTGTTGATTATGGTGCTAATGATTAGTAATACTGCTCCTTTGTGAAACCCCAGAAAAGGCACTCAGTCCCTGGGGTCTTTCGGAACCGCCTGACTGGGCCAGATAGAACTTGGCAGAGTTTTTCCTCCAAAGACAGAGGTTTGAAGAATTTCAACCTCTATCTCTCTGCTTAGATAGCCTCAGCAATGACAGGAAGCGCACTTCCTCCTAAGGCAGCCCATTGTGTACTTTATATTTAGAAACTGCTTTGTCATGTTGGACCCAAATCTTTCTCTCTCTCTGGCTCCTTCCTGCAGGGGCCTAAGGATCTAGTCTATCCTGCCTTGCAGTAGAGACCTGTAGCCTCTCTATTCTGTAAGCTCTACTTCCTGTCTCTAGTCACCTCTCAAGGGACAGGCTTCAAAGCAGGAGGACCCTCACCATGACTTGTTACCCTTTATTCCCCACTCTCCATCTGGTCTTTAACCACCCTTTATCTCCTTAAAGGCTGAGCCACTAGCTTTGATGAATTTACAAAGAGGATTCAGGACCCAGTCTCCTCTCCTCTCCTCTCTTCTCCTCTCTTTCCCTCTCCTTCCCTCCTCTCCCCTCTTCCTTTGAACTATTTAAATCCAATTCTCATTCAATCACTATTTTTTTTTATTTTTTGCCATGCTGGGGATCAAAGCCAGGACCTTGCTCATACTAGTCAAGCACTCTACCACTGAGCTACACCTGCAACCCTCAATCACCTTTTTTTCATTAAGGGCCAGCTGAGCCTTTTGGTGAGACTTGGTAGTAGAAGGTACTTGGTTGGTGTGAATGATCAGACATTCAAGTGAGAAAAAGAAAAAAAAAAAAAACAATGATTAAAGGTGGGACCAGACTCCAATCACAGTTTCTGGGTCTGGAGGGCAGCTAGTTAAGAGATTTACAGATGTTAGTCTCAAAGTATCTTTAGATTGTGGAGTGAGAACAGCAAGTGGCAATTCAATGGATTTCCTGGCTTGCAGTATGAATGTCTTTGGTGACAGGATAGACATAAGTGTCCCAGTCATGGCTATTTCCTGGAACAGAGCATGAATTCTAGCTTCAGTTTACAGAGCTTCTTAAGATAGTCTCAATAAAGATCTAGGCAGTCAAGTTTTAGCTCTCAGTCAAGTCAGGAAAGTGGGAGAAAATTTGGAAATATTAATTTGGAGAGCAGGACTCAGACATTGGAGGAAATTAGATTTGATAATTTGGTAAAGACTAAAAAAAAAAATGTGTAAAGATGACATGATCCAAGCCAATTTATGGAAGATAATAACATAGAAAATAAAATGGCAATTACCAAGAGGTGAAAAATACCTCAATGGCAATGAAGAGGACTATCATCTAATAACACAGAAAGGTTTATGTGTCCACTGAGAAATAAAAATTCTCTCTATGGTCACCCTTATTTTGATTCTTATTTACAAAATAAGAATCATTATTTTGGTCTCATTAGGTTTGGCTTGATTATTTGCATACATGCAGTGAGAATGGTAATTGACCACATAGGGCTTTTGCTTATTTGTTTTGCTGGAAATTTTAGAAAGGAATCTCAGATTGAACTTTTTATTTTTATCTTTCTTCATTACTGTGGATAAAATCCAGGGCCTCACACATGCCAGGCCAGTATTTTACCACTCACTGAGCAAGCTATATCCCTAGTCCTCAGATTGGATTTTTAAAGCTTCTTAATGTTTAGGGGAAGGGGGTAGCCCAGTGGTAGAGCTCTTGCATAGCAGGGAGGAGGAGGCCCTGGGTTGGATCCTCAGCACCCCCAAAAAATAAAAGCCTCTCAAGGCCAGGAAACCAAAACAGGGCCGTGCCATGAAACTTTGCCTTTGATACCTATATATCTGGGTAAATTCCTCTCTTCTCAAGGTCTCCAAAAATCATCATTTTCCAGGGATTTAAACTTCCTTATTCACCTCTAAATCTGGGAACCTTGTAAGCCAGTTTCCACAAGGGCTCTTCGTAAGCATTGGCTCCATAAATTCAGCCTTAGTTCCTCAAAACTGGAGCTGGGCACTGGTATCTCAGGCCTGTAATCCTAGCTGGTTGGGAGGCTCAGATCAGGAGTATGGAGGTTTGAGGCCTGTCTGGGCAAATGGTTTGTAAGACTCCCATCTCCAAAATAGACTGGAGGTGTGGCTCAAGCAGTAGAGAGCCTGCTTTGCAAGTACAAAGCCCTGAGTTCAAACCCCAATCACACACACACACCCACACACACACACACAAACCCAAACAAAACAAAAACAAAAAACAAAACCCAAAACCGAACCAAACAAACAAAAAAAACTGGATACATCTGATTTGATGTTATAACATACTTAAATATGACATTGTAGTCAAAGTCTTGGTTACAGAACTAATGCTTCCAATTACAATTATGTCTTATTGCTAGAGGACAGATCCTTATTCAAATTACGGAAATAACTCTATTGCCATGAAAATAAAATACTCAGTACAAATTTCTGAATTTTGGAGGGATCAAATAGGGAAAAAAAAGCAATTGTTTCACCTTTGCTGTAAGTTATAGATTGTTTCTTTTAAGGAGAAAATGTTTTCCTTAACTCTGGAAAACAAAACAATAACCAGTAATGTCTCAAAAAAAAAGTTATTAGAAATTATAATGGGACGGGGCTGTAGCTCGGTGGTAGGAGCACATGCCTACACAAAAAAGGACTGCGGGCATGGCTCAAATGGTAGAGCACCTGCCTAGCAAGCATGAGGCCCTGAGTTCAAACCCCAGTGCTGCCAAAAGAAAAAAAAAACAACCAAAAAACCCAAAAGACTTAAAATGATTAAGTTAGAGATCTGATAAGAAGACTAGGGTGTGGTTCAAGTGATAGCGCGCTTTCCCCTGTACCATCCCCCCCAAAATCTGATAAGAGTTCATTTGATAAGGAATTAAGTTATTCTGTGTCTTACAACATTGTAACATAATAACTAGAATTAAGACAGATGATTATGCCAGACTTAACATTACTAGCAAGTGTATTGACATATTCCTACAAACTTCCTATAACTTCTGAAACATTTATATTACTAACATATAGTCGTACACCTATAAAATCAAGATTAGATGTTACTTTCATTTGATAATGCCACTCTTATAACTTAAAACATCATGTAACCTAGTTAGTTTAATAGCTCTTCCTTTTTTCTCTATTGTTGTGCTGGGGATGGAACTCAGGGTCTCATGCATGCTAGGTAAGTGTTCTACCACTAAGCTACATCCCCAGTACTATATCTCTCTTTTTACAGGGAGAGAGAACAAATCTTTTGCATGTTTTCAAGGGTTCTCTGGAAAATGCCTAATTTATTTAGAGGTTATATAATTGTGAACAAGCCTTAGTTCTTCTAAGATTGAGAACACTCAATTTTTTAAAATGTAATCAGAAGACCCGATAGCTATGCTTGGTGGTGTATGACTATAATCCTAGCACTTGGGAGGCTAAGGCAGGAAGACTGTGTGAGTTCAAGGCCAGCCTGGGTACATAGCAAGACCCTGTGTCAAATAAATAAATAAGGCCTGATGAAGACAACATGAAGCACAAGACTCAACATCTTGTTTTCCCTGACATATTACTGACAAGGTAAAGAAAAACTTTTCAGTCTCTTATCAGGAACACTCCAATAATTCAAGGAAACTTTATTCTTTTTTTTTTACTTTGAGACAGTCTCACTATGAAGCCTAGGCTGGTCTGGAACTCATGCTAAGATTGCAGGTTTGTGTCACCACACCCTGCTCCTTTTCACAGTGAGAAGATCCAAATTCTAGTTTTGCATCCATGTACTATTAATACTGTTTTGTTTTTGTTTTGAGGCAGGCTCTTGTGTTATGTAGGCTGGCATTGAGTTCCTGGGCTCAAGCAATCCTCCTGCCTCAGCTTCCTCAGTAGCTGGAACTATAGGCACATGCCATTGTCCCTGGTTACTAAGCCTAATTTTTACAAAAGTGTTATGAATAAATCCACCCAGTCCTAGCCAGCTTTTTCACCATAGGATAAGAGTCCTTTTCCAAGATTGTTTTCCCTCATAAACTTTCTACATTCAAGCTTCTATCCTACTCTACTAGTCATTCTACATTAGGATACAATTAGTCTCTCTTTACCAAAAACAATCTTCATTTTTTACATACAAGTACAAAGTTGTTTACCTTCACCTATGTGTTTCCTTGTTGTGTCAGTTACATTTATTGAATATTATTTTTAACCTGTAATAATGCTAATTTTCAGTGAAAACTAGAAAGCAGGAAATTATAAACTATTATATTTCCAACAGTAGACAGAACTCAATGACCCAGGACCCTAGGATGGGTCCAACGTGTAGATGGAACCCCAGTATTTTGTAGATTAGTAAATTTATGACTATACCATGGTGTAATTTGCAGAGGCACATTCCCTCCTAGTATAATCTTTCAGTGTGGTAAATGACATGTTTACTAACAGATCCAAATACCTTTTGTCTTCCTGTGAAAATTAAGAATTCAAAAGTAGATAAGCTTAAACTTTTGTCCAGCAATTAATGTTTTAGTATTTTATTTTATTTTATTTTTTTGTGATACTGAGGGTCTGAACTAGGCAGACACTCTACTGCGTAAGCCATGCATCCAGCCTTCAGTATTATTTTATTTAGGAACGAGCTAGATTTTTAATGAATAAATATTAGCTCTTCTTCTTTGTGTTTGGGCTTGAACTCAGGGCCTGGAGCATGCTAAGCGAGTTCTCTACCACTGACTCTCGATTAATTTAACTAGTATAACATTAAGGCTGCAAGTTGCCAAAAATATTTAGGAATCTATTTTCTTTTTTCTTTTTTGTGCGGTACTGAGGCTTGAACTCAGGGTCTCACACTTGCTAGGCAGGTGCTCTACCATTTAAGCCACTCTGCCAGTCCTGAGAATCTATTTTTAAGTAGACAGATATTTTTGTTTTTTGGTCTTGAGGATTGAACCCAGGGTCTTGCACATGCATGTGCCCTATCACTGAGCTACACCCCTAGACTTAAATAGGCATGTTATAAAACATGATTATTGTTGAAAAGCTCATTTCTATTGGAGGGACAGAGCAAGGTGGTGGAATAAAGCCCTCCAGCAATAGACTCTGCACAAAAACATCAATTTAAATAACCATGTATGCTTGACAGTATCTTCACAAGAGCTAAGGAAACCAGGTGAGAGGTCATAATATCTGCTTGTAGCATAATCATTAGAAAATACACATTGAACAAGTAGGAAGGACAGAATTGGATTGTCCATGTCACCCCTCTCCAAACTCCAAGCAGTTCAAGATGGAGAGAAATACTACCCACTTGGGGGAAGTAGAGGGAAATAAATGTAGGCTTTTGATTTGGAACACAGTAATGGGCCCAGTACTCAATATGGTAAAATAGAGTATTGAGCAGAGCTCCATAGCATTTGATCCCAGATCTTTGCTCACAGATGGAACGTCTGTGGGACAGTCAGACAGAATCTTGAAACCTCCAGCATGATGGACTTATAGTCTGGCCCATACCACTGCTGGCTGCAGCATGGTCCTGGGGTCTATTCTAGGACTGCCCTGGTCTCAGTGGATGTGGGTTTCAGGTGTGGTCTGGTTTAGTGTCAGCCCAACAGCCAAGAAACTACCTTTACCATCCCTCCCCCAACCCAAGGTAGCATAGCATGGAGACAGATTCCCCTCTGCTGGTTGGAATGAGAGAGGGGAATAAGTGAAAGAACTTGTTACCAAGCTAATCACAGTGAAACTCAATACCAGGAAGAACCCAAATGACCATGGATCCTAGGTTGATGACTATGGATAGGGTCTCTGAACCCACCATGGTGCCAAGAAATGATTCATAGCCTGGGTGGAATGAACTTGTGCTCTGCTCCACATGATCACTGGCCAGCCTTAAGCAGCCTTAGGTCACAAATAAATCTCAAAGGCAGGAGGCAGCAGCATGGGTCTTGGTCTTGTCCCCATGTTCTGCTGGTCTTGGTGGCTGTAGGCTTTGAGTGTAATGAAGTATTTATTGCCACTACAGTTTCTATGAGACTGCCTCATCCTTTCCCCAACACCAGGCAGCACAACATGGAGAGAGGTATTGTTCCCTTTGGGGAAGGAGAGGGAAAAAGTGCAGTTGTTTTGGAATTGAGTCCTGGCCCAGCATTGTGAGGCCTAGCTGTAAGCCAAGTACTGCCTCATATGACCAAGCCTCTGAGTCTTCTATGGCTGCTGACTCATAGAAAACCTGGGCTAAGAGCGCCATCTAGTGAATAACAGTGGCAATGACCGCAGGCTCAAAGAGCATTGTAATTGGCTTGCTTAAAATCTCTGGAAGGACAGGCACAAAGCCAGACTGCAAAGAATAGACTAAATAGCTAATCTTTCTAACCTTTTAATGCACAGTCATCAACATGTTCCTACAATAATTAAGAACGTTCAGAAAACCATGACCTACATACTGGACAAAATAAGGCACCAGAAACTGACCATAAAGTTATGGAGACTGTTTAACCCAGTTTCAGTCAGTGAAATAATAGCACAAAATTCCCCAAATCTTGAAAACCATGAAGAAATAGAAAACCTAAACAGACCAATAATGAGCAATGAAATTGAATTACTAATAAAAAAATCTTTCAACAAAGAAAAGACCAGGGCTAAATGGTTTCACTTCTAACAATTCTTTAAAGAAGAACAAACAACAAATCTAAAGTTATTCCAAAGAATTGAAAGGGAGAGAATTCTTTGTTGTTGTTTCATTTTATGTCTTTTTGAGACAGGGTCTCACATTGTAGCCAGGCTGGCCTGCAACTTGCCATCCTCCTGCCTCAGCCTCCTAAACTCTGGGATTGCAGGTATATGCCACTATATCTGGCCCGAAAGGGAAAGAATTCTTCCAGCCTAATTCTACAAGACCAACATTAACCTAATACCAAAGCCAGACAAGGACATGACAAAAAAAGAAAATAAACATCCAAATGAATTAAGGAAGGCAATACAGGATATGAAAGAATAATTAAATAAATGGGTAAGGACTCTAAAAAAAGAACCAAAGAGAAATTTTGGAAATAAAAACCCTAGTAAATCAAATACAAAACTCAGTTGAAGGGCTGAAGATGTGGGTAGAGCACATTCATACCCCCCCAAAAAATTCAACACTTCAAACACACATGACCAGAAAAGAACTTTTCCACATCATAACATAGTTAAACTGCTAAAAGTACAAAATAAAGAATATTGAAAGCTGCAACAGAGAAGTACCCTGTCACTTCTAAAGGCAAACCCATCAAAATAACAGATTTGTCAACAGCAACTCTAAAAGATGGCAGGGCATGGTATGATGTATTCCAAATGCTGAAAGAAGATAACTGGGAATTAGCTCAATGAAATCTCACTGTGTTATTAATGTAGGGTAAATCAAAAAGAAAAAAGCAGAAAAATAATTGCCAATGTCAATTACTATATCTAGAAAAGTTATCCTTCACGATCGAAGATGAAATAAAGATGTTCTACAGACCTTATAAGATAAACATAAACTAAAGGAATTTGTGATCATGAAACCAGCGTTACATGGTTTCATGTAAGGAATCCTGCACACAGAAGAGGACACAAGACAAATACAATTGCTACACCATGGGAAAGAATAAATTGCACTAGAAGAGTGGCATGTATATGCTTAGAATTGCTATTTACTCTTGATGGATTATTCCCTTTATTAATATGAAGTGACCTGTTTTTGGTCTCTTCTTGTTAATTTTAGTCTGAAGTCTGCTTTAGTAGATATGAGCATAGCTATTCCTGTCTGCTTTCGAGGTCCATTTGCTTTCAAAATATTTTCCCACTCTTTTATCCATGTTTGTTTTTGTCAGTGAGATGTGTTTCTTGCAAGCAATGAGTGGTTGGGTCTTGCTTTTTAATCCAATTTGCCATTCTATGTCTTTTGATTGGGGAATTGAGGTCATTCATATTTAGTGTTACTATTGAAAGGTATGAAATATTTGCAGTGGTTTTATTGTTTTTTTGATGTTACTTTTCTCCTATTCCTGTTTTGCTAATCTACTTGGCTAGTGGGGCTTGTTTTTTCTTGCATTTTCCTGGCTACATTTATCTTCTTCATTTATGTGTAGGATTCCTTTAAGTATTTTCTGTGGTGCTGGCTTGGTGGCCATTAAATCCTTTAATTTTTGTTTACTGTGGAAGGTTTTTATTTCTTCTTCAATTATGGAGGATAGTTTCACTGGGTAGACTAATCTAGGTTGACAGTTGTTTTCTTTTAAGGCTTAACATATATCATTCTATGCTCTCCTTGTATTTAGAGTTTGTGTTGTGAAATCTGCTCTTATTCTGAAGATTTGCTTCATATGTCACTTTTTTTTGAAGCTTTCAATATTCTTTCTTTGTTTTGTATATTTAGTGTTTTAATTATTTTACTTTTATTTTTATTTATTTATTTTTTTGTGGTACTGGGGTTTAAACTCAGGACCTACACTTTGAGCCACTCCACCAGTCCTTTTTTGTGATTTTTTTTGAGTTAGGGTCTTGCAAACTATTTGCCCTGGCTGGCTCCAAACCATGATCCTGATCTCTGCCTCCTGAGTAGCTAGGATTACAGGCACAAGACACTGGTGCCCAGCCATTTTTTAAAAAATTTTTTGATTGATGTTTCTTCCTTATCACTATTGTTTAAGTCCTTTGCTGTGGAGTTGTTGGCTTTTATTTATTTGATGGTAGTACTGGGGAGTGAACTCAGAGACTTGCACTGGCTAGGCAAGAGATCCTACCACTTGAGCCACACTCCCTGTCTGAGTTGTTGGGTTTTGAGGCAGAATGTTGCCATATTGCTTCATGTTTCTTCATTAGGACTTATGCATCTGGGGTCATTTTTGGCTGGAGTTTCAAATCCCCTGTGTCTGTCAGTTGGGGTTTTCTCAAAGATTATTTAGGACTGTGTAGTGGCTGGGTCATGGTGTATTTTCTTGTCTCCAGACTGGGGGTGTGTGGCTCAGTAGTCAAACATTCAGCCTCAGTTCTCAAGATGCTGGGTGCGTGCCCCATTCCACACAGGGAAAGGAAGCTTAGCTACTAAATCTCTCACAGTTGGCAAACTGCAGGCTTGAGATTGCAGCAATCCTTAAAGCAGATCAATCATTGCTGCTGTTCCAGTACCATTAGAAGCATCTGGGAGCAAAGATGAATCTTTGTGATTAGGAAGACCCAAGGTAAAAGGGTAGGAATGGGGAGGACAACTCTAATGAATAATATAAGGTATATCATTTTTTCAGGCAAAATGAGGTGGTGGCAAAGCTTAATAGAAGGGATTAATAAGAAAGTGGAGACCTTGACAGTTGCTGAGTACTGTGTGCTATTGTTGCTCACTGTGAGTTTGCAACCCAGGGGGTGGTGGGTCCATGTCCTGTTTACCACCAGTTGTACTCCATTCCAACTGGGAGTTAGAGGAGTGGGAGCTGCAGGAAGTGGACAGAAACTGACTCCTTCCCTGGCTTTCAGCCTGAAGCATGGTCTTTTGCCCTGGTGCTCCAGGCTAGGCTCCCTTGGTGCCAGGCATGCTGCCCCTGTATCCAGAACAGCCTTAGTTTCTTCTTACTTGTTGTCAGGGCACAAAGGCAAGTGCTCAGCTCCCTTGGGACCTCAGGTCTCTTTGTTAGTGACATTTTTTCATCACCTGTTTGAGTTCTGCATGCTTACTAGCAGTCATTGTTCTAGGTATAGGTTTCTGGGGTGGTGGACACAGCAGCTTTAAGCTAACAGTTGCCTTTGTGGACAAACAAGAGGGTTGGGCGCTCCATGATTTAGCTTGAGACTCTTCAAACACCATTTTGCTTCCATGCCTGGCTTTTATCCTTGGTTCTCTCCCCTGAAACACTAAAACCATAGAAAAAAGCAATCTGATTCCAGAAAATTTGGAGGCAAATGGAGGCACCACATGTCCTGCTCAGAACTTTGATGTGGGAGGTCATGGAGAAGATCTGGTATTTACATAAGGAATTTGCAGAGTCCTGGTCATTTCCCAGATTGGCAGAAGGCTTTGATGTCAGTCCCAGTTATCTGAAGGGTTTTGAAAAGTAAATTCTTACCCACTTTGGAGCAGAAACTGAAGCAGGATCAAAAAGTCCTTAAGAAAGCTGAGCTTGTCCACCAGGTCTGGCAGCTCTGGGGCTCTGGAGATAGCTGGAAGCCACTTATTGCATACCACTCTGTATGCAATAAGTGTCAGGAGATGAAGCTTCATCCAGAAGCATCAGAGTCACAACACAGCTTTGAAAGTGATAGACCTGAGCACTTGCAGTACAAATACACTGAGGAATAAAGAAATCCAAGGCCTGCAGAAGGAAAGCTTGGTGCCTCTCATTGTAGCCTTGGGTTATCGGAGACAGCTGCACAAATACCTCACCAATGATTATGATTAAGAGGAACTGACAGTGATGGATTGCCAAGTGATGAGGAGCTGGAAGAGTTGAAGCCAGGGGAGTCAGGTGACCAGAACTTTAGCAGCAAAGTACTACAGAGGAGGTGGGAATTCTTTGACAGTAAGAGGAACTTCCTGTACAGAATTTTACCTACACCTTCCTTGTGGAGATGCCATGTGAAAAACAGCTGGGCAAGTATATTTGGAGCTACTAGAATTTCTGCATATGATAGTAGGAAATGATTAGCCTGAAATGTGGGCAGAAGGAGTTACTTGGATAGAGTCAAGCTTCCCAGTGCACCTGCTCCCAGTCTGACCCTGATGGATCATCAGTACTCATTTACCTTGTTGCTTGGGCTTTCTGCATGTTGAAAACTAGTGTTCTATGTGTTAAAAGTATTTCTGTGATACTTGTGATATGAAATGAAAAGTTTGCCTTTTGACCTCATTCCCTTCTTGATCACTGAACACTAACACTGGAAATGTCAATTGGTTGTTTCCTTAAGTGCAAAAATAAAGTAAAATGTAGCAGTTAAAAAAAAAAAGGAAAGTGGAACGAGTTAGGTAGAAGAGATCTAGTTAATTGTGTTGAGGGAGAGAGAAGGAAGAGAAATGGGGAAAATCAAACAGACAAACAAACAAACAAAGCCCCTCCCCAGCAAAAAAGATGATCTGGCAATCTATGGGTAACACAGGAGGACCATGGGTGGGTAAACAGAGATAGAAGAAAATATGAGCTGGAGAGCAGTTCTGGTTGTAGATGGGAGGAAAGTAGAAATGGGGAAAGGGCAATAGGAAAGGGAAGGAGAAGAAAAGGTTTAACATTGAATATTGAAAGGCAGGTTTCCTGGCTCTCATGTGATGATGATTGTAGAGAAAAGGAAGCAGGGAAAGGTAGAACTAAAGAGAAAATGGGAGAAAGAGTGCAAAATTGCCCAATTTGATGTACAGAAGACAAAACAATACAAACACATAAAAATGTAAACATCCATAACTTATCAGGGACAAAAGCAAACTAGCATACAATTTCAGAGCAGGTGTTTTTTACCCCTCACTGCCAGAATCTTTCAGTCCATTAGGTGGCAGTCGAGTTGGATACCCAGCTCTGGAATGGTATCTCTTCACTGCCTTCTGCTCCTTTCCCAATGCAGGGGAGAATTTGGAGATCTGAATATTATCTCCAGTGAAGTGTCCTAGAGTTTAGGCCCTCAACTTGCCAGTCTCATATTGTCTCCCTTCACTTGCAGCTTTCCCCTTTCCCAAGACCCTGACTACTTACAGACTGTTATTGCAATCTGAGTGCAGTCCTTTGTCATGTGTCTACTTTGGTGGCATGCCTCTGCAGTGGGATGGGATTGCAACCAGGCAGCTCACAACAAAGATGCACGTTGTTGCAATTTCTTGCTCTACTGGCAGGATGGAATATGAAATCTTAGGTTGTGCTATGTTTTGAATATGTCCCCTCCAAAATTCAGGTGTTAAAACTTAATGGGCAGTGTGATGGCATTAAGAATGGGGCTTTGGGCTGGCGGAGTGGCTCAAGTAGTAAAGCATCTGCCTAGCAAGCATGAGACCCTGAGTTCAAACCCCAGTACCACCGAAAAAAAAAGTGGAGCCTTTAAGAGGTTAATTAGATCATGAGAGTTCCACCCTCTTTAAATGGGGTGAAAGCCCTTATAAATGTGTCTTCACATATCATTTTTCATTTGCCCTTCTGCCTTATGCAATGTGAGGACAGCATTCCTCTCCTCCAGAAAATCCAGCACGAAGACTTGCTGGTTTGTAGTTCCAAACCTTTAGAATTGTAAAAATATCAACTTCTGTTCCTTGTAAATTAACCCAATCTCAGGAGTTGAGTTATAACAGCATGAATGGGCTAGGATGGGTTGTAAGGAGGGTACAAAGTCTATCTGTAGTCCCCAGTCCCCATGTACCAATTAAGGAATTGTATTACCACCAGTCAACTGCTCAGAGGGTTGAGGGTTGGAGTCCATGACCAAGGCCTTTTCTGTCCCCTTTATCCTATACTTCTTTTGTAGTAGCTTGTCTAAAGCACACATTTGTAGTAAGCTGGTAGGGGGAATAGAAGCCATTTTTATCATCTATCAGGTTATAGTTAATGTTTTATATATATATATAAAATATACTTACATTTTTTGGTGGTACTGGGGTTTGAACTCAGGGCCCCACACTTGCTAGACAGGCATTCTATACCTGAGCCACTCTGATAGCTGGTTTGCTTTTGCGTTGGGTAGTTTCAAAATAGGGTCTCACAAACTATTTGCCCAGGTAGGCCTCCTGATCTCTGCCTCCCAAGTAGCTAGGATTACAGGTGTGAGCCCCTGGCACCTGGCAAACTTGCATTTTATATAGAAGCCAGATTCTAAAGGAGATTCAACATTTAAGGGAAAATCATGTAGTTTATCCTTTAAAGTCATTTATGAGAGCCTCATATCTATATAATGTCTATTGACAAGGCCAGTGTTGGAGCAGATCCCTATTTCATCACTTGAGTAGCAGATTCAGTAGCTGGCTTGTGTTTAGAGTCCTTGGTGCATGAAAAATATGTGTACTTAAACACAAAAACCACATTCACAGTGATGAAATACACCATGAGAAGCCCACAGAGCCTGAAGTGAACAGCAGACTCAGGTCTTCAACTCCCGCTTATTCTGAGACATAGACTTACTAAGTGAAATGGTAGGCAGATTCACCTCCATTATTTACATTATTATTTCCCACATTTGTGTATGATAGGACTCTAAAATCCAGAGAAGTCACAGGCTCCCAACAGGATACATTTGGGGACAAGTTCAGAAAGAACTTCTCAAATTGAAATTATTAACAATTAAAAGGAAATGGACATTAACAAAAAATAGCCAACCTGAAGAGATGGTGTGTGCTTATACTAATGTTACTTGAGCCTTTCCCACATTTCCATAAAGAAGATTGTATGTCTTCTGTACATAAAGAAAACAGGATCTTTCTAAGTTCAACTAGGCTAATTCTGAAGTAGAAAAAACTGGAATGGAATTCATTGGGGCAGGAGGAGTTGTCTTGGGTTCAACTGTAACAAGGATGAGGTAATTGTTGTGTTGTCATAACAAAAGGAAAGTTTGCACAGAATCTTGAAAAAGTAGGGCCCAAACCCAAGAATTTGTGTTTATCAGCCCTGTACTAGGAGGAGAACACTGTATGTGGCAGACCAAAGTTTTGGTTCCTAGGGAGGTGCGTATTCCACTACTTAGTGGGAAACTTTCCCAGGCTACTTTGTGCTCTGAAGCAACTATCTGCAAAGATTATCCAATCCATTTGGCTCAGAGTCCACCTGCACCCAGAAGCTCCTGATTATCTTATCATAATAACAGCTAACATTTTTTTGAGCATTTACTTTGTGACAGGCCCTAATCATATTTTGTTTGACTCAACACACTAAATAGGCTGCTAGTCACTTTATTTCACTATTTCAACTTCCTCACTCTTAAAGGACTGAAAGCTAGAGGCAGAGCCCTTTGTGCCCTCTGGTTTCTGAGGAAAAACTTCTTGGCTACTGGGTGAATCCCTTTTAGAGTGACTGTGCACTTCACATATCTCCCATTTTCCATTCATTAGGGTTGGGATCCTTGCAGAGAATGTGCTTTATTACTGCTGTCCCAACTCTGGGCCTAAAGACGAGCCCAGACTATTTAGGAAACACACACATATAAGAGAAGGGGGAGAGAGAAATAGAGATGAGAGAGAGAGAGGGAGTGAGATTTTTCCCTGTGACTGAACCTAGGAAAGTAAACAATAGTAACAATAGTGTCATGGCACTGTGGAGCTGTCTGAGGAGCAGAGAAGCTGCTTACTACAGAGAATGAAGCAAAAAGAAGCATTATAAACAGAAAGAGAAATGATGTTGTCCATTATCTGAGTTTCTGAAGACTTTGCAGTTGTCTTTTCTAGTTCATTCCTGAGATCCAGGATTAACTTTGGGTTTTGTGAAATACCTCTAACTCATCAATTTCCCACCCTGCCTGAGGTTACATTGGTTTCTGTGACTTGTAGTTGAAGAATAATGGTATAGACACCTTAGTTAGTTTGATCATAATGCTTGTCTTTGGATCAATTCCTTTCATTTTTCTTTTATCACTCTGTCAAGAACCCAGAACAATGCCCAGTAAAGCCCTCTAACCTGACTCTGTTCTCCAGAACCTTTCTTTCTACCAACCAACATGCTACTATTGAGTTAGTTACTCCTGCCAGCAACCAAAGGATTGAGCCAGAGCCAAGCCACAGTCAATGCCAGCAAAGTAGCTGCATTTATTTCCATTCTGTGGCAGTAGATAATTTTATGTATGTATTTAAGGTGAATTGGAAGGTTCTTGCAGAGAAAGTGGAAAGAAGGGGAGCTCCAGAGGGAATATAGACCCTGAATCAGTGGAGAAACGAAACATATTTATAAGCCAATCTGTAGGATCTCAGCCAAGGAGCCCAGAGAGAATACAGCCAGGAACTCGAGGACATTTCGTCAAAAATCAAGTTGCCATGATTGGCAAACTGCTTTTTGGTGTATAGTTTTGCTTCTAAGGCAGGGAGGGCAGAAATATAACAAAGAGCTAAAGAGTAAGCAAAAAACCAAGATGACAGTTAGTCTGAGGCATGAAAATGGGGCGGGTGGAAAAAGGTGGGGAGACAACATGTGGGGATGAAAAAGAAGTGAGGTAGAAGGCCCTAGAGATAAACCAGAGCATTCCAAAAGCATCAAGTCAGGAACCAGTAGGGTTGCTGCATGTCATGTTGATACAGCTAGCAGAGTCAAGAGCTTTAAAGACAGTGACTGGGCCTCTCCTAATCATGTCTGTGAGACAACGCCCCCACTCCCATATGTATATCAACATGATCTGGGTGAGCTCCTTTGTAATTGCCATTGTAGGCCCTTCAACCTATTTACATCGGTTTACATATTACATAGAATATTACATATTAAATTAAATATTATGTGTTACATATTACATATTTACATAGAATGATCCTGCATTCTATCACATTTCTGTTTCCAGGCAGAATATTCATAAAGACATCACAACTGTGCTTGCAAATAATATCTAGTGTTGCTTGGTGTAAGCTTTAGTGTAAATGAAGTCCACATT
Organism: Castor canadensis; assembly: GCF_047511655.1. Classification (NCBI taxonomy): domain Eukaryota; kingdom Metazoa; phylum Chordata; class Mammalia; order Rodentia; family Castoridae; genus Castor; species Castor canadensis. The sequence continues at coordinate 77,767,385 of NC_133405.1, read as the reverse complement.
TATGTTTGGCCAATTTTTCCAAATGCTTCATTTTACCCGATGAGAAATTCAAGAAAAAGCAGAGGATGTACTCAGGTTCAGTTAGTTGCAAGAAATCCCCTCAAGCTAGCTCCAATAAAGTGAAGTTTGTTCTAAGGCTATGATGGAAGGAGTAGGAAAGAAATTTAAGAATATAAACTGTAACAAGAATGGACCACACCAAGATTGGAATGGGGATAGTTTGGGCTTCAACATAGCTCTTCTGGCTGTACTCTTAATGACTGTTTTTTTCCATCCTTCCATCACTTGACTGCTTCTAATTACTTTAATTACTTGTTATTAAATCTCATAAATCTCCTTGTACATGTGTTTTTTTTTCAGTACTGGGGGGTTGAACTCAAGGCCTCCTGTCATGCTTGCTAGGCAGGCACCCTACCACTTCAGCCACGCCACCAGTTCTTATCATGATTTCTTCCGCTCCAACTCTACCTTATGACCTTTTAGATGTAATAATTCACTACTTGTCTGTTATTGTTTTGTGTTCCATATTTTAGATATAGGAAAAGAAGCATCAGATTTGGCCCAGCTAAGTTTTTCAAGCCAGCCCCAGACAGGCCAGCTTCTGCCCTTGGAACAGATCTTTCTCCTCACTTCACCACAAAAAATATCTGAAGCAGGAGGAGGGAGAACAGATAGTGATATGATGGAAAACATGGCTATTTAGGCAGCACTGGCTGTGGACAGGGCCATTTTACTTAGAATAAGGTGTGAGTAAACTTGTACTTTAACATATTCATGAAGGAAAATTATAAAGGTTCACAAGAGCCTAAGATAGTGGAATCTAACATGGGGTGGGAGGAAGGAAAATGGCTGAGGCACTGCTGTTTATGGCAAAGAAAATGAACATGGGAAACTAACAGGAATGGATCCCACCAAGGAGTCTATTAGACCTGCAAAGTAGGAAGGTCAGGGCTTCTTTACAGGGGCATTTATTATACATCAACTTTGTGCCAGACACTTTACATTTACTCACTCATTTTTCTGGTCTCATATTATCCCTAAGGCATAATAATTACTAACCCAGTGTACAGACAAACTGAAACCCAAAGAGTAACAGCAAACTATCTAAACTTATGAACAAATAAATGACAGAGAGGGGATACAACCCTAAGGAGCACAAGATCTATTCTGTATGTTATTGTCAGGGAGCAGGAAGCCCCTACAGGTGAGTATAGAGAGTGATAGTTTATTATTATTATTATTTATTGTTGTGCTGAGTGGGGGTACATTGTGGCATTTATGAAAGTTCTTACAATATATCAAATATATCACACTTGAATTCACCACCTCCATCATTCTCCTTTATTCCCCCTCCCCCCATTCTTGGAATAGTTTCAACAGGTCTCATTTTTCCATTTACATACATGTAATACATGTGTACACAGTATTGGCATTATATTCACCCTCTCATTCCCTTTCCCCACCTCTTCACCCCTTCAACAGGTACCAACAACCCCAGCCAGGACCTGTTCTGCCCCCCCCCCACCCCGCCCCGTTCTCCAAGAGTGATAGTCTTTGTGGAGATAGGCCTTCAACTAGAAAAGTCTAGCCCACTAGACTAGTTGGGTTAGTCTTCTGGGATCATCTGAGTTGGCATGGGAAACTGGGGAAGTCATGTAAATTCTAGCAATAAGTCAGATGTGGGAGGATGAGAGACTTGGGGAATATATACTACCAGGCAGAAGATATGTAATAATAATTACGTTAAAACTGGGTACCAGTGGCTCATGCTTGTAATCCTAGCTACTTGGGAAGCTGAGATCAGGAGGATCGTGATTGGAGGCGATCTTTGCGAGACACCCATCTTCAAAATAACCAGAGCAAAAGTGGACTCAAGTGTTAGAATGCCCGAAGCCCTGAGTTCAGACCCCAGTCCCAACCCCCCAAAATTACTTTTAAAATGAGCTTCTACTCTCCCACCCAATAACAAACCCAGACAAAGGACCTTTTGAACAGCAATCAAGGCCCTGAAAATTAGCCCTTGGAGGTGACAATTTTATTGAGTAATGAAAGGACTGAGAGAGAAAAGGCAAAGAGAGCTGATTTTGGAGTTTTACCTTCATTTTGAGAGGGAGAACCCAGAAGATGATGATGCATACTCCCAAGGAAAGGCAGACCAGGGATTCTTAATGCCTCTCCACATGCCCTCCATGGGGGTGGCAGGGGTAGGTAGGTAGGTAGGGTGCAAAGGATTGTAGCTCAGCTTCTGCTGCCCTCATGCCTCCATAGTGAGACTTCCTGACCGAAGACATCAGTGGGCGCCAGAGTGGGCTTGCGAGAAGCAGGTGCTGACTCCAGAAGCAGTAGGCAGGCTTTCTGAGAAGCCAGAGGAAAAGAGAGATTTGCTCACATTCTGTGAAATGGGGTGGAAGAACCTTGGAGTCCACCTGGCATTCAGTTGCCCGGGAGGCCTCAATTCCCCCATGGGTAAAATGGGCATAGGAGCAGCTGCCCCCAGGGTAGAGGGAAGGGCAGTGTGACAAGGAGCAAGCGTGAACTCTAAATTGCTTATCCACAGGTGAAGGAGCCCTAATTACCATTAAAGGGACCTCTATGTCCAGATATGGTTTGTGGGGGAGGCCCCGTGTTCAAGTTGCTGAGGGATAAGGGACCATCTGTGCGTGTTTAGGGGGGCGTGGCAAAGGAGGGACAGGTAGCAGAAAGATCTGGAACTGACAGGAGGAAACGCTGGCCTTTGCAAAGCCTTAAGACAGAAGAATCTGCAAGGCCACCACCACCATCCCTCTCCAGAAGACTCCACCTCCAGAGAGGGAGAGTGTCTGTGGGCGCACAGGGCTGGGGAGCTCGTGGCAGGGCCTCCTTCACCCTCACTAGGCAAGCAGCTGAAAGATGCAGGCCAGTGGGGAGTCGAGTGGAGGGCTTTGGTAAGGAGCAACCTGAGGTGGCGGGTCTGGGGCACAGTATGGCCCGGCACCATTGCCAGAGCTCGGCACAGGTTTGGAGGAGGCTTCTCCGGCCTGGGCAGCCCCTGCCTGCTCAACTGTGCAATGCATGTCAGGGCAGCCGCTGGCCGGGGTCCCCCTCTTCCCTAGGTGGGATCCGGGGAGCTGTGTGGCAGGGGAGCGGGCCTGAGCTGGTAGCTCCCACCAGCGAGGTTGTCGCCCAGAGTCCCAGGGCAGGGCAGGGTTTTTTGTTTTGTTCTGGTGCTGGGGCTTCGACCAGCGCCTCGCACATGCTGCGCACGTGCTGGGGAGGTGGTCGAGGGCTGGCGGAGTCTTTGGCGGAAGTGGCCCGCTGGGCCGACCCAGGTGGAGGAGGCCCCGGGTGGGATGTTGGAGAGGAGGGTAAAGGAGGATGGTTGCCCCTTGTCCCCGCGGGTCCGGAGCCTGGGCAGCCGGTGCTCTCGGTGAAGGGAGGGTGGAGGTAGGGAGGAGGGGCCCCTGGAAGAGGTTTTCGGCGGGCCCAGGCCGGATCACCTGGAGGGCTCGAGACCCAGCGCTGGGGATGGGGACAGGACGCCGTCTTGTCACCACTGCGGCCCCTGGAGCAGGGCGGTGGTGGCGGGGCACGGAGGCGGGGTTGCGCCCGGGACTCATGGCAGCTGCTGTCTTTCCATCTGGCTCGCGGGACAGTTGGCAGGGCCCGAGGCCGGGTCCTCCCGCCTCTTTTGCCGCCCTCTTGCAGGCTCGGCCGGCCTCGCTCAGAGAAGCAGGGCCAGAGGCATCTCGGTGGCACGCTCCAGGCTTGTTACCCTGCTAGATGGGGAAATGGATGGAGGGAGCCCCTGCCTTCCTCTCCACCCACGTAGCTCCAGATTAGCCGCGGCACCGGGAGCAAGAGCCAGGGCCCGGACCCCGGTGCCATCTCCACCCCCAGGCGGTCCCAGAGTGTGGGATGCGCGTGGGGCTTTGGCGGGAAATAGTACTGATTAGCACCCCACCCCGGTCCCCAGGGCCCAGAGGTCTTGAGGGCATATGGAGTGGGTGGGGGATGGGAAAGAACAGAAGGGTGGCGGTCGCCTTGCTGGTCTGTAACTCTGTGTGGTGCGGCGGGGGCCTTGGCCACTGGCAGGAGCCGGGCAGCCAGGAGGCAGCCCGACAGGTGCTGTCGGTCAGTCCTCTGGTTCGAGTGGTCCGGCTCAGCTGCGCCTACCCCTCCCCTTCCCCCCAGCTAGACGCGGGCTCTGAGACTTGTTAGATGTGAGCAATGGGCTAATTTTATCTGGCTTGGGCTCAGCAGGAAACCGACGCTGAGGCGTGTAGTTCTTCTGGGGGGACTCTGGCCTGCGGGAGGCCAGTCGCGGGGGTGGCAGGACATTCGGCTGCCTCTTTCCGGGACGGGGCGTGTGGTTCCCTGTCCTGCCCCAGAGAGGACTGAATTTTGCGACCAAGGTCGGTACACTCCAGGCCTTGGGGCCCAGAAGAGGAAAAGGTATCTTGGAAAGAAGATAATACAAATTCCTTCTGTTCTCATTGTTGTCTCTAAATCTGTTCCATTCATTCCTGAAGTTCCTGGGTTCTAGTAGAGTGCCTGAGACACAGCAAGTCCCTGGGAAATATTCTGATATGTCTGGAAAACCACTGTGCTTGGTGACCACTAGAGAGAGCTGAAAAGCAGGCATCCAAGGGCCTTTGAAGCATGGACTCCTCAATCATTGGGAGAGCTGGGTATCCAGTCCCTTTCCTTGTTCCTCTGGGGTCTCTACATTTCAGCTTATTAGAATTTCAAAACTTGCCTCTTGTTCTAACTGGCACCCACCCTCTCCAAGCACCAGTAGTCAGACACTGGGGATTTGTAATCCCTGTCAGCTGGCCTGCTCTGCTACTGCAGAGAAATGGCAGGGAGCTGGCTGCCTTTTCAAACATGAAAAGGCCCTGGAGCAGAGCATATGCTCATAAAAATTATGGGATTCCACAGCTTTGAAATCTAATGATCCTGAGTGATCAAACACAGACTGAGCCCTTGGGGGTGCTGGGGGAGGGACTGAGGGGGCAGCAGATCTTGGGTGGGAGAGCCTGGGGCCTGGCACCAGAACAGAGTAATTAGCTCAGCATAATCATCTCAGGGAGGAGATGAGGAGGCCGCAGCCTGTCTGCACTGAGGTGGGATAAACAACAATAGCCAAGAGCTGGGTGGTAAACCACACTCTCCCAAGGGAAACTGGCCCCTTCTCTTTCCCCTACACAGCCCAGTGGATGATTAGAGGGAGATGGACTTTATTTGTACCTCTTGGGTTATTGGGAGTGGAAGGGCAGTCAGTGGAACCAGATCTCCAAGGCCAAGGCTGCATGAAGGTCTAGAGTGGCTGGGATAGAGAATAGCAAAGGTATCTGTCGGTTGGGAGTGCTCCCATACTTGTGAACAGGGATGGGGTAAGCTGGAAGTTAAATCTTGAACAGCTTTTTTTTTTTGCTCAGGTCTTATTCTCCTGACATCCTTTTGGAAATGGGCTTACTATGGTGTGGATGAATGAAGTGGGCAAGTCCTTTTTTTCATCTTAGGACCAGTTTCTTCATCTGTAAAACGAAGTGCTTGGCCTGAACTGAAGTCAATTACCTGAGTTCACGTCTCAGCTTGCTCTGTCACTGATGAACTCTGTGAACCTGTAGCAGTCCCTTCCTATCTGTAGGCTTCAGTTTCCCCACTTAAATTCAATGCAGAATATAGACAATGTTACTCCTAGCTTTGCCATTCTTGTAGGTCTCTCTCCTACATCACCAGGTTCTATATTCCAGGCTCTGTCACTGTGGAGTTATATGACCCAGCTAGACTAATCCTTCAGGTTCCCCAGCAATAACATAAAGGGAGACAAAAGGAAGTTGGAGCTTGAATTGTATTATTGCTAAGGTGTTTGCCAATTTTCAGTATGGCATATTTGTAGCAAGGTAGTAGCCTAGCCTTGCAGGGTTCCCACTCTGACTCAGCCAGTAACCATGTTCTGATTTTGTGAAGTAACCACTTTGCCACTTCAGAGTTCCCCCCCAAAAATCAATCTCAAACAGTGTACCCAACCCCAAACCTCCATGTAGCTCCTCACCTTTTCCATTGTCTGCTTTCACAGAGAGCACAGACCCTGGCAGAAATCTGATTTGGAATGAGACTTCAGTTCTGAAGCCAAACTTCCTGGTGTTAACCAGGTTAAGACTATTTTACCCTCATAGGCAACATACATACCAGAACCAAATGTTTAGATCTGTTTATTTTGTTCCAAACCCCTTGAGGAGTTAAACGTCCCAGGTCTGAAGCTCTGAAATTTTGTTCGTTCTCCTAGATTTTACTGTGGTGCATAAAAGGCTGCATCCTACTCTAATATTAATACTGTGCTGCTTTTTTGCCAACCAACATTCTCTCCAAAAGCACACAAGCCCACACATGCACATGTGTGGAAGAAGTAAATTGACACAATGTTATATGACACCTGAATGGGCAGATTTCATCTTTCCTTCATCTGGAGAGAAGTGGGTGGCAGCCTGATTCTTAAGAGCTATCCAGCCATGAGCAACAAAGGAGGCCCTGCAGAACCACCCTCCAGTGACTTGGTGGGGGCAGGGCAGGGAGGAATGGAAGCAAGGGCATTGTTGCTCTGGTATTTTCAGAGGTCTCTCCTGGGAGTTACAGGGCGCCTGGGGCCCAGCGTCTCCTGTTCCACTGCTGTTAGAGCTGACAGGCTAGTAACTAGGCCCCTTCCTGCCCACAGAGCCCAGAACCAGTGGGTTTTCCTTTGGGGAGTTGATAAGAGCTGGACTGGGACCAGTGGAGGGGGGGGCTCAGGACTTTGGCCTTGAATGAAACCATCAAAGGCCAATCATGCCCCAGCTGCCTGTTTGTAACGGAAAAACTCATGTGTGGGGACCACTGTCTTCTTTGGAGCCCCTCAGGGCAACCTCATCCTTCTGGCCCTGGGATGACCCTGGTGTGGGGTGGCAAGTTACTGTTGGCTCCAAGTAACAGCCAGGGATGCCTGGCAAAAAGATGATGGAAGGTTGGGTGACAGAAACACAATAGACAAAGGTCCAGAGGGGAGAAAGAGACACAAAAACAGAGTGAGGAGAGAGGATGAGCTCCTAATGAGGTGAGCTAGCTGGACATAGCCTGGTAGTGCCCTCTGCCCCTAGCTAGGGGCTCTTGGAATGCTCTTCAGTAAGACTGCTGCCCAGATCCTGGGTATAGGGAAGTATCTGGCACTGACTACAGTGGGATGAAGTTGATCCAGAGCCTACCTGTCCTGGCACCTTTAATACCCACTAAGCAGAGTGGCTCAGGATGCCCAGCATGGGGGACACACTGGGTGGTAAAGGCTAGGGTGGTTTCCCCTTCCTAAAAGAAATTGCCCAACCCTATAGCTGCTGCCTACCTTTTGGGGATCCAGGTGCTGAATGAGATTTTTCTTAAAATAGCCAACTTCCTGGCCTGGGTGGAATATGGACCTGTCATGAAAACTGACAGATGGAGGAATTGGTCCTTTACCATGTCAATAACCACTGCCCCTGCCCCACCATGCCAGCACACTGTCATTAGTTCTCCTCTGCCTGCTGAGATGAAAGGAGTTTCTTCACATTTTGACATATGGATACAAGGATGGGGAACTGGAAAGGCCTCCTGGTTAATGCATTTATTGGCTTGGGAGAAACATGGACTCATGGTGTTTAAGGTCTCTTCCCTGTGTGATAGTCTACTCTTCCAGTCTATGATTAGATCAGTTTGAGCCAAAAAAGTGAGATGTGGCTCAGCTTGAGATGAGTAGAATTACTGCTAGTGTTAGGACTGAACTAGGCCAAGATGAAGCTGATTGGCCCAAACTTTGGGTCCCTCCTTTCTCCAAGCACCTATGTGTCTATGACAGTTATAAAAAGAAATAGAGGGGGAAGAGGATAGAGAGGGGACAGTAGAGGAAAAATGAAAGGAAGGGAAGAGAGAAGCCGACTATTAACCAACTGCTTCATGGAGATGCTGCCTGTACACAGCTCTTGGGAAGCCATAGCACTCAGGAATTCTGAGGCTAAACAAGGTTCCTTGTCTTTTTTTAACATCCTTTTTTTTTTTGCTTCCCTTTCCCTACCCCACCCTCAATGGCTCCCAAGGATGAATGGCAATGAATTCCTCAGCAAACAGAGGCTTGAGTCTCCCCACCAGTTTCCTGGGGACACAGTAGCACCTTTGGCAGTTGATTTTAGTGGATGACTAACAAGCTGGGGCCAGAGGTCCCATCCTCCTCTCTCCCAGGGGTTAGAAAGAATAAGGAGAGGATCCAGAGGCCGGGGGTGATCCCAAGCTTTCCCAGATTCTGGGAGAAAAAGGGCCCTGGCAAGTTTAAAGGCATTCATAGGGAGAATTTGGTTAATGAGTTTGGAACACCTAGAGCTTTGGCTCCAAAGGGATAGTCAGGTGGCTGAAATGCTATGTGCACAGGTTTGGGAACAAGTGTGCTGGTGGCAAAAATGTAAATGCTGAGCAGGGTGGGATGAAGGGGAAGGGCTGGGGAGGAGCGCACAATGGCAAGAAAGAGGCATTAAATTGGTTCCTCAGGGGTAGGCGAGCCCGGCAGTAGCTCTCCGTTGGGGTCCAGATCATGCGGCAACATCTTATCCTTGCTGGAATCCCTCTGCTCTTTCTTGAACATTCTTTGATGCATTAGAGGCACAAAAAAGAGGATTACAGCCCCGATGATAGGGGGCACACCAGCAAAGTAGAAGGCCACGTGGTAGTCACCAAAACAATTGCGAAGGAGGCCTGAAACAGTCAAGAGACAGAAGTCAGTTTTGCCCTGTCACCCAAAGATGCTCTCTGCCTCTTCTAGGAATCATCCCAGTGCCTATCCAGACAGCTTGCATTGCCTTGATTCAGGTGCTCCCTCAACTTCAAGGCAGGGGGCTCCTCCCTGAGGTTAACTGGGCCATAGGCCCTTGTGGTAAGTGCTCATTATGAAAGAAACCAATGAAGCTGATTCATTGTGTGTGTGTGTGTGGCGGTGGGCAGAATTGGAAGTTGAACTCAGGGCTTCATGCTTGCTAGGCAGGCGATTTACCACTTGAGCCACTCTGCCAGCCCTGAAGCTTCTCTTAAAGTTTCTACATTTGTGACTTTCGCTCCCAGGGATGGAATTAGGAAGGAATCCAGTTTAAAAGAACTCCACAGAAGACAGCCACGCCTTTTCTTGGTTCATGGTGATAGTCCCTATTCCTACTCCCCACTCCCATATTGTCGTTGTGGAACAATTCAACTGAGTTCCTGTTTGCCTTTTCTCTTTAGAGCCCTTTCTCTGAAGTTCCAGTTGCCCTAGAAGGAAGCTGTATGTGTATATCTTTTTTCCAGTCACAGATATGGTTGGCTTCTTTGAATTCCTCCATGCTGCCAATACCATGGATGTGTTTGGCATGGGATGCAAGGCCTGCGCTGATTAGCTCCATAAGCTAATGTGAGGTACCTCATAGGTAAGATGAGCCCAGAAACACTACACAGAAAAGGCAAGAAGGCCCTTGGCCCTTTGTTTACTCAGTAGATAAAGCAAAATGGAGTTGTGGGTTCTGGGCACTCACTGTTGGTATCAAGGGTTGGTAAGAGTCTCTCTCACTCCCATAGGCAGTATGACTATTGCGTAAGAGCTTTGAGTGAAAGATTTGCCACTGTCACACAGTGCCTTCATGATGCCTTGGATATAATTGTTGTTCAAGGAGTATTTGTGGAATTATTTGACAAGCCTAGGAGAAGCTGACACATGAATTAATGTTTGCAGTAAATCCCTAGAAAGGAAATGTTTCTTTTCATTGGTTTGCCTGTTTCTCATATTCCCTGAGGTACCAACAATGCCCTTTTGTGATGGTGGAGGGAGAAGCTAAGAGTGCTGGAAGATGGCACGATAGCACTGCCTGCTACCTGCTGGAGATGAGCCTCATTGGCTCAGTCCTGGGATGTTTCCTTAATCAAGTCTCTTTACAGGCTCAGTTCCAAAGCCAGCAGAGGAGAAGGAGGAAGGTGTCTCTCAATTTTAATAAAACCAGGGTGGACTTTATCTTTTCCAGTTCTTTTACCCAACTACCTTGAAAATAATCATGTGATTGTGGAGAGAGTAACATAATATTGAATCAGAGCTGGGCACAGTGGTGTACACCTATAATCCCAACCTCAGGAGGCTGAGGCAGAAGGACCATGAGTTGGTCACCAGCCTGGGCTGCAACTCCATTTTCTTTCTACTCTCTGCCATTCTGTCTATAATAGAACCCCAGGGAAGCTTATACAGCCATGGAAAGCCCATCCTCCCAAATGGATCCATGCCTATGTACTGTGTTTAATCTCTTCCACCAGTAGTGGTTAGGAGTTTCATGTATTCTGACATAGAAAAGCAGAGCTACTCAGAAGAGCTACCACCCTCCCGGGGGGTGTGGTTGAAACAAACAAAAAACCCTAAAAAACCCCCAGGACTCTGATTCATGTCATCCCTGGAAATCAGCCTCACCTGCAATTGGAGGCCCAGCAATCATCGGCAGGGCCATCATTCCCAGGAGGTAGCCAATGGCCTGTGAGGCCTGCATTGGGCCTACCAGCTCAAATGCAATGGGGGCCATGATGGTGATGAAGAAGCCATCGCATAGGCCGAGGAAAAGACAGACAACGATGAGGCCCCCGAAGTCCCGGCACAGGGGAATCATCATGGACATGAGGCCCAGGAGCAGGAACGAGAGGACCTGGAGAGCAAGAGACTGAAGTCATGTGCTGATCAGCCCAAACTACATAGCAAATGATATCTTCTTTCTCAGATCTTCATTTCTACTATCTATGAAATGGAGCATGGGGTGGGGTGTCAACAAGGAGAGAGGTTGCAGTAAATAGTTACTCATGCCCCTCCTATATCCCACACTGAAGAATTCAGTTCTTATGACATCCCCTACTTAACTGAACTTAGCAGCATTTTTAAAAAGGATGGACATGCACTATTCACAATAGCCAAGTTATGGAAACAGCCAAGTTATGGAAACAGCCAAGATGCCCCACTACTGACTAATGGATTAAGAAAATGTGGTACTTGTACACAATGGAATTTTACTCAGCCATGAAGAAGAATGAAATGTTATCATTCACAGGTAAATGGATGGAACTGGAGAACATCATTCTGAGTGAGGTAAGCCTGGCCCAAAAGACCAAAAATCGTATGTTCTCCCTCATATGTGGACATTAGATCAAGGGCAAACACAACAAGGGGATTGGACTTTGATCACATGATGAAACGAGAGCACACAAGGGAGGTATGAGGACAGGTAAGACACCAAAAAAAAAAAAAAAACAAAAGTAGATAGCATTTTTTGCCCTTAACGCAGAGAAACTAAAGCAGATACTTTAAAGCAACTGAGGCCAATAGGAATAGGGGACCAGGAACTAGAGAAAAGGTTAGATCAAAAAGAATTAACCTAGAAGGTAACACACACGCACAGGAAATTAATGTGAGTCAACTCCCTGTATGGCTATCCTTATCTCAACCAGCAAAAACCCTTGTTCCTTCCTATTATTGCTTATACTCTCTCTTCATCAAAATTAGAGATAAGGGCAAAATAGTTTCTGCCTGGTAGCAAGGGGCTGGGGGGGTAAGGGAGGGGGTGGAGGGAAGGGGGGAGAATTGACCCAAACATTGTATGCATGTATGAATAAAATGAAAAAAAAAAAAGGATGGACACGGTCCCTGGCCCAAGAAGTTGGTCTTTGCGTCCTGAGCTAAAGGGAGGAACTGCCGTTTCTGCTTTCTGTTTCTGTGTCTGGTTGTCCCCAGGGGTTAGGGTCTAGGATCAGGCCATATTGGTGTTCTCTGATCCAAGTAAGGTATGGGAAGACGAAGGGGAGGAGAGGAGTGGGTAAAAAGGTTGGCATGATGATCAGATGAAGGCTGCAATGGAAGGTGCAGCTTCCTAAATTGAGGAAGGAGTCTAGTGGCCATTTTTGTTATTAGAAAACACCATGGCATGAACGAGACCATTGGAAGGTTCATCCAAGTTCCTTATGCTTTAGAATATGGGACACATCACCTGCTTCAGACATCATGGTTCTGGTGGCCTCTGGGCTTGGCTAGACACCCTGGGCAGGGGGCAACGAAGGAGACTTTATGGAGAACCAAGCCACTAGCAGGGTGTCTACAGATCTTAAAACCAGCCTAGCAGTACTGACTAGCCACTGAGCTTTTTTTGGGCCAAGCAAAATGACTCCAAAACAAACTGTCTTTCTAGAAGCTGATTTTTTTCCCTCTCAACAGGGAGGAGAGCCAGTGGAAACACAGCTGAGTTTCTTGAGGGTGGGGTACTGGCTTTTTTTTTAATCATATTTTTGTTGTACATTGAGGGTACATTGTGACATTTACAAAAGTTCTTACAATATATCATAGTTGAATTCACCCCCTCCATCATCTAAGGTTTGAATTCAGGGCCTTGTGCTTTCTAAGCAGGTGCTTTACCACTTGAACCACACCCCCCCCAGCCCAACACAGCTCTTTTTTTTAATTAAGGTCATTTGCAACCTGTGTCTATGAACCAGAATAAAGACGTGTGTTGGAGGCAGAGCCAGGTCATTCCAGGACCAGGGCTAAGGCATGATCTGTTTACTAAGGCCTTAAGAGACCCAAAGATTTGCCAATAGTTTGTAGTTGTCCAATAGGCAGGCCAGCTTACCCAGGGACACACGGAAGGAGTGGATGTAAGTTTGTTTCATGCCCTAAAAATTTTCAGTGTTGTTGCTGGCAGTGGTTTTGTTAGGTTGATCAGCTGGTTTTTGGAGAGGACAATACCATCTGAGGAATGCCATCTAAGGACATCTCTTTGATGGAGGGCTTCTGAACTTTTCTCAGGCCATTTTGAAGTAGCTAGGCAAAAGCTAGGAATAAGTACCAAGGCACCCCAGTTTCTCCTCTAGAAGATTCACACACAACTATGAGATAAAACCAGACCCACCTATCAACCAAGCCCATTAAAGCAATTAGAGTTATATAACACAAAGAACCCCATTAACTGATTTTAATCAGCTATAATTGCTAGCTATTGTATATAGCTGCCTCTTAAAATCCTCTATGAAACCTTACCAAGGTTTAGAAATTAAAAATCCCTCCTGGAACTGAGAATCGGGCCTTAAAAAATGGCCCAAAGTGAGGCTATCTTGAAGGTTGTCACCATTTCCTTTCCAACAGACTGTGCAAGGTCTAGATGCCAGACATGTGTGCCTGTCTTCACCAGCAGTAGCAACCACAAGGTGTAGTGGGTGACTCTTCAGAACCTGAGGCTAGGTACCCTCCTTTCTTCCCCTAGGCCTGTACTCCTGCATCTGATCCAGAGAGAAAAGGAGGCCGATTCTGGTGATGGAATACCTTGAGAAACCAGTGGGAAAGAAGTTCATCCTTTGTCTTGTTCTCTTGCCCTGAGATGCTCTGTTTCTAAAATGAGGGAGTTTCAGTTGATGAAGATGTTTCAGTTATACTATTTTAAGTTATTCTAAGTGGTAACTGGGTCACTTATGAGTAAAGAAAGGGAGCAGGAGCATAGGGTGAGTAGGGAAAGTCAGCAGAAGCACTGGTCCTAGCCTAGCTCACTAACTAGTTATATGCCTTCCTGTCCCTTTGAACTCCTGCTGAATAATAGAAAGCAAAAGCTGCTCAGGCCCTTCTTCTCACCTAGGGACTGTGATGAGAAGGACAGGAGCTATGTGGCTGGGCAGGGGCTGTTGCGTCTCCTCAAGATAAAGTTTTGGCCCAGTGCCGGATTGCCCTGACTTTCAGAACCCTTTGGCATCTTGGAGCTTCTTATACTGGCAGGGAAGACCTCCCTGGGGCAGGGTGGGAAGAGGCCTGTGAAAGAGTCCAGGAAAGTACACATCCTCCCATGCTTAAAAGGCCACCCAGATAAAATACTTGCTGATATTTGCACAGGAATTCAAATTTTCATAATTAGTTTGTCTCAATCACAAGCTCTTGATTTGACCTTGGTCAAGTCACTTATCATCTCTGAGACTTGGTTCTGCCATCCATCACTTAGAGAAAGATAGAATATGAGAAAAGTGCTGCATAAGAGTTTAGTTCTATTACTATAGCCTGAGAAGCCTTTCCCTCAGATTCTTCATCTTTGTGATGAGAAGCTGGACTGAGTGGACTGGAAGGGCTCTGACAAAGCAGATTCACCAGCTCTTGCAAAGTAGCATAGAGGTAAACACAACAGGAAAAATTAATCATGTCCTTGCCCAAAACACCTAACAGTATTTAGGAAAGCACTTGGCATTGTCAGAGATAGTCCCTTCTGTGAATGTAGTCAGGGTCCCTTGGAAATGCTTTTAGGGCTTTCCTAGGAGATGCATGAGTCCCAACTCAACTACCTTCCAGATGGATTATTTGTGACTATTTGTTTTCTGTGGCTGCCTTTTGCCTTTCTACAAGGTTCTATACTTGGGTACTTCCTGATAAGCTCAGATGCAAGAGGAAAAAGCATGAGCCAAGTCAGGAAGGGAGTATTGCTTCCAGGTAGACAAAAACTAACAACTTGAGTAGCAGGCTATATTTGAACCAAACCAGAGCCCAGTTCACACAGAAACGGGCCTCTGGAGCATCCATGTGGCTTTGATGCACAATATGAGGAAATCAGTGTCACTGTTCAAAAGATTAAACCTGTATTTCTTTTGATCCTCACCTGTAAGTTGAGATAGAAAAGAAGAATTATTCTCATTGCACAAATGAAGAAAGTGACAACCAGAGAGGGGAAATGAAGTCTGGCCTTTTCTGGCACCTTTTTGGTGTCTATTGATAGGATGGCATCTGAGAACCAGTGCCAAGTACTTTTGGAAGTATAGGAGGTGATGGACCTGGACCTAGAGGACAGAGACACCATGCCACAAAGTGCTGCAGATGCATAAGACCCCTCCCCCAAGAAAGTGTAGTCCTTACTGAGGGGCAGCATCTAACTTCTGGTCTCAGTTTCTTACATTAAGATAGAGAACTATTATTAGTAAAAACTTCCTGAAAAATGTTCTAAGAGGTTCCATATGTACCACACGCACTGAATACTCACTCTATCTTGGTGAAAGAGGCAGAACAAGGAGGACTACCTTTGTTTGAAAGCAGGGAGAACTGAAGCTCAGAGAATTTGATTGACTTTCTCTTGTTATACAAAGCTGATGTCAGAGCTGGGGTTCAGTGAGCTGCAGTGGTACACGCTATCATTCTGTCCCAAAGCATGGGGATAAACTCTTCTTTTCCACAGTGAACAAGTGTTCATACTCACCTGCAAGTAGATCTTCTTCAGTCCAGGAATGAAGTCACTGATGTGGCCTGACACGAGACGCCCAAGGCCTGAGGTTGCGCCGATACACACCAAGAGCACCCAGGTTTCCTTGATTTCCAAAAACTCTTCTTCCACATATTTCATCTGAAAAGCATAACACCGGACCCCCAGAACAGGAGGAAGAGGGGCTGACTAAAGGTTAACTGTTGTTATATGCAGAACCCTACACTGCTCACTTCCTTGGTCTAGGACAAGAGCGTACTCCCTTGTACACTTGCCTCCAGGATAAACTCTATGGCTTCTTTCAACATCCTCCAAAAGCTTCTAATTCTGAACCCTCTGCATTTGAGGCTTTTGGGCAAGAGTTTAAGTGGGATGGGCATTTCCAAGCCCCTTCTAAACCCTGATAGGTCAGAATATAGATTTGACAACTAGGAAAATCTAAAGACTCCTACAATCTCCCCATTTCCTGACCCAAAACTGACATGCTGGGGCAACATCAGGTTACCAGGGAGAAGGTTCTTCCAACTTCCAGGTAACTCTTCCAAACCATGTTTTAAGAAACACAAGGTCTAAGAGCTGAGAGTGTATCTCAGTGGTAGAGTATGTGCTTAGCATGTACAAGGCACTAGGTTCAATCCCCAAAGCACACACACACACACACACACACACACACACACACACACACAACCTTGAGACCTGTGGAGAATAACAGTCTACAACCATCAGTTCTATGGTCAAGTAAGTTTGGTGGATGCTCAGTTAAACACAGTTGAATGGGCCCTTCCCTTTCCCTTGTCCTTTCTTTCTTTCCTTTTGGTATGGGGTTTGAACTCAAGGCCTCATGCTTGCTAAGCGGGTGCTCTACCTGAGCCACACCCCAGCCCTTTTTTTTTTTGCTTTAGTTATTTTTTAGATAGGGTCTTTCGTTTTTGCCAAGGGCCAACCTTGGACTGATCCTCTCAATTACAGGCCTGTGCCACCATACCTGGCCTTTGAAAGGGCTTCTTTACTGAAACTTTGGTGACTAATGTAAACGATTACTACACATTATGAAGCTAGGGAGACCTATTATGTGTTATTTCCTAAAAATAATTTGACAGCAAGCACCAGCATTCCCTGAACATAGTCTTTACAAAGGTGGTTTTGGGTCATCCAAGCCAGGCTCCTGCATCCCAGCGATACTTATCTTTAAAAATCTATATAACTTTTACCATGAGGGGAGCCATGACTCATGGGCCTTCCCCTAAGGAACTCCCTTCATTTTCCATTAAGGTTCTCCCTCAACCTATGCTCTTTCCTTCCCTGGATATCTCCAACCACTGTTTTGCTTCTTTTTCTGGAGATCCCAGCTCTGCTCTTTCAGTGTCCTCCACCCCCACCCTCTGGACTCCAGGCAGGTTGAGGGCAGCTTCTTGGGCCACAAGGGGTGGGCCCACTCTGGTCTTCTCACCAGGTGTACATAGGGAACGAAGTAGCCAAGGGCAGCAGCAGCAATCCCGAAGGCCCAGATGCGGTAGGTGCGTTGGCGGAACACTCGCATGTTGAAGTACTTCCTGAGCTGAGCCAGAAAGCGCTGGTGCAAGGTATGGACACCTCTCTTGCTTGGGGTGTCCTGGGAGCTGGGCAGGAGGGGCCGGTAGGTGAGTGAAAGCAGCATAAGAACAAACATGAAGGTACTCAGCACCTGGAAGGTTTGGGCCAGCTTGATCTTATCCCCCAGCATTTTGATGAGGAAGGGGAAGGACATGGAGAAGATGCTACTCCCAGCAGATACCACACCATTGGCCAGACCCAGGCGGCGTTGGAAGTAGTGGCCCAGGATGACGAGGGATGGCTGAAAGGCGAAGGAACAGCCACAACCAAAGAGAATCCCATAGGTGAAGTAGCGCAGGCTTAGGGAGCTGTGGGAGAGATACCAAGAGCTATCCTCAGCCGCCTGACCAACAATATACCTACCTCTCCCCCGCTTCAGCCTCCTGAGACTTCCATTCCTTCACCTTTTACCCACAGCCCCACTTGCCACTGACCTTGACAGCAGATAGGGAACAGGGCCTTCTGAACCCCATTTTGCAGATGGGGACGCAGAGGCTCAGAGAGGTAATTTACCTAAAGTATAACTGGGAATTAAAAAACCTTGGACTTGAATTCAGGTCTGTGTGATTGTAGCATGAATCATAGTACCCTGTGAAAAAGTATTGTTTGAAAGTGAGCCAGAACCAGCCTTTGCAGCAGCTAGATGAGGGGTTACAGACAGTAAGTCAGTGCCTTAGAAAGGACAGTTTTACCTTAATGCTCACCTAGACATCATGGGTAGGCTGGGAGCCAAATCTTTATCCCAAGTGATAACAAAAGTCTGCCAGGAGCCAAGACCCTGGAAGCTTGAGACCCTCCCTAGGGACTCTTCAGCATCTTTCTCCATTCTCAGGACCCTTACTATCTCAGAAAATGGCTGAGGATTTCTTGAAAGACACCCCCTCTCCAACCTTGCCCAAGATTTACATATTCTAAGGTCTTTACCCCAAGTTCTGGATGATCTCCATGGGGACCCTAGGGTAAGGATTCTTTATTTTCCAGAATCTGCTACTATTGCTGGATGTGGTATGGATTAGTTCCCCCTGAGTAGTCTGGCTGCTTGACAAGAAGTGAACTTTTAAAGACATTGTGGGCCTGGCCAAATAAAACAGACCTTGGCTTAAAGCTCTGAGGCTCTGCTGTGGTCATAAGCCTCTGAAACAGAAGGCAAAGTGTCAGAAGGGAAAAGGCCGTGGGAAGGTCAGTGTGGCCAGCCATACGCCCCCGGACAATATTGGCACAATCTAGTGAAGAGTTTTGTTTTCATTTTGATGCCTCCATATATTTTGCAATAATTCTTATCTGACCACTAAATTACTCAATATTCTTTTTGGTCAGGCAGTTCTTCCCCAGGTACAGACCTGGTCTTTAAACTAAGGGACTGGGCCTATGCTATAGAGACAATGTGGTACTAGCCCCATAATTCCCATATAACTATCATCATTGTTGCTTTCCATCTGCTGTATGGGGTATGGGGTTAGTTTCAAATGGGTTACCTCCACTTAGAACATATAGCTTAAGCCAGTTGCTCCTCTTCTATCAGGTTCCTTGGAGTCTTTCTTCTTCCATTAGATTCTGGGTACCCAATGGGATGGGCCTGGGCTGGGGCCTTATCTAAGGTAAAGGAGCTAGACCTTCAAAGAAGGGGCCATGGGGGCAAAATGTGAGATTCAGTTCAGGGTGCTGTGTGGTGAATCTTTTTCTAGGTGGGCTCCAGGACAAGAGGCTCCTGAGTTGTGCTTGTCAAAGCCTCATCAACCCTGTTGTACTCTGCCCTGTTCCATGTCATTCAAAAGAACTCAGGGCTCTCAGCTGAGGCACAGGAAGGATGACTTGGAGCCCTAGCCACAAACAACTATTTTCCACTGGATGTGAAGCCATCCAGAAAGTTTCTTGGCTCTGAAAATGTTCTTGCAGAAAGAGCAAACGGGGTAGGGGGTCAGGGGATGGAGAACAGAACGCCTACTCCAATGTGCCTAAAGAAGAGTGCCAGAAGAAAACACCACATCTGAGCTCATTTTCCTCCTGTGACTGAGCCCATGTGGACTAGAAGGGAAATGAGATCCGTATGTTGCTAATTTGTTTACACTTTGCTCTGCTCCGCCTCAAGAAACAGGCCTCTGCTATGAAATGCTGAGACTGGAGCTGCTTCTGAGGCCTAGGTCCTCACCACAAGGAGCCTGGCACCAGCTTAATGGGAACAAATGAGGTCGACCACCAGAGGAGTCCTGAAAAGGTTTGGAGCTGCTACCTTAGGGGTGCTGAGCAGGTTCCAGGCAGGACATGTTTTTCCCCTCCTCTGTCCCAGTTGGCTGGGATGGAGCCAAGAAATTGTTGCAAGCCAAATCTAAGCTCTGCTGGAGGGTAGGCTGGGCAGCCAGAAATGCCCAAGTCATAAAGAAAGCTGGCTCACCCTCACAGGGCCCAGTCGAGGCAGAACATGTATTATCATTCTCCACTGTGAGTGGACCCTTAGGTCTAGAGAGCCATGACCCTTCTCTGGGGAGCAACTCTTTGACAAGTTAACTCTGCCTCCCTTCCAGACATGTCACTGTGGCCATTTCTGTGTCTCCAGGCCAGCATTCTCCTACATCAGTCCAGGCAGATTGGAAGTAGGAGCTTCTATAACTTGCAAAGAGTTCTTTAGGAATCCCACATTACTCTGGCTGTGATGTAGGGTCTTTATCCTCCCTCCTCTACACACAGGCTTCTGTGGGGCTGGCAGGAAAGAAAGCAGAAGAGGAGGGCAGTAGCCTTCTCCTCGCCTAACACTACCAAGTTCTGCCAGTGGGACAAATGGGAGTAGGGTTTGAGTTTAGCCTAGGCCTAGCTGGGCTGCTGGGTTCTACGTCTGTACCTAAGTGAAGGATGCTGCTAAGCATCCTTCTCATATCCAAGACATGAGTCTTTATTTGTCCCAAATCATCTATCCATCCACAGCCAAAGGTACCCAGAAAAGGGACAGGTATGCCAAAACAGCCTTGGACTCAGTTGACCTGTTTTTTTTTGGCATGAGATTCCTCTGGGAATCCTGGAATGCCAGGTGTTCACATGGGCTCACTCAAGTAGCTCATTCCTGGAATGGAAGACAAGGTCATGAGATGTGTGGCACATTGAAGGAAAACAGAATAGCAGAGCTGGAGGGACCTGAAAAAACCATCTGGTCAAATCCTCTGATGTTAACAGATACAAAACATTGAGGTTCAGAGTGCAGAATGGTACTTCTCAGTTTTCCCTAACCATTTGATGTCTAAAACATGGCTTGAGCCCAGATCTCTTGGGTATTCTTTGGGGATATTCCCTACAAATGTGTCCTGCAGATCCTACATAGATGAGCTCCACAGGGTCATGAATTCTGGGAGCAGGGTTTTTGAGGGCCCTACATGTCCATGACCACAGGAGATTCTGCAATGAGAAAAGTATCCCTAGATGAGCCCAGCGTGAAGCCAATCCTTGGCCTTGGGGGAACCCCTCGCCTTACCTGGTGAAGGAGCTGGTGTGGAGGCCAATGAAAGCAACAGCAGCCCCCGCGGTTGCTGTGATTCGGCAGCCCAAACGGTCAGTGAATATACTCACAATAGGAGAACAGAAGAAGATCATGCCCATCGCCAGGGCTCCTACCCACGCTGCAGAGAAAAGAAGCACAAAGGCACTGTAGCTTAGTGTGACGCTTCTCTAGCCTTTCAGAGGGACATTGTCAGCCTCTTAGTCCCTAATGGTCAGAGGTGTGCAAACAGAGGCTAGATATAAAACAGGAGCTTCAAACATGGGGGTCAGATTTAGATGACTCAACATTTCAGGTCCTTCCAGGAACAGTAAGCCAGATCTGTAGCCTTAGGAACAGAGCTGCTTGCATTCAGGGGAGAGGAGCATGGGGGTAAGATTTCAGGAGCTATGGTCAGGCTTGTTTCAGCTATCAAAACAATCCTGTGACGATGATAACACTAAGGAGCAGGGAAGGTCACAGACAAAAGCCTCCTGAAAATGCACTAGGATATAGAGCAGATTTGGGGGCCACCTAAAGATTTCTAAGGACACTATACAGAGGGCCATGTAACCCTCATGAGGAAATCCTTCATCAAAGCCCATGTTTGGTAAATCTCTGCCTCCAAAGTCAAGAGTTTATCCTGTTTTTACCTGTAGCAACCCTCCCTGGGGAGGAAGAAATTTGCCCCTTTATTTAGATTCTTCCAGCCCAATTCCCCTTTCTCAGTCCCTAGAAGTAAAGTCCAAGTTTTTTTTTTTTTTGTGGTTGTTACTTTGCTTTTGTTTTTTTGTTTTTGTTTGAAGGTTGTATTGAATTTCAGCTTGAGCCTCTCTTTTCTAGGCTAAATAATCTTACTTCCTTTAACTTTTCTTCTTAGCTTTCATTTCTAACTCTGTAATTATTTTCAGAGTTCTCCTTTGAACACCTTCCAGCTCTTCATCATCATCATCAAAAAGCATTCATTGTCATCTGAGCAGGGCACTGAGCCAACTTCTGCCTGTCTCCAATTGTAGAGCCCCAAGTGGGCCAGAGAACTGCAGTCTGACTGAGGTGAGTGCTTACTCCACTGCCTATGTCTTCTATTTGAGCAAGTAGGTTGCTCAGATCCCCATTAAAAATCTTCACTTTGCTGGTAGCCCTGAGCCCTAGCTGCCTGTAGACAAAAATACTGGCCAGGGATGGCAGGTGACCTGGACTTTCATTACAAGTTCACCTCCTATCAGCTGTGGGACCTTTCCTAATCAAATAGCACTTTCCTAATCAATATTCTCATCTGTGAAGTGGAAATTCAAATTCCTGCTGTACCTTTCCCCCTTAAAGTTTTTTTTTTTTAGTGCTGTGAATTGAACCCAGGACCTCACACATACTAGGCAGGCACTTTACCACTTATCTGGATTGTCACCTGGGCCTTCTAGGTTTCTTATTTTTTGGCAGTATGGGATTTGAACTCAAGGCTTCCCGTTTGTTAGGCAGGAACTCTACCACTTAAGCCACACCTCCTGCCCTTTCGTGCTTTAGTTATTTTTCAGATAGGGTTTCATGCTTTTTGTGCAAGGCTGGCCTCGGACCATGATCTTCCTACTATGCCTCTCATGGAGTTGTGATTACAACATGTGTCACCACACCCAGCTTGTTTGTTGGGATGGGGGGGTCTCACTAACTTTTTGCCTGGACTGTCCTTGAACCTTAATCCTCCTGATCTCCACCTCCAGAGTAGATGGGATTATAGATGTGCACCACCACACCCAGGCCAGTTTTTTTTAAAATAATGATCAGATATAATTATATGCATAAGAGACCTTTAGAAATATTAATAGTCACATTATATAGAAAATCAGTGCAAATGGATCATACATGTAAATGCAAAACTTAAAACTATAAAACTTCTAGAAGAAAGTATAGGAGAAAAAAATCTTTCTGACTTTTGTTTAGACAAAGACATCATAGTCATTCATGTAAAGTATGATCCATAAGAGAAAATTTTGCTGCACTACACTTATCAAAATTTAAAAATTCTCTTTGAAAAAAGTTACAAAAATGAAAAGGCAGAAAAAATAGTTGCAACATATATATCTGATAAAAGACTGGTATACAACATACAAGAGTGAATTGATTCTCACAACTCAGTAAGAAAAACACAAACAATCCAAATTAAAATATGGGTACATGCCTGCATACACATGACATGAATAGTAATTTAGGACATGAAAAGATGCTCTACATCACTAATCATTTGAGAAATCATATTAAAGCTACAACAACTGGCCATGGTGGCACCTGCCTCTGATCCTAGCAGTCTGGAGGCTGAGGCAGGAGGATTGTGAGTTCAAGGCGAGTCTAGGTTACATAGGAAGACCCTGTCTCAAAAACAAAACCAGCCAACCAACTAACCAAACAACCAAACAAAACACCACAATGAGGTACCCCTCTACATATGCACTAAAAAAATTTTTTTTTAAATGACAATACCTTAGTAGAGGGGAAGGATATGGAGGAATTGGAAATGCCCTACACTATTGGTGAGAATACAATGTTGGAAAAGAGTTTGGTAGTTTCTTGTAAATTTGTTTATACTCTTACCATGTTCCACTGAAATCCCACTCCTAGGTACTTAAGATAAACAAAAACTTATGTTCACACAAAAGCCTGTGCCTAGATGGTTATACCAGGTTTTTTCATAATTGCCAAAACCTGGCAACAACCCAATACATTTCAACTGATGAATGAACAAATGGGTAAATGGGTATACATATATACAGTGAAATACAATTCATCAATAAACAGGAGTGAACAACTGATACAGGCAACAGCTGGGGTAATGCTCAAAGGCATTAGAGTAAGTGAAAGATAAACAAACGACTATTCTTACAGGAAATTCTGGAAGAGGCAAAACTGTGAGAACAGAAAAACAAATCCATGGATGTTCAGGGAATGGGGTGAGAAGACTGATTACACAGGGGATGAGGGAACTTTTGGGGATGATGGAAATATTATATATATTGACTGTGATGGCACTATTCTTTTGGAGGTATGGCTCAGAGGTAGAGCACATGCTTAGCATGTGTGAAGACCTGTGTTTGATCCCCAATGCCCCCAAAATCATAGAAATAAGCAAATAAAAGTGTGACTATTACCATATGTAAATTATTTCTCTAAATCTGATTTTTTTTTGTGGTACTGGGGTTTGAACTCAGGGCCTCACACTTCCTAAGCAGGTGCTCTTACCACTTGAGCCATTCTGCTAGACCCTGATGTTATTTTTAAGAGAGGGCAGGGCTGGAGATAGAGCTCAGTGGCCGAGTGTGTGTTAGCATGTGTAAGGCCCTGGGTTCAATCTCCAGCACCAGAAAAGGGGAAGGGGCAGGAAAGCAGGAAGTATCGTTTATGGTATATACAAAAATACTTCAGTCATATTGTCAAAAAGGAAAAATACTTAAATTCAGTAAACCATCTTACTGACATTATACAACAAGAGCTCACTTTCACTTGGCCCTTTGAGTATCTAAAGTACAATGAAATCTGATGATTAGCCTTATAATGTATCTTTTTTGGTATTACATTTTTTTTTCACATTTATTTTAGCATATATTAATTACACAATGTGGGGATTTTCATTGTAATAGAATATACTTTGATAATAGTCATCCCCTCTATTACTCTTTCTTATCCCCTTATCAAACCCTCCTTTTTAATCTTTCTTGCAATATTTTATTTTTTTTATGTTTCAAAACGTTCCATTTTCATTTTATTAGTGCAAACCAGTGGAGTTTCATTATGATATTTCCATACATGCATATAGTGTACTTTAATCAAATTTACTATGACTTTTTCTTATACCTCCTCACTACTCCCAGATTTAAAAGTAAATTTTAGTGGGTTTCATCATGCTATTTTCATACATATAATATACTTCCATCATATTCATTCACCATCACCCTCTTCTTTCACCCTCCCCCTCCTGCTAGTTCACACCTCCAGACAGTCTCCCTTTTACAAGCATGTCATATTATTGTTATTTTTTTTAGGTCTAGTTCTGAGAGAAAATAGGTGATATTTGTCTTTCTGAGCTTGGCTTAGCTCCATTAATATGATGATTTCCATTCCACTCATTTTCCTGCAAATGACATAATTTCATTCTTTTTTAAGGATGAAAATATTTCATTGTGTACATAATACCATATTTCTTTCAATCACTCATCAGTTATTGAGTACCTAGGCTGACTTCATAGTTTGGTTATTGTGAACAGTGCTGCAATAAACATGAGTGTGAAGGTATCTCTATTGTATGCTGACTTAATTTCTTCAGATACATGCCTAAGGGTGGTATCGCAGGATCACATAGTAGTTCTATTTTCAGTTTTTTTAGGAAATGCCAGATTGATTTTCATAGTGGCTGTACTAATTTACATTCCCACCAACCATGTACAGGGTTTCTTTTCTCCCAAATCTTAGTCAATACTTATTGTTGTTTGTTTTCTTTTTTCTTCTGATAGTACTGGAGTTTGAACACAGGGCCTAATGCTTGCAAGGCAGGTGCTCTACCACTTGAGCCACTCCACCATCCGTGATTTGTGTTGGGTATTTTCGAGATAGGGTCTCGTGAACTATTTGCCTGCAGTTGGCTTTGAACCACTGTCCTCCTGATGTCTGCCTCTCAAGTAGTTAGGATTACAGGCCTGAGCTACCAGCGCTCTGGTGTTTGTTTTCTTGATGATTGCCATTCTGACAGGGGTAAGATGGAATCTTAGTGTCACTTTGATTTGCATTTCTTTTATGGCTAAGGATATTGAGCATGTATTCATGTATTTATTTGCCATTTGTACATCTTCTTTTGAGAACTATCTGTTCAATTCACTTGTCATTTATTAATTGTATTATTTGTTCATTCGGTGTTTAATTTTTGAGCTCTTTATATATTTTTGCTATTAATCCTTTGTCCAATAAATAGCTTGCAAAGATTTTTTTTCCCCATTCTGTAGATTGCTTCTTTAGTCTGGTAATTGTTTCCTTTGATGTGCCGAGGTTTTTAAATTTGATGCAATCCCATTTGTCAATTCTTGCTCTTATTTCCTGAGCAACTGAAGTCCTATTCAGAAAGGCACCATCTATGCTTATACCTTCAAGTGTTTTCTCCATGTTTTCCTGTGTAGTTTCAAAGTTTTAAGTCTTACATTGAGATCTTTGATCTATTTTGAATTGATTTTTGTACAGGACAAAAGATAGGGGTCTAATTTCAGTCAGCTACATGTGGATATCATTTTCCCAGCATCATTTGTTGAAGAGGTTGTCTATTCTTTACCATATGTTTTTGGCACCATTGTAAAAAATCAGATGGCTGTAGATGTGTGGGCTTATTTCTGGGTCTTCTATGTGTCTGTTTTTGTGCCAGTGCCCATGCTATTTTTGTTACTGTGGATTGGTGTTATAATTTAAGTCAGATATTGGGATACCTCCAGTGTTGCTCTTTTTTATTCAGGATTTCTTTCACTATTCAGGGTCTTTTATATTGCCATATGAATTTTAGGATTGATTTTTCTATTTCTGTGAGAAATGATGCTATTTTTGTGGGGATTGCACTGAATCTGTAGATTGCTTTTGTTAATATAATCATTTTCACCATATTAATTCTGCCAATCCATGAACATTGGAGGTTCTTCCATCTTCTAGGGTCTTCTTCAATTTCTTTCTTCATTATTTTAGTTTTCATTATAGAGGTCTTTCCTATACTTGGTTAAGTTTATTCCTAGGTATTCAATTTTTTTAAGGCTATTGTGAATGGGATTGTTTTCCTGATTTCTTTCTCAGCCCATTCATTATTGTTATATGCAAAAGCTACTGATTTTTTTAATTGTTGTGCTGGATGTGGGTATATTGTGGCATTTACAAAAGTTCTTATAATGTATCAAATATATCATATTTTGATTCACCCCCTCCCCTGCTCTCTTTTATCATAAAGCTACTGATTTTTGTATATTGATTTTGTATCCTGCTAGTTTGTCAAAAAGTGTTTATCAGATCTAAGAGTTTTCTGGTGGAGTTTTTTTTCATTTTTATTAGCATATATTCATTGTACAGGGGGATTCATTGTGATAATTCCAAATAGCCTTATATTGTACATTGGTTAGATTGCCCCACCATCTTCTCCCCAACCCTCTTCTCACTCCACTTAAAGAAATTGCAAGAGGTTTCATTGTCCTATTTTATATATATATATATGAAGCTCATCAACCTTATTCCCTCAAGTTCATCCTCTCCATTCAACCTCCCCTTCCTGTAAGTACCACCCCCACACTGTACCTATTTTATAGTCCTGTCTTTCATTAATTCCAAAGTCAGTGTTCAAAGGCATTTTTAGGGCCTTTGAAATATAGGATAACATCATCAGCCAATAGGTATTATCTGACTTCATCCTTTCCTATTTGTATTCCTTTCATTTCTTACTCTTGCCTTATTGCTCTGGCTAAGAATTTAATCATTATATTGAATAACAATGGAGAGAATGGACACCACTGTCTTGTTACTGACATTAGAGGAAATAATTTCAGTTTTTCACCATTTAGTATGATGTTGGCTATCATTTTGTTGTATATAGCCTTTACTATGTTGATGTACATTCCTTCTACAAATAGTTGCTTTGGTGACATTATTCTGAAGGGATGTTGAATTATTTTCAAAAGCTTTTTTTGCATCAGTTGAGATGATCATGTGATTTTTGTGCTTTATTCTGTTTATATGCTCTATTATGCTTACTGATTTGCATATGGTGAACCATCCTTGCATCCCTGGGATGAGATCAACTTGATCTTGGTGTACGATCTTTTTGATGTGCTGTTAAATTCAGTTTGTAAGTATTTTATTAAGAATCTTTGCATCTATGTTCTTCAAAGAAACTGGTCTATAATTTTGCCTATTCAGTTGTATCCTTTGTATCAGAGTAATTGTGACTGAATAGAATTAATTTGGTAGCTTTCCTTTCCTTTCTGTTTTATGTAATAGTTTGAGAAGTATTGTTGTTGATTCTTTCTTAAAAATCTGGTAGAATTTGGCAGTGAATCCATCTGGTCCTGGGCTTTTCTTTGTTGTGACACTCTATTACTACTTCAATCTTATTGTTTATTATAGTCTGTTTACATCCTCTTTGTTCAATTTAAGTGGGTCATTTGCATCTAGAAATTTATCAATTTTTCTAGGTTTTCAATTTTATTACAAAATAATTTTTTGAAGTATTCCCTAATGATCCTCTGAATTTCATTGGTATTTGTTGTGACATCCCATTTTTTACCTCTAATTTTATTAATTTGGGTCTTCTTCCTCTTTCTTTTGCTTAGTTTGTATAAGGGTTTATCAATCTTATTTATCTCTTCAAAGAACCGACTCTTTGAGTCTTGACTTCTTTGTAATTTTTTAAGTGTCCATTTCATTAATTTATGCCTTGATCACATTATTTCTTTCAAACTACTAATTTGGGGTTTGGTTTTTTCTTTTCTTTTTTTTTTTTAAAGAACTTGAGGTGCATTACTAGGTTATTTAATTGAGATTTCTCTGGTTTTTTTGTTTGGTAGGAATGGGGTTTGAACTTAGGGCTTCGCACTTGCAAAGCGGGCACTCTACCGCTTGAGCCACACCTCCAGTCCACTTTTTGCCCTGGTTATTTTGGAGAAGGGGGTCCTGTGAACTATTTACCCGGCTGGCCTCAAACTGTGATCTTCCTGATCTCAACTTCCTAAGTAGCTAAGATTATAGGCCTGAGCCACCAGTGCCCAGCTTCTCTGATTTTTAAGAATAGGCTCTCATAGTTATAAACTTTCCTCTTAGCATTGTCTTTGCTGTGCCTCAAAGGTTGTGATATTTGTGTTTTAATATCATTTGATTCTAGGAACCTTAAACTACCCTCCTTATTTCTGTGATATCCCATTGATCATTCAACAGTGTGTTATTCAACACATAGAGATGTGTTTGGGTTTTTTCTGAAATTTTATCTGTTGTTGATTTCTAATTTTATTCCATTATGGTCTCATAATTAAAAGGTATTTCAATTTTCTTATATTTGTTAAGATTTTCATTATGTCCTAAGATATGATCTATTTTGGAGAAAATTCCATGGGCTGCTGAGAAGAATATGTATTGTGTACCTGTTGGGTGGAATATTCTGTAATGTTTGTTAAGTCTACTTGATCTATAGTGTCATTTAACTCTGAAGTGTCTGTTGATTTTTGATCTGGATGATTTATCTGATGGTAAGAGTGGCGTGATGAAATCACTCCCTATTATTGTGTTGGGGTCTTTCTGTGCTTTTATGTCCAGTAGTTTGTTTTATGAATTTGGGTGCACCTATGTTTGGTGTGTATTATGCTTACAATTGTTATATCCTCTTCATGGATTGCTCCCTTTATCCATATAAAGTGATCTTTGTGACTAATTTTGGCTTGAAGTATCCTCCCTGCTGCTTAAACTTCTGTGTGCATCCATATCAGACCTTCTCTTTCACCATGACCTCTTAATGGATATGTCCAACCCAGACACTATGTCTGTGTGTCCCAAGAGTATCTGAGCCATGATTGTCCCCAGAGTAGCTCAGCCTCAAACAATAAGCCCCCTCTAAAGATGGTACCTCTCTATAGCTCTAGAAGATATGGGGAGTGAAAAAATTTCTCTGATGCTAGCCTGTCACACAGAATACACCGCCACACCAAATCTCCACACTGGGTTTGAGGCTTGAGGGAAGTGTGGGCTTGTCCCATAGCTAGATCTACTTATCAGTAAGCAAGGCTGCTTACTTTACCTTATAATGGAAGCTTCAGCTTCTCTTCCCCTACATAGGGCTAGGGGTACAACTTCAGACTGTTTCTTAACTTACTCTGTCACATTTCTGTTTCTCTATGCATTTCATCTGTCTTGTGCCTTCTTTCCTGGTTCTCATTGTTCT
This sequence comes from Castor canadensis, assembly GCF_047511655.1. NCBI lineage: Eukaryota > Metazoa > Chordata > Mammalia > Rodentia > Castoridae > Castor > Castor canadensis. The sequence continues at coordinate 77,738,161 of NC_133405.1, read as the reverse complement.
TCCTCTCTTCAGAATATAGTCTCTCCTTTGTTACCTTGATTCTTCTTATTCATGGAGTCAAATAGAGAAGGCATTCACTCCTTCATCTTGCTCATAGGCTTGTAATGTATCTTTTGTGAACTTCATGAAAGTTTAAATTTTACTTGATGTAGCCTTTAAAAAATTAATCTGGGTCTGGCAATGTGACTCAAGTGGTAAAGCACTTGCCTAGCAAGCACAAGGCCCTGAGTTCAAACCCCAGTACTGACAAAAAATTAATCTGTTTAATTTTTTTTAATTTTGAAAATTTGAAATAATTACTGATTCACAGGAAATAGTCAAGAGTTTAAAGGGGATCCGTGAACCATTCATTCAGGAAATGGCCAGTGGCACAAAGCATGCTTAAAGTTCTATGTCATTTTTATCATGAGTAGATTCCTATAACCACTATCACAATCAAGACACACAACTATTCCAACACCACAAAGAGCTCCTTTGTGCCATCCGTTTGGAGGCACACCCAGCCTATTCGCCCCATCTCCAGATCTTTAGCAACAATCACTAATTTGTTCTCCATCCCTATAATGTTCTTATTTCAAGAAAGCTATACAAACCCCATCATATAGTATGTGATCTTTTGAAAATTCTTTTTACCTGGTATAATCCCCTGGAAATACATATTTGAAGTAAGTTCCTTATAGACAACATATTGTTGGAGGATGGCTTTTTTCTGTCCACTCTGTCAATTAATTTCTGTCTTTTAATTAATGTAGAATTTACATTAATTAAATGTAATGCATAATTACATTGGATATATGCTAGGGGTTGATATAATTATTTATATGCTAGGGTTATTGTTTGTTTCATGTTTATTCTTTTTTCACTTTTTCTGTGGGTTATTTTAACAGTTTTTAGAATTCCATTTTTTTTTTGTGGTACTGGTGTTTGAACTCAGGGCCTCATGCTTGCTAGGCAGGCACTCTACCACTTGAGCCACTCCACCAGCCCTAGAATTTCAATTTAACTGATTCATACTGCTTTTGAGTATATATCTTTGTATGTCTTTTTAAAAGAGGCTACTAAAAAAAACTTGAAAAAAATCACATTATATGTATATAATATCCCAGCTGTTGACATTTTACTAATATAAATAGAGTGTAGAAACCTAACCTCTCTATGTCCTTTCACTCTTACCTATTTATAGTATAATCATCTCAAATATTTCCTCAATGTACATTGATATCCATAGCAGGTATTGTTATAATTTTTCTTCAGTTGTTAAACATAATTTAGAAAACACAAAAAGAGAAGGAAAGTCCATTATATTTGCCTTTTTTCTCATTATTTCTTCCTTCCTGATATTCCAAGATTTCCTTCTCTTATTGTTTCCTTTCTAATTAGAAGACTTCCTTTAGATATTATCTTAGGGTATGTTTGTTGGTGACAAATTCTCTTAGCTTTCATTCATGTGAGAATGTTTTTTTAACTTTTTTATTAGTATATATTAATTATACAAAATAGTGGGTTTCATTATAACATTTTCATATGTGTATTTAATGTATTTTTTATCATATTTACTTCCCCTTACCCTCTCTTGTCCCCTGTTCCCTCATGCTGGTCTACTTCCTCTTCCCAAATAGTCCCCCTTCTACTTTCATGTCTCTCTCTTTTTTAAAATCTAGGTTCTGCATATGAGAGAAAACATGTAATATTTGCCTTTCTGAATCTTGCTTATTTTGCTTAACATGATGATCTCTAGTTCCATACATTTTCCTGCAAATGACATAATTTTGATCTTTGTGACCAAATACAATTTCATTGTGTATATATACCACATTTTCTTTATCCATTCATCTGTTGATGGGCACCTAGGCTGGTTCCATAACTTGGCTACTGTGAATAGTGCCACAGTAAATGGGTATACAGGTATCCACATGAGAACAGTTTGATATAGCTTCTCTCATTACTGAAAGATATTTTCACTGGATGTGCCATTCTAAGTTGACATATATTTTCTTTCAGCACTTAAAAATATTGTCCCATTTCTTCCTTTTGTTCTCCATGGTTTCTGATGAAGAACCCACTGTCATTTGAATTGTTTTTCTTTGGAATTAAGGTATTATTTCTCTCCTACTGTTTGTTAGATTATTTTGTGTGTATGTGTTTGTTTCTCTCTGTGTGTGGCTTAGTTTTCAGAAGCTTGACTATAATATGTCTTGGTATAGATTTCTTGAAGTTCATCTTCTTTGTGGTTTACTCAGCTTCTTTTTTAAAAAAACCTTTTTTAGCAGGACTGGGGTTTGAACTCAGGGTATTGTGCTTGCAAAGCAGGCATTCTACCACTTAAGCCACAACTCCAGTCCATTTTGCCCTGGTTATTTGGGAGATGAGGTCTTGTGAACTATTTGCTCAGGCTGGCCTCAAACTGCAACCCTCCTGAGCTCAGCCTCCCAAGTAGCTAGGATCATAGCCACTGGCTCCTATAGATTTATGTCTTTTGCCTTATTTGGGGTGTTTTTGGCAATTAAGTCTTTGAGTATGTTTTCAGCTCCACCTCTCCTGAGAATCATCTGATAACAGGACTTAGATCTTTTGTTATAGCCATACAGGCCCCTGAGGCTCTGCAATTTTTCCAACCTATTTTCTCTCTGTTATTAAGATTGGATAATTTTTATTGTTTTGTTTTCAAGCTCATAGATTCTTTGCTCTGTCTTCTCTGTTCTGCCATAGAGTCCTTCCAATAAGGTTTATTTGATTTGAGTTGATATATATTTCAGTTCTAAAAATTTCCATTTTAAAATTTTATTTATTTATATTATTATTGTTGCACTGGGAGTATATTGTGACATTTATAAAAGTTCTTACAATATCTCATAGTTGAATTCACCCCCTCCATTTGTTTTGTCTTTGGATCCTTATTTATTTGCTTAGGTTTTTAATTTTTTAACTTCTGTGTCATCTTAGTTTTGGTATCAGTTGGCATTCTTTTTTTCATTGAAGGCAAGATTTTCCCTGGTTCTTGGTGTGACAAGTGATTTTCTGTTGTATCCTGGACATTTTTGGATATTATAAGACTCTGCATCTTATTAAATCTTGTTTTCAGCAGGGCTCCTGGGCAACTTGCCAACAAAGCACCATCTCATTACTGTCAAATGGGGGTGGAAATCCATGGACCTTGCTCAGCTTTCATTGATATGCTGGGGTGCCTTGCTATTGCTGATGGGGGCATATTTCAGATCTCCATTAGGCTTCTTCTGATACCTTACTGGTTGGGAGGGGAAGGGTCTCTTTTTGCTGTTTCCCATGTGGCCTCAACTAACAACTAGGTGATGTTGAAAGTCCCAATGTCCTACTTGGCCTTCACTGATACCAGCTTGGCACCTTGCTGGAAATGGGAGGGGTGGTCAGAAGTTACAGTCTGGCAAAGTGAAAGTCCAGGCTCCCTACATGGTCTCCACTAATACCATGGGGGAAGGGTAGGCCTTGTTACTGCTGAGAGGGAGGAAATTCCTGGTTCCCACTTGGTTTTCTCTAACACCACCTCAGCATGGGAGGGGTGTGTGCACGTTGGGGCACCTTGTTATACTGAATAAGTGTAGAAGTCTAGACTCCCTCCTAGGCCTTCGCTGGCAAAGATTAAATAGGGTGTATTTTCCCCATGGTGTTCAGCTGGGGCAGAGGAATTATTGTCTAAAGTAGAGGGTGTCTGTTTTGGTAGGCTTCCCCTTTCCTGGTCCTTTAGCTAGAGAAACCAGGCTTTTCTTAGGGCTTTTTTGTTTGGTCCCACTGGAATTTCTGGATTGTTGGCTTTTTTAGCTCTAGCTTTAAGATATATGAAGCAAAGAAGAAAGTCTAGGAAATCTACTGCCATGTTATTTCTCCAGTCCTGAGGTCCCTAGCTCATCTACCACTTTTCCATGGTATGTTATGTATAATGTTCAGCATTTTAGCTGTGTTCATGGGAGCAATTGGAAAAAGTGTCTTAATATAGTTATTAATGCTGTATTTTTAATGGAAGCATTCCATGTATGATATTCATTTATTGAACAGTTATTTAATACTGTCATAGGTTCAGACACATAGCTATCCCACAGACATTGAGGATGCCAAATGAGTGACAGAGGGATATGGTCCTTGATTTTAGGTATCTGACAGTAGAGTAGGGAACACACTTTTAAAATTAGCGTATATTAGTTGTACAAAGAAGTTTCACCATGGTATTTCACACGTGCATATATTGTACTTTGATCACACTTTTTAAAATAGGACAATAAAATTTATAAATCCCATGGTTCATGACCAGAATAAAATTTTCTCTTTAAAGATTTTCGGAGAAGACACTTCAAGTGAAAGAACATTTGCTATACTAAGTGAAAGAAATGTAGCCTAATATATTAATAATGGTAGTATAACATGATATAAGGCAATGGACTTAAAAGATTGCTAGTGAAATAGGTTATCAGAGGAAATTTACTAAAAATAATCTGAGAAAAGAACCAATAATCATAATAAAAACAATGGTGACAATTATAACCATATTGATGATATGAGTATTATTGGTTGCCCTTTACTTTATTGTACTGTGTCCTTTCCTTTCTTTTTTTTTTTGAAATTGAAGGAGTAGTAAAAGTTTTCTAGAACACTGGCAGTTGAAGCGAGGGAGTTTTTAATGTTCCCCATAATTACCCCTGCTTTCATACGAAGAAGACAAAGAGATTTCAAAGCAGCTGAGATTGTGGGGGAGTTGAGAAAGGTAAAAAGTAGATTTCAACAGAAAATGTATCATCTTTCTAAACAAACTTGGAAAAATCAGAGGTAGAACCCTATTAACTTTCCATCAGGCAGATAGTATTTTCAACTCACAGTTGTACTGCTAAGCAAGTGCCCACTTCCTGAAAAAAAACCACACAAATGTGCTGTCCAACAAAGTCCTGGACTTTGAAGATGAACTATATGTAAACCTACCATCCACTTCTTTCATCCAGTGTTCTCAGAGTTCTTTTCAACCTCATCCATTACCTTTAGGTGAGTGAAAGAGTTAACCCCAAAAGGCCTGTATGTGAAGTAAACACAATGTCCATATTCAGCAGGCAGCCCCTTCCTTTCCTCCTTTATGCATCTATCACCAGCAGGGCTTCTGTTGGGCCTGGGCAGCGCAAGGTCAAAACCCTGGACTTTTCAGTTCCTTCCTGGAACTGTTGGCCCTCAAGATTCCTCATCCTCAAAGTTTTTTCACTCAAGTGCCCAATTAGTGCCCTGGATCCTTACCCAGGCACTCAGGCAGATGTCTTTGAAGTACAGGGAGACTGCTCAGAAAAGAACTCAAATGTGGAACCAGACTCCTCATTCCTTGCTTGCCAAAAACCAAGCACTCCAAGCTCTCCCCCTGAGTTAAAAGAGGGAAAGAAGGTACTCCACGAGCCAAACTCTCCAAATAAATTACAGGTTTTCATAAATTTGTATTATTGTGGGAAACTAACAAAAACTTAAATAAATGATGGAGCAAAGAAAGCCAAAGGGGCAGAGGTGGGTAAGAGGTAGATGGGAGAAAGAGGAATGAGGGGTGGCATGGGTAGGGCAGAGAATGGCACCATGACTTGGAGTCTGTCTTGTTGGAAATATTCCCCTACTTCTGTTCTATCTTTGCACCTCTTCGGATTTCCCACAACCTGGTGAAGAGTCTAAATATAGCTGGGAAAGGGCTGGGGTGTGTGTGGCTCAAGTGGTAGAGCATTTGCCTAGTAAGCGTGAGGCCCTGAGTTCAAACCCCAGTACTGCACACCCCCCCACCGCGATAAATATAGCTGTGATAAGTGAGGTTGGTTGGAATGGTATAGGTAGGGTGGAGGAGAGTGGGGTAGGCGGCAGGCAGCTCAATACTGTGATGATTGTATACTGGCACATCTGGTTGGGTAGCCAGCACTCATTAGTCACACGACTGAAAGCATTAGTGGAACACATTTAAAAGGAGGCAGGTGAAGGCACTTCTGGACTTCTGGGATCAGCTGGGAGTGTGGGGCGGGGGGGGCGTGGAGAAATACAACACTGGTTTTTCTTGAAGACTGAGCTGTCAGAGCCCTTATCTCCAGTCTCCTGGTTAATCAGGAGAGTGACCTCCCCCTGGGCTTCACTTATTAACCATTTCCCTCCCCTTGTGTGTGGCCTAGAGTTAAAGGCCATGTAGCTGTTTATTCAGTGAATACATGAAATACTCTTGCTCAGGGAAAGTGATTCCAAATATTTTTTGGAATCTTCCTTCCTTCCTTCCTTCCTTCCTTCCTTCCTTCCTTCCTTCCTTCCTTCCTTCCTTCCTTCCTTCCTCCCTCCCTCCCTCCTTTTCTTCCTTCCTTCCTCCCTCACTCCTTTTCTTCCTTCCTTCATCCCTCCCTCCTTTTCTTCCTTCCTTCCTCCCTCCCTCCCTCCCTCCCTCCTTTTCTTCCTTCCTTCCTCCCTCCCTCCTTTTCTTTCTTCCTTTCCTTTCTTCCTTCCCTTTCTTCTTTGTAGTGCTCAGTATTGAACCTAGGGCCTTGGGCATGCTAGGCAAGCACTCTACCACTGAGCTATACCATTAGCTCTCTTTTCTATTTTCTGATAAACATTATGTTAAGAACCTCTTTCTTCCATCTCTCAGTTTCTCTCAGTCTATTTACCCACAATACATCCATTATGTCTAGGTAACTCTGCTCTAGATTTGTAGTAAGCCTTTATTTTTAAAAATCCCAAAGTATTTTCATGTTTATCTTATCATTTAGTCCTCCCAGTGTTTTTATTTTTATTTTTATTTTTTTACTAGAATGTATTTGGCTTTTTCTGGTGAGGAGCAACAATTCTGGAAAACATTCTTTTCCAATCATGCAACACCTAAACAAACCATTTTTATTCTTCCATACTTTGTCTCAACACATGCTAACTTGGATGGGTTGGCTACCTACTTTTGAGTTTCAAGATTTTTCAAGACAGTCACTGAAAATATGTTAACCTGTTCCTTTCTAATTTGGTCATTTGGCTTCTTTCCCCTTGCTGTTATTATTTATTTACTTCCATTTTTAGAGTCAAAAAATCAAGGTGTTCAGTTCCTAATTTTATAGATAGTCAAACTGAGGCCCAGAAAGACTCACACTTAGTAGGGTCCATGCCAAGTCTGATATAGCATGTCAATTCTTGACCCAGTCCTACAGGGCTCTGTAGGACTGGGTCCTACATGGCTCACTGATTTGGTGCCCCATGGTTTCAGACAGTGATCAGTTATTACTCTAGTAGCTTAGCAGAAAATAGGTAGTTATTTGATCAAAACCTACAACTTTGAGTTGAAACAGCTTCTTTGGTTTTCCTTTGAGGAGGCTAGCCTAGCACCTACAGCCTCAGATTGTCAGACATTCACTAGATAGAGGGTTTGGGAAAGAAGGAGGTAGAGATATATAAACAAGAAATAAGGTAACAGGAGAGACACACATCTAAAACAGAAAGGAGGATTGGAGATATGGCAAGTGGTAGAACTCCTGTACTGTAAGTGTGAAGCCCTGAGTTCAAACCCCAGTACCACCAAAAAATAGTGTAGAATCAGGTGCTGTGGTGCACTATTTAGCTCAGAAGTTTGAGAATAGCCTGGCAACATAGCCCCATCTCACACACAAAAAAAATAGTGTTGAAAAGGTTAACTTCAAAAGACCTCAAAAGGGGTACCCTAGTCCTTCAAAGTAAAACAGAAAGGATTTTATTAGAACTGAAGAATGCTAAAGATGAAAGAGCCATTAAGAATCATAGAGGGGTCAACCAGGATGACTTCATGGGTGAATTCTAAACATTTAAGGAAGAAATGATGCCAAGTCTACATAAACTCTTCCAGGAAGGAAACTTTCTATGATGCCAGTATTACCTTACTGCCCAAATCAGATAAAGATATGACAAGTAAAGGAAAGTATAGACATGTGTCCCTCATAAACATAGTTAAAAAAAAAAACCCTTAACAATGTTTTAGCAAATCAAATCCAACAATATATAAAAAAGACAAAACATCGTGACCAAAGTAGGATTTGGCCCAGACATGTATGGTTAGCTCAATATCCAAAAGTCAATCAATGCAGTATGCAATTATAACAAGACTAAAAATAAAAACATATAATCATGTCAATAGATGAAGTAAAAGCATTTTTAAAAGTTCAATATCCATTCAAGATAAAAAGAACTCACAGCAAGCTGTGAGCGGTGGTGCACACATATAATCCCAGCATTCAGGAGGCTGTGGCTGGAGGACCACAAGTTCAAGGCCAGCCTGCTACCTAGTGAGATCCTGACTCAAAAAACAAAAAGAATTAAAATATGAATACATTTGATTTTAAAAAAGATGTGTAAGGTCTCTACACTGAAAATTACAAAATGTTGATAAGAGAAATTAAAGAAGACTTAAGGAAATGGAAGGATTTACTTTGTTTAGGGTCTGAAGGTTCAATACTATTAAAATGTCAATTCTCCCCAGATTGTCCTATGGACACAACATGATCATAATTAAAATCTCAGTTAAGTTGATTTTTTTTTAATTTGCTGATTCTCATTTTTTTGTGTGTAAATGAAAAATACACAGAAATGAGAAAATAATTTTTTGAAACAAGGTCTTGCTAAGTAGCCCAGGCTGGCCTCAAACTTGAAATCCTGTCTCAGCTTCCAAAATGCTGGAATTATAGATGGATGTGTGTACCACACTTGGCTAAGAAGATAATTTTAGAACTAAATTTGGAAGATTTACATTATCTGATTTCAAGACTTACAAAATTAACAACATGTAATCAAGACAGCATGTTGTTGGTATAAAGATAGACATATAGATCAATAGAACAAAATAGAGTCCAGAAATGGGCCCATACTAGTTGATTTTTGACAAAAGTGCCAAGTCAATTCAATAGGGAAAGAAGAATCTTCAGTATTTTGTGTAGGGTCAGCTGGATGTACATATGGAAAAGAATGAAGCCAAATCTCTACCTTACATAATATTCTAAAATTCACCCAGAGTGACTCATAAATGTAAATGTAAGAGCTAAAACTATAAAACATAGGAGAAAATCTTAATTATAAATAGATATGAGGAAACTTTTTTTAGGGGGATGATGCATATGTCCATGACCTTGATTGTGTTGATGGTTTCTTAAGTGTGTACAGATGTCAAATGTCATCAAAATGTACATTTGAAATATGTGTGGCTTGTTGTATGTTAATAGCTCCTCCATAAAGTGTTGAAAAAACAAAAAAAAATTACAGATGAGGAAATTGAGGCTCAGAGAGGCACAAACTACTCAAGGACACACAGAAAGTCCATTGCCAGGACCAAAACCCCCACCTTTGGACCCCTAACCCAATGTACCTTTCACTGAACCATGATGCTGGATAGGCCTCTGTAAGACTGCTCTCCACAGACCTCCACTTCCATTGTCCTTCTGACTTTAATTTGGGTTCCACAAGAAAGTCCCTGAGGTTTCTCCGGAGATTTTTCCCCTGAGATCTGCTTCTCTTCCTGTGTTCACTTGGCCGTGTACTTTGACGTTTCTTTCCTTTCCTTAGACATTAACCAAATCCCAAGCTTGCCCACCTCTGGAATGCTCTTCAGGGCTCAATAAGGCAATGGCTCTAGGGCTTCAGCACTCCTGGATTCTAGGACAGTGCCTCCCAGCCTAGATCCACCTCAAGGTCTCCAAGTCCCACCCCCAAGCTCCCTGCCCCATATCACCAATCTTACTAGGCTTTTGGAGGCATTAAGCAAAGGCTGATCAGTGATGCCACTGTTGTTTGCAAATGACCCACAGACTTAAGTCATGACCATGTAAGGCCAAGGCCTCAGGACTCTCACAACACTGTGCCCCATTTATTCCCCATCTGCTCCTTGCCATTTTAGCATCTCTGCCTCCAACCTTTAAGTGCCGGTTTGGAGTCCTGTGAGGTTGGGAAAAGGAAACCTGAACTCATAGATGAGAAGTGAGTATGCAGTTAGGACTAGGCTGGGCAAAGGAGCCTAGAGCTCACCAGCTGCTTCCTAGTAGGCTAGCGAATCTCCCCACCCTCCTTGGAAGCAGGTGGCTGCTCAAATGATCTGTCCAGCCATCAGAGAACGAGCATCCTGGGTCAGATGGCCAATTTTCTAAGCTCTGCTTTCAGGAAGCATGAGTGCATTTGCAGATCTAAAATGACAAGAAACAAATGCCAAAAAGATGACCTCTTTCTACAACTTAAACTGCAACTAGACTGAGCCCTGTGCTAGCCTTTGAGGACACTTTTGAACTAAGGAGGCAGCAAGTTTAGGTAGCTACTTCTAGCAGTTACCCCAAGGAGACAGGTGATCACTTTGATCTCACAATCAGCTGTCCTTACACTTGTAGTTCAGCATTAGGAAGGAAACCTGGACTAGTCGGCCAGGGGCAGATGACAGGGTAATCTATCTAGGGAAGACTGGCTGCCAGGATCAATACGACTTTAATCCTCAGAGCTGAGCCAAGCATTAATGTTGACTCCACAGTTGGGCCTGCTGCTATGACTTCATGAAGCATCAAAATCCAGAGGCAATCTCAAGAGGTCACATAGGCCATGTTCCTGCCTCTGAGCAGGAATCCACTGACAATAGCACTGTTTGGATTCCTTATCAGAGCAGAGGAACGGAAGTAGGAGGAAGAAGGCAGAGAGACCGGGAAAATATGAACAGAGCAAATTTTAATTCAAAATACCTTTCTTAAGAATACTGCCCCTTTCTGTTGAGTGTTTTCTAAGGGAGATGAGGAAAATGAAGGAAAGATCAGAGAAGGGAAATCAAAAGTCCCTCTAGGACAGGGAATACTCTAATGGTTGGCAAGGTGTTTCCCAGCTGGGAAATTTCCTTAAGCCTCAGCTTGGCCATCCTGGAACCAGACTGGGACCTGTACCACTCCTGTAGTGACAAGAAGGTTCTGGGCTAGACTTGTCTTTCTGTAATATTTCTATAATGTTAAGGATGCAGGCTCTGGAGTTAGATGGATGTGGGTTTGTTTTTTGTTGGTTGGTTGAATGGATTTTGGTGCTGGGGATTGAACTCAGGGCCTTGCACACGCTAAGCATACACTCTACCACTGAGCCACACCCATAGCCCAGACAAGGGTTTACGACCAAAATCTACTTACTGTTTGACCTTGAGCAATTTACTTCACATCGCTAAGCATCAGTTTCCTCATCTGGAAAGTGGGCCTTATAAAAATAACAACTAAATGTTTGTTTTGTGGCAATGAAGTAACGTAAGAGATCTGGCATGTAGAAATTAAATTCTGTCCTGAGGTGAGCAGATGAGGATGGTCACTCCTCTGAGGCTGCTACCGAAGGGGAACTCATCTCCCTAACACAGACACCCCGCTTTGGGTAGCCCAGGTTTATGGAATGGCTGTTATGCAACAGGGTAGCTTTGTGTGCCGAAGTTAATAATTGCTTAGAGCAATAGGTCCTCACAGCACTGCCTGGGCTCCAACACACCCCCAAACCTGATATGTGGCAGGCTTGGTAGAGGGATGGGGTTAAAGTTCTAATCCCCTTCTCCAATTCAGTCTGCCAGAAGAGCCAAATCATCACAATTGCAGGACCAGTGAACACGAGGGGAAGGCAATAAGCACTGAGACCAGTACTGAGCAAGCCAGCGTTTGTAGACCCTTTGGCCAGGCATGGTGGGGCATATCTGTAATCTCAGCACTAGGGAGGCTGAGGCAGGATGATCATGAGTGTCTAGCTAGCCTGGACTACATAATCCCTGTCTCAAAAAAAAAAAAAAAGAGAGAGAGAGAAACCTCTAGGCATGGGGGGAAGGTCCCAAAACCTTTGTCTTTTAATGTTAATCCCACCTCACCTTCGAATAGTTCTTTTACCTTGCAAAACCCCCACTTTTTTTTTAGCATTATCTCACTAGATTCTCATAGTGAGTGTATAAGATAGATAAGCCAGCAAATGTCCTCCTACACATCTTCCTTTTCTTCATAGTGGTGGTATAGCACCATGGTGACAGGCACTGTTTCAAATTCTTTACATATGTTAGTTATGTTATTTAATTCTCACTTTTATAAGGTAGATAATATAGAGAGATTTGATAAGCAGTTTGCATCATTTTTCTTTTTTGCAGACCTAGGAATTGAACTCAGGGCCTTGCACATGCCAGGCAAGTGCTCTACTACTGAGCTCCATTCCACCAACTCTTTTTTCTTGTTGTTATTGTTTCTTGTTTTGTTTTTTTTGAGAGAGGATCTCACTACGTGGTGCTCATTATTGGCTTTGAACTGCCTCAGCCTCCCAAGTGCTGGAATTACAGGTGGGCACCACCACATCTGATTTATAGCTTGGATCTTAAAATGTTCCCCTAAGGCTCATGTGTTGGAGGCTTGATTGCCAATATGGCACTATTGAGAGGTGATAGAACCTTTAAGAGGTGGGGCTTAGTAGGAGGTCTTCAGGTCATTGGAGATGTATCCCTGAAGGGGACAGTGGGAACCCAGCTCTTTCGTCTTCTTCTCTCTCTTTCTCTCTTTTACTTCTTGACCATGAGATGAGTGGTTTTATTCTGCCATGACGTGCTGTCTCTCCATTGTCCAAAAGCAACATGGACTGGAATCTCCAAAATTATAAGCCAAAATAAATCTTCAGTATTTTTTATAGTAATAGAAAGCTGACTAACACATTAGACTAAATCACACAGCTAGTAAATGATACAGGTGGGACTCCAATGCAGTTCTTTTTTTTTAATTAGTTTTTTTATTAGTTGTACCTGGGGTACATTGTGACATTGATAAAAGTTCTTACAATATACCCTAGTTAGATTCACCCTTCCGTCTTTCTCTTTTACCCTCTTTTCCCTTTCTTAGAACAGTTTCAGCAGGTCTCATTGTTCCATTGTCATACATGAATACATAGTACTGCCACCATTTTCATCCTCCTTCACCATTTTCTTATGCCCTCCCCTTCCCACTGATACCAAGCCCTGTACAGGACTTGTTCTAGTTCTGACTGAGTTTAAAGTCCATGCTCTTAGCTATTATGTTATACATACTTTGTTTTGCAAAGGAAGAAATTGGGGCCAAAGAGGTTAAGTGACTTGCCTGAAGCAAACTAGTACCAAAAATAGGCCTAACTCTACATCTTCTGATCCCATCTCATGTTTTTCCCTTATTCCCAAGTATTATCAATGACATGCCTTCCCATCCATGGGTACTATGCTCTAGGTACCCTGTGGCCACCATGACCTTGGAATGCCAGGGCATATAAACATATAAACATGCCATCTTCTATCAAGGACAGAGTTTAATCTTTTCATTATTCGTGCTACCTGCTCTGTAGCTGAGGTAACCAAGGTGCAAAGAAGGCAAACAGCTTACTCTAGGCTTGGCTTCCCACTGTACCAGATCAGAGAAATTCCTCGAAGTTCTTAGCTCTCAAGTCTGGGCTTGTTTCACTTGAATATCTATGCATGTGTCCACAGGGCAGCAAAGAAAGCAGTGTGAGTTTAAAGAAAATCAGACAAGTGAAGTCCAGTCTACTCCCGGTCTCCTTTTAATTGGGTCCATAGAGGCCTTCTGGCAGGGATAAAGGGACCTGACCCATAAGTGAGATGGCTGAAGAGAAGGTCATGGGCCTGCGGGGATAGGGCGAGAAAGTCTTGAAAAATCATATAATTTAGGTAGAGGGGGAGGGAAGGCAATGTTAGGCTTGGAGTATACAAGATACTCCAAGAGTAGAGGCTCTGTAGGGTTCCAGAGGGGGTGGGGTGAGGGCCAGGGCATAGGCAGAGTTTGGAAACATGTTCTCACCCTGGTCTACAGCCATGAAACCCAAACTGAATAAGACCATGCTAGGATTTGGGCCAAGCACTCAGGACTGCAGTGGCTGTGGAGCAATGCAAACCAGAGGTCTGTCCAGTCCAATCAGGAGGCTAATGTACATGTAAATTGAGCTTGTTCAGTGGTCCCAAATGCCAGCTTGTGGACCATGCTTGGCTGCCTGTATTTACACCACCTGGGAAATTCAAGGGAACTACTAGGTTTGGGATGCACTGGATTGGGTCAACTAGCATTGTCCATTATCAGGGTCCCTTCTGGAGATGGGGCAAACAGAAGGAGGAGGTCAGAAAGACCATTTAACTGGAGCTAAAAAACGGGCTCCAGTGCAGACCCCATTAACCCTATAATTATTTGTGAATAGCATACACTGCATTGTATTTGTATGTTGTGTTATAATGTTTAGTTGTTAACCATACATAATTCAAAAGTGCTATAACATTTGATGCTGTGTTCTGACATTTCTCCATTTATAAATATCCAGAAAGCTTCTTGCTGAAGGCAGGCCAGAATGGTCAGATATCAAGGAGGGGAAGATATTTTCTTTTCTTTTTCCCTTTTTCTCTTCTCCCTTCTCCCCTCTCCCTCCTCCCTCTTTCCTCCTCCTCCTCTTCCTTCTTCCTCTTTCTTCTTCTTCTTCTTCTTCTTCTTCTTCTTCTTCTTCTTCTTCTTCTTCTTCTTCTTCTTCTTCTTCTTCTTCTTCCTCTTCCTCTTCCTCTTCCTCTTCCTCTTCTCTCTCTCTCTCTCTCTCTCTCCTTTCTTTCATGGTGGGGATTGAACCCATGGAGTCATTGGATTACTGTGCTCGAGTACTAAGCTACACCTTCAGCTCCCTAAGGTGGGTGAAAGTCTCTCTAAATTACTTAGTAGGAGTCTTCCTAAAATTGAGCTATGCAGGTCTGGCAAGGATGGGGCCAAGGTCTAGGCATACTCAAGAGGAGGATGTTGAAGAGTCTGACTAAAGTTTGCAGAAGGAGAGAGAGAACAGAGGTGGAATCCTGGGCCCCAAAAGTCTGGAGACCCACTAGGCTCACAGTTTTCCATGGCTGTAGGGTTCTTACAGGATCAGCAGCAAAGAGAGAGTACCTGAGTGGATGGGGAGAGGACAGGTTGACTTGTGCTAGAGACCAGAGGCCCATTCTCTTCTCTTCCAAGAGAATACATAGTGCCACAACAGCTCCATATTTACAAAGCAGCAGGAAAAGCAAGAAAACTGAGAAACCAAATAATGGCTCTGATGAGGCAGCTAAAAGAAGGTATTTATTTACTTTTCCCTTAAAAGTTTCACTTAAACATCTCTGCATATCACAGAGCTCATTAAATATAGAATCCTTAGGACACCTCCATGTTCTCCACCAATGACATACATAGGAGAAGTTCAGCAGAGATGGAGAGGTGGACAAAGTGGACACCTTGCTCAGGCACTTTATGTTAATTGTCATAGTCAAAGGAAGTCAAACAACAGACAGGTTTGAGGATGGAACCATTCTGAGTCTGCATCAACAGGGAAAGAAAAGACAACGTTTTTCAGGACCATTGAACTTGTGCTATTTCTTCAGGCCCCTAAACCATCACTTCTCATCACCACAGCCAGCAAGAGATGGGGCATCTGGTTCACGTGTAACTTCTGGGTCAGGAGTGCAGTTCAGTGGTGGAGGCCTAGCATGCAGGAGGCCCTAGAGTCAATCCCACAACCAAAAAGAAAAGGAAAGAAAAAAGAAAAAAGGAACATATGCAATTTGATTGAAACAACCACTGAAGCCTCAACAGTAAGGTTTGGGAGTCCAGCCCACTACTTGGAGAAACCTGGCCTAAAAAAGGGAAGCCTCAGCTCTTCCCTAAGCCCCACAGTTGCCCAATTCTTGCTGAAAGAACAAAAATAACCTATTGGTGACCCATGTCCTCAACCTTCTTTGTCTGACCTGAACAGCCTGAAGAGGAGAGACTAACTGCTCCCAAGGCTGCCTTTCTCAGCCAACCAGAACTGATCGTGGGCACAGCCAGGCCAGTGTCTGCAGCAGAGAACTGTTCCTGAACTCCTGAGATGTGCTCTTCTGGGTTCTGACTGCCTCCTGGCTTCCTTCAGCCTGGGGAGCAGCTTGGGTTGGAATTGCCTCCCTAGCCAGGCTGCCAGCTCTGAGAGGGCGGACCACATGCCTCTTCAGTTGCAAATAACCCGGCTCACTATGTGTTGAATAAGTGAAGCTGGAAGGAAGCTCAGTGGCTTCTGGAGGGGAGGAGTGACATCCAGGTAGAGTCCCAGCTCAGGCATCTGGTAGCAGATATGCTTACCACCTCTTCTGTGTGTGTGTGTCCCACGTGTTCTGTGTTCCCCCAAGAGCTACCTGAGGATAGGTTTCACAAACTGATTTTTGTTCATGCCCCACGACTGCTCTTTAGGTACCTGGCTCTCCTGTCTGCCATTCCCACCCCTGTCTAAGAAAGATCCCTCCTGAGGAGGTCCCCAGTTTCTCCTTGCCCCAGGCTCCCCCTGCCACAGCTCTGTGTAATCTAGGGTGAGCTCCTGTTTGCCTGTCTGGAAGACAGGGCTTGTTGAAGGCAGGAGCCGGCCTGTTCCGTGATCACTCATTTATGGGCGGCCTGAACACTGCTGCCCTCCTGAACCATGGGAATCAGGAGCAGGGACTTGGAAGTTGTGGACTCCACTCGCTCACCATTGTCACTTGAGTTGTGGTGATGAAAATGCTTGTCAGCACATACTTCTGGGACAATCAACATCCTTGTCTAGACACAGGTGTTGGCCAGAGAAAACAAGGCTCAGACATAGTAGGAAGCGGGCAGGACACCTTCCTGAAAGAGAAAGTAACCCAAACCAGCCACCATTATCAAGAAGTGTGCGGGTCTCCTTTTGCTGAGATCATAGAGACTTGGAAGCTAATGGGTTCCTAGAGAGCCTCCTGTGTGGTCTCCACATTGCATAGATAAGGAAAAAGGAAATGGAGACTCAGGCAGAGGAAGTTGCCCATCCAGGGTGACAGAGCTGCATAATGGAAGAGCAGAGACTCGGTCTAAGGCTAGGGCTCTCCAGTTAGAGCGGTTCCTTTACTCCAGGCTGAGAGGCCTCCTCAGCCACAGGACAGCCCAGCTATAACTTTGGAGTATGTGATGGCTGGCTCCTGCCTGTGGTCTGGGATCTCTCCCCAAAGACTGGCCCCTCATTCCAAAGGCCCCTCACTCAGGCAAGCAGGAAGTTGGTCTCCATTTGCACAGTGCCTTCTGGGAAGAGAGAGGTGAGACAGTGATGAGGCCACAAGAAGGGAAAATTGGTCTTTGACAGTTGCTGGGTAGGACCTGGATAGGCCTGGTGGTGACAGTGGTTGCGAATCTTCCCTGTCCCCTTCCTAAAGGGTTTGTTCATCTTACTGAAGGCAGGGAAGGTACGTTGGGCAGAGTGTGAGTGGCAGAGTGCAGGCATCAGGGCACACACAGTTAGGAGTCGGGATGGCTGACATGAGTTGACAACCTGGCCCAGTCCTTTGGTAGCTGGTGATACCCAGCTCTTCACTTCATTGCTTTGAGTCTCAGTCATATCTCAACATTTGGGAGCTGACATTCCCTTAAGCAGCACAAAGCAGAGATCCCTCAGATCTCAGGAGCAGCCTGCAGGTCACTGGTTCTAGGACAATCCTAGTTCCTGTCATTTCAGTCTATTCAGGAAGGGAAACCTATACATCAATTTGTAGCCTTTATTTAGATCCTGACTGAAATAAGCTGGAAAAGGCCAAAAAAGAAAGTAGACATTTGGACACAGGCTGGGTATTTGATGATATGGGTGACAATTAGGTTTTATAATGACAGCATAGCTAAGTTACAAAGGAGTTCTTATTTTTCAGAGCTGTATTCTGAAATTCTTAGGAATACCATGGTAAGACAAGTGGTCAGGAGTTGGGGATCATTGAAGCTGGGTGATGCATACAGGAGGGCTCATGACGCCATTCTACCTGTGCATTGGCCTTGCATTTTCCATAACAACCCATTTTACATATGAAATAGAGAAAGGTGCACAGGAAGGTGTTTACCCAAATGTGGCTTATCTGTCCCCTTGTGGAAGGCATTTCACATGAAGATAACATTCACAGAGGTGAGAGGAGCCTTGCATGTGACCACCACACAGCACTGTGGGTGGTGACTTGAGCCTGGAGACAGTCACTGTGCCCCCTCATCCCAGCCCCCTCATTCCGGCAGCATCTGTGCTGTTCCTCTCAGTCTGTGGCAGCAGGTTTGGTTGCCAGGCAATGGAAGGCAGAGGCCAGAGCCCTTCGTAGGAGGGAGAATAGGGAAGGGAAGGAGAGAAGCAAGATAGCTGCTTGGGAAGGCTTGCCCCTGTCTCAGAGCCTGCCTGAGGGAGAGATGGGGGTGGGGTGCCTCGATGACAGTTTCCCATGGTCCCCACTTTCTGTGATTTACTATCAGGGTGGAGGGTGAGGGTGGGGGTGAGCAGCTCTACTGTCAGAACTGAAGCCCCACAAAGGGGTGAGGGAATATTCACACAGCAGCTCCTGTGAGGGGCAGGGGACTCTGGGATTAAGGAAGAGGCCCTTTAGCACAGAGCACAGAGTCAGAATTCCAGAAAGGCCTCTCCTGGGCATTTCCAAACTCTTCATTATTTTCCCAAATCCTGGGGAAGCAGTTCCTCACCTAGCTAATCTGCACTGGTGACAACACTGTGCTGGGGCCATCCCAGAAGGCAAAAGGCAGGGGCTTCTGTGGGGGTGAGAAAACTGTTCTCGCTGTCCTTTGCAGGAGAGGAAGCAAGTGAAAGTCTCTGTTCTGCACAGTGGCCAGGTAGTGTCAGGGAGGCTGACCATGTTGGGGACCCTGTGTTCTGGCATTGCTCCAGATCCAAGTGTCACTGAAAGGCTGTGTGGGCCAAAGCCAGGCTCTGACTCCCAGTTTCCTGAGCTCTAGGAATGAGTGATCTTGTAAGGTCCCTGGCCCCTTTCAGGCTTAGATGGGCTAGGATTGCAATGTGCCCCCATCCCCACCCAGGGCAGGAATTGCTCTCACCCAAGGAGACAGGAGCCTGACCTCTCCCATTCCCATCCACCAGGCCAGACTAGAGGAACCAACACAGCCAGTGGCCTGTGTCCTTCTTCAGTGTTTCCTAGCTAGAGCCACCATTGTCATCAGGAGCTGCCTCCTGCTGTCCTGAGCAGTGGGTTTTTGAGCACTGACAGTGTGTTGGGGGGTAAGATTATCCAGGTGTCCCAGAAATCAGTCTTTCAAGACCTAGCATCTGGGCTGACAGAATGGCTCAAGTGGTAGAATACTGTCCTAGCAAGCACAAGGCCCAGAGTTCAAGCCCCCAGGACCATCAAAAAAGGAAAAAGAAAAGACCCAGCACTTAAGAGAGGAAGGGTGACTCTGCTTGAAGAATAAACATCGGGGAGACAGCAGTCTGTAGCTGAGCAATAGCAGGGCCCAGACAGCCCCCTCTTTCTGCAGCATCTTTGTGGCTCCTGGTTGCTAGGAGCAGGCGCTTTTGTTGCTAAGCAACGGGAGCCTGGTGGATTAAAATCAATTTCCTGAGCTCACTGGAAGGGGGAGGGAGAGGAGGTGGAATGCAGATGCCTTGCAAAAGCTCCTCCCTGCCCCCAAGCTTTGCAGGAGGATGCAGAAGGGTGACTGTATATACAGACCTAGAAAGATGCTGGCAATTAACATGTTGATTATGGTGCTAATGAAAAGTAATGTTGCTCCTTTGTGAAACACAGGAAAGGCTCAGTCCCTGGGGTCTTTCTGAGTCAACAGATTGGGCCAGATAAAACTTGGCAGAGTTTTCCCTCCAAAGACAGAGTTTTGAAGAATTTTAGGGCTACTGTGAACCCAAGAGTTCTAGGATCTAACCTCTAAATAAATGACAGAGGTCCATCGACATGTAGCCCTCTGCCCTTTGCCTAGATTATAACTCCCATGAGTTATAATCATAACTTCCTCCTGAGGCAGCCCTCTCCAAACCTTCCCCTTAGAAAGCACTTTGTTATATGGAACCCAAGTCAGTCTCCTTGTGGCTCCTTATGAGGAGCCTCTCTGGAGGGACCTGCAGCCTCTCTCTTCTGTGAGTTCTACTCTCCACCTCTGTCTTCTCTTAGGGACAGACTAGTGATAGGGACTATAGGGAGGTGACTTCATTTGCTCCACTTTGATCTCACACTTCCCACTTTGTATTTTGCTTTCTTAAAGGTGAGCCATTAGTATAAACACATTTGAAGGTTCTTGTCTCCCCCTGGAAGACTTCCACAGGTTCTAGTCTTCTCCTGTTGCCCTGCTTAAGTGGGAACTTCCTGGATCAGGGCAGGGTCTGCAGGTCAGAGGGAGAGAAGATATCTATGTGGGACAAGTTTAGAAATTTACAAGAGAGGGTGCATTTCCAGAATGGGCCCTAGATAAACAACTATAACTGGTGAAATTTAGTTTAAAAATCAACCACTTAAAATCTATGGAAATTGTCCTAATTGCCTGCAGAAAACAGAGCAATCTTTAGTTAAGAAACTCAAGTAAATCTTGGTAAGAAGAGCAATAGTCTATAGCATTCTGTGCCCTGATCTGCTCCCATCCCCTTGTCCTGGAGCTCAGTATGATGAAAGTTCTACTCTGGTTGGGTATAGTCAATAACATAGAATTTTCTCTTTCTCTAGCTCCTACTACAGGGCAACAGTTTGATCCAGAAGGGATGGACTTCTGGAACCTCTTATCCCTATCAGCTCTGTGTTGCAGAAACTTCATTCCATTCAGGTGGGGCCCAGAGGACTAGGAAGGCCTTCCCCCATTCAGCTACCCTTGGTAAGCCAGTAATATTGTGTCTCTGATAATCTCTACCCCCAGCTCACTCACGGGATGAAGGTTCCATGCTGGGAAAGACGAGTTGAGAAAAAGCAGGGGCTACCATTCCTACCCAGCATCCTGTCTCACTCTGAGAGAAGTAGGCTGCTTTCCCTGCCTCCAGTTCTAATGCAGTAGAGCAGAGATTCTGCTCTCTGCTGGGAGACACAAACTTTGAGAATAAAGAGCTTCTTAGCTCTCCCTAAGGAGACTGCCTTTATTTGGAAGAAAAAAAAAAAGTGGTGCAGTTTTTGCCTTAAGGAACTGTCAGGAGGAAGGAAGCCCTTAGTCAAGAGCAATTAAGAGGGGACTGGAAGCTCTATAATTCTAGTACCAACTGAAGAATGGTAGGAACTACAAGTTGATTAGAAAGAACCAGAGAAAAAACTAAGAAGAACCCCATGACACCCTGCCCATTCAATGGGCCCAACTTTAATTGGATCAGATGGTGGAATAATTTATACCCCAGGGCATTGTTTAAAAAGCAGTAGTAGAATTAAGAAGCAATTAGTAGAGGTTAATTAGCTGTGTGTGGTATTACTAGAGATAGGATTATCCAGAAGCTAAAAAGAGAACTCCAGGAAGAAGTCAAGAGAACCCAGATAAAATCAGTAATCCATGGTGGCAGATACATACATACCCAAAACTGTGACCTCTGAGTGACAATATAAAGACTATACATTGCAAGGGAATAGACATTATTGAACTCATCTAAAAAGTCAGTAACAGTATCAAAAGTTGCTGCATTATTTGAAATGCCCAGTTTTCATAAAGAATTATGAGATGTGCAAAGAAATAGAAAAGTATGATATATAAACAGAAAAAAAGCAAGCAATAGTGCCTCGAGGGGGCCAGATGTTGGACTTGGAAGACAAAGCAGCTATTATAAATATGCTCAAAGAACTAAAAGAATGTCTTGTTAAGTACAGAATATCAATAGAGATTCAAGGACTAGGAGTGTGGGTCAAGCAGTAGAGTGCCTGCCTATCAATTTGAACTTAGGGCTTCATGCTTGCAAAGCAGGCATTCTACTGCTTGACCCACACTTCCAGTCCATTGCAGAACACTATGAAGCATACCAATATACATGCAATGGGATTCTAGCAAAAAAGGAGAGAAAGGGACAGAAGAAAATACTCAAAAATAATAAAAACCTCCCCAAATTTGAAGAAAAACATTAATCTACATATCTAAGAAGCTCTACAAATAACAAGTACAATAAACACAAGGAGAAACACCCAGAAACACCACAGTCCAAATTATAAAAGCCAAAAACAAAGGAAATTCTTAAAGCAAGAGAAAATGATTCATCACATACAAGAGAAATTACAGTAAGATTAATTGCTGATTTCCACCAGAAAGAATAGAGGCCAGAAGGCAGTGGGATGATATATTCAAAGAAAATAACTGTTGACCAAAAATCATATATATGAATTGTCCAGAATACACAAATTCATAGAGACAGAAAGCAGATTCCCAGTCACTATGGACTAGGGAATGGGAGCTACAGGAAAAACTGCTACTAGGTACAGAGTTTATCTTGGGGGTTATGAAAATTAGGTAGTGGTAACGGTTGTATAATACCAGAAATATATTTTTAAAAAACCATTTGATCATATACTTCAAAGGGGTGAATTTTTTGGTCTGTGACTTTTATCTCAATAAAAAGTTTTGAATTTTTATTGTCATGTATTAAATAGTACATAGTAAGGGGTTGCATCATGACATTTCCATGCATCATATAATGTACTATTACTCTTTCTTAACCTTCCTCCCTCTTTTTCCCTTCCCTTCCACCTTCCTAGTAGTTCCCCTTTTACTTTTATGACCTTGGTTTTTGTTTTGTTTGTTATCCCTAGCTTCCACAAATGAGAGAAAGCATGCAATCAATGTCTTTATGGGACTGGCTTATTTCACTTAACATGATGATCTCCAGTTCCATCCATTTTCAAGCAAACAACATAATTTCACTCCTCTTAGTGGCTGAGTAAAACTGCATTATGTATACAGACCACATTTTCTTTACCCATTCATCAATTGATGGGCACCTAGGCTGATTCCATAATTAGGCTATTGTGAAGAGTGCTGCAATAAACATGGGTATATAGGTATCTAACTGATTTTTCGGGGTATATACCCAAAGGTGGCATGACTGGAACATACGGGAATCCTATTTTTTTTTTAACCATATTGATTTCCATAGCGGCTGGACATTCCCACAAGCAGTAAGTAAGAGTTCCTTTTCCCACATATCCTCAGTATCAATATATTTCCTAAAAAGATCTTAAATTAGTAACCTAACTTTCTACTTAAAGAAACTAGAAAAAGAAGAACAAACTAAATCCAAAGAGGCAGAAGGAAAGCAATAAAACTAGAACAGAAATAAATAAGAGGATAAAAACAATGGACAAAATCAATGAAACTACACAATAGTTCTTAGAAAAGTTCTACAAAATTGACAAACCTTCAATTAGATTTACCAAGGAAGGAAGAGTAAATACTCAAATTAGTAAAATTAAGAATAAAGAGGAGGAAGTCAGTACTGACCTTACAGAAATAAAAAGAGCACAAAGGAATGCTATGGACAATTGTATATTGCCAAATTAGATTACTTAAATGAAATGGAAAAAAAATTCTAGACAGCCTCAAACTATTAAAATCTATGCAAGAGACAGAAAATATGAATAGAACTCAACACATAAAGAAATGGAATTATTAATTAAAACACTCCCCATCCTGCTCCCCCAACCTGCAACTCAAAAGCCTTCATTGGTGAATTTTACCAAACATTAAAAAAAAAAGAATTAAGCAGGAAGGAAATTTCCCAACTCATCCTATGAAGCTAGTATCATCCTGATATCAAAACCAGACAAAAATATCACAAGAAAGGCACAGACTATATCTCTTTTAAGTATTAAAAAAAAATCTCCTCAAGGAAATTCAGTAAATTAAATTTAGTTACATATACAAAATATTATACACATGACCAATTGGGATCTATTCCAAGAATGCAAAGTCGACTTAACATCTGATAATAAACTAATGTAATACACTATACCAATAGAATAAAATGGCAAAAACCACATATCATTTCAAGAAATGTAGGAAAAAGCAGCTAACAAAAACATAACTCTCTTTCATGATTCAAAAAAGCATTCAATGAATCAGGAATATAATGGAATTTCTTCAATGTGACAAAGAACATTTATTGAAAAAACCCAAGGCTAATGTAATAATTATTGGTGAAAGACTGGTTGCTTTCTCCCTAAGATAAGAAATAAGATGACAATGTCTGCTGTCATCATATCCATTCACATTCAGACCAATACAAGGCATCCAGACAGGAAAAAATAAATAAAACTATTTCTCTTTACAGATGACATGATCATATATGTATATGTATATGTATATGTATAATGTATATGTATATATAATACTAAAGAATCCATAAAAAACTAAACCTAATAAAGTCAGCAGTGTTACAAGACACAAGATCAATATGCAAATATCAATTACATTTCTATACACTGGCAATAAACAATCTGAAAAAATTTAAGAAAACAATTCCACTTATACTAGTATCAAAAAGTACAACAAATTAGAGCCGAGTGTGGTGGCACACACCTGAAGCCCCAGCACTTGGGAGTTGGAGGCAGGAGGATGGCTAGCTCAAGGCCAGATTGAACTACATAGTGAAACTGCTTCAAAAAACAAAACGAAAACAAAAAACAAACAAACAAAAAACCCCAAGGGTCAGGATATAGCTTCATGGTAGAGCATTTGCCTAGAATGTGCAAGGCCCTGGGTGTGGATCCCTAGCCCCACAAAAAAGTAGAAATTACTTAGAAATAAATTTAACAGAATTATAAAACACATGCTCTAAAATTTACAGTGTATTGTAGTTCTCTTCTTGAAAGAAAGCAAAGAAAACCTAAACAAATGGAAACATATCTCAATATCATGGATCAGAAGACAATATTGTTAAGATGGTAACCTCTCTAAATTTGCTTACAGATTCATCAGTATTCTTATCAAAATATCAGCTGCATTTTCTTTGCAGAAATTGACAAATTGATCCTAAAATTTGCATGGACTTGCAAGAGGACTAAAATAACCAAGATGATCTTGAAAAATAAGAAAAACAAAGTTGGAGGACTCACATGTCCTGATTTCAAATCACTTCAAAGCTACAGCAATCAAGAGAATGTGGTACTAGCACAAAAGTATACATATAGACTAATGGAATAAAATTGAGAGTCCATTAAAGATTTATGTTTATTGTGAATTGATTGTCTGCAAGGGCACCAAGATAATTCAATGTGAAAAAAATAGTCTTCTCAACAAATGGTGATGGGTCAACTGGATATTCATATGCAAAAGAGTGAAGTTGAACCTTTACATGGCACCATAGACAGAGATTAGCTCAAAATAAAGCACAGACCTAAATGTAAGAACTAAAACTATAGAACTCTTAGACAAAGTCACAGAAATAAATCACCATGGCCTTAGATTAAGCAATGGTTTCTTAGAAATGATTACAAAAAGGGCTGGGGATGTAGCTCAGTGGTTGAGTGTTTGCCTAGCATGCACAAGGCTCTGGGTTCAATTCCCAGTTCTGGAAAAAAAGAGAAATGATTACAAAAACATGAGCAACAAAAGAAAACAATAGATAAATTGGACTCAATGAAAATTAGAAACTTTTTTTCCAGTGGTACATATCCAAAAGAATTGAACTCAGGGACTTGAACTGGCATTTGTATACGTTGTTTAGAGTAGTATTATTCACCATATCCAAAAGGTGGGGAAAAATCATATGTCCATTTACATATGAGTAGCTAAACAAATGTATATACGTACACTGGAATATTGTTCAACCTTAAAAAAGAAGAAAATTCTGGCAAATGCTATGAAATAGATGAATTTTGAAGATTTTATGCTGTTAAAAAAACAGGCACAAAAAGAAAAGTATTGTATGATTTTGCTCATCTGAGATACCTAAAGTACTCAAATTAATAGAGATGGAAAGTAGAATGGTGGTTGTCATGAGTTGAGAGGAGGAGAAAATGGAGGAGATGTTATTGTTTAATGGTACAGAGTTTCAGTATAGGAAGATGAAAAAGTTCTGGAGACAGATGATGGTGATAGTTGCACAACAATGTGAATGCATTTAATACCACTGAAATGTAGACTTTAAGTGGTTAAAATTATAAAGTTTATATTATGTATATAATAAAACAATTTAAAATGTGTGTGTTTCAAAGGACATCAGCCAGAAAGTAAAAAGACAACCCGCAGAATGGGAGAAAATATTTGCAAATCATTTATCTGGTAAGGGTTGAATGTCCAGAATATATAAAGAACTCTTAGCTGGGAGTTGTGGTACATTCCTGTAATCCCAGCCCTTAGGAGGGAGGCAGGAGGATTGTGAGTTTGAGGGCAACCTGGGGTACATAGTGAGACCCTATCTAAAAAAAACAAGCAAAAAAGCTGGTCAGAATGGTTCACACATGTAATCCCAGATACCCGAGAGGTGCAGATTGGGAGGATCTTGGTTCCAGGCCAGCCCCGGTAAAAAGTTCATGAGAGCCCATCTCTACAAATACAAACCTGGGCATGGTTGTGTGCACCTGTCATCCCAGCTACATGAGAAGGATATGTAGGAGGATCACAGTCCAGACTGGCCCAAGCATAAATGCAAGACCCTATTTGAAAAATACCTAAAACAAAAAGAGCTGGATGCATAGCTCAAGTGGTAGAGCACCTGCCTAGAAAGTGCAAGGCCCTGAGTGCAAACTCAAGCACTGACAAAAGAACTATTATAATTCAACAATAAAAAGACAAATAACATTTCAAAATAGGCAAAGATTTCTGGTCTGTCACGTAAGGAGGTTGGAAGTCCTCATTCCATTGTAACAAATAAAAAGCTAAACACACTGAAAAATAAACAACTCTTTTTAGAGCCATCAGAGAAATTACTTCACAGGATAAAGTACTGTACCTAAAATATTACAGAAACAGACAAATGAGTACAAATCACACCACCAGAGCAGAAAACTCTATGAGAACTACACTGGAGTAGGAAAAACTGAACTGTGACTGGGGAAGTACTAGAGGCTTGTTGTACACAAGTCAGAGAATTAAAGCCTCCAGGGAGGGTAGTTATAGAAGGACCCCCACATTTTTGTATTTTACCTCTAGGAGCTCTAGAGGTACCAGGTTCTCACAGTTAAGACTGGAGAAAAATCACCTCATGCTTCCAGCAGAAGCAGAGGGGAAAATAGCTATTTTGAAATATATCAGAGTACTCTGTTCTTAAAAGTCCTGCCTCTGCTCAAGAGGAACTATTTTAATAGAACTTAAACTACTGGAGGTTTTAATTGGATCCTAACTGATCTAGGGAAAGAGAAACTCTCAACTCCAGCCCACTATCGCCAACCTGTCACTTTTAGGGATGAAAAGAACTGAGAGGCACTTTTGAAGTTCACAGCTCAGGATGCAGACTCACTAAAGACAGATTTAATTGTAAGACTGGAGAATGCTTTTTATCCCCTGCATACCTTATTGCCACACCACTAAAGGCCTATTTAGTTGAGCTCTTTTAACCCAGTACATCATGTTCAGCTTTCAACAAAAAATTGTAAAATGCATTAAAAGGTACCTCCCCGACACACAAACAGTTTGAAGAACAAAGCAAGTGTCAGAACCAGACTCAGATATGGCAGGGATGTTAGAATTTATAACCTCTATGGTAAATATGCTAAAGACTCTAACAGATAAAAATAAACGACAAGTAAGAACAGATGGGCAAAGTAAGTGAAAAGACAGAATTTCTAAGAATCAAAAAGAAATGCCAGTGATCAAAAACACTGTAACAGGGTTAGGGATGCAGCTCAGTGGTAGAAAGTTTGCCTAGTACATGCAAGGCCCTGAGTGTAATTCATAGCACTGCAAACCAAACCAAACCAAACCACTATAACAGAAATGATGAATGCCTCTGATGGGCTAATAGACTGGACATGGATGAAGAGTCTGATCTAGAGGATAAGTCAATAGAAACTTACAGAATGGAAAAGCAAAGAAAAAAAAGACTGAAAAAAATGGAGCAGAATATCTAAGAACTGTGGGACAACTACAAAATGTGTAATGAGTAATGGAGAGAAAAGAACAGAAGAAATATATGAAGCAATGATAACTGAGGATTTCCCCAAATTAATGTCAGACACCAAACCACAGAGCCAGGAAACTCAGAGAACACCAAGCAGGATAAATAATTACATGTAAGCATATAATATTCAAACTGCAGAAAATCAAAAATAAGGAAAAATGTTGAAAGAAGCAAAAGAGAAAAAAACCACCTTACCTACAGAGAAGCAAAGGTTAAAATTACATCTGAGTGGGGTGAAATGTTTAAAGAATTGAGAGAAAAAATACCAATCTAGAATTCTATACCCTGTGAAAATATCCCTTAAAAGTGAAAAAGGAAAGGGTTTTTCAGACAAAATATTTGTTGCCAGCAGAACTGTTATACAATAAAATTAGGGATTCTTCATAAAGAAGAAAAATGATATAGGTCAGAAACCAAATCTAAGCCAGGTGTGACGGTGCATGTCTATAATCCCAGCTACTCAGGGGGCTGACGTAGGAGGCTCATCAGTTTGAGGCCATCCTGGGCAACAATAGCTAGACTCTGTCTTAAGAAAAGAAAAGGGAAGAGAAGAGAAACGAAAAGAAATGAAACTTCAGGTTTAGCTCTTTGTAGAGCACCTGCCTAACAAGTGTGAGGCCCTGATTTCAACCCCCAGTACTACCGAAAAAAAAGATAAAAAACTTTCAAGTCTCCATAGAGAAAAGAATAGTACTGAAGAAGGTATAAAAGAAAGTAAAATAAAAACTTCTAATTTTTATTATTAATTATTCTAACATATACCAATTTGTTCAAATAATAATAATAACATCAATAATGTATTTGATATGTACTTATGTATAAGTAAAATGAATGATAGTAATGATACAGGGATGGGAGGAAGAATTAGGATTATTGTGTTATGATAAGGTACTTGCACTACCCTTGAAGCAGTATGGTATTACTTAAAAGTGCACTTGGGCCAGGTATAGCGGTAAAGGCTTGTAATCCCAGAACTCAGGAGGCTCAAGCAGAAGGATCACGAGTTTGAGGACAGCCTGGACTACCTAGCAAGTTCAAGACCAGCCTGGGCTACATAGTGAGAACTCATCTCAGAAAAACAGAGGGAGCTGGGTAGAGATTTAGCCCAGTGGCAAGCATGAGTCCCTAGGTTTGATTCCCCAGCACTATAAAACCCCACAAGACTCAAATATGTGTTGGCTGCAAGAAACCCACTTGTGATATAAATACATATAAATGAAAAGTAAATGGACGAGAGAAAGATATACTACACTAACACTAATCAAAAGCTTGTGGCTAGGCATGGCAGTGCACACCTGTAATCCCAACTACTCAGGAAGTATGGGTACGAGGATAGCAGTCCAGGGCTGGCCCAGGCAAAAGCACAAGACTCTATCTGAGAAACAAACTGAAAAAGCAAAAGTGACTGGGAGTGGCTCAAGTAGTAGAGTGGTTGCCTAGCAAGCAAAAGGCCTGGAGTTCAATCCCCCGTATGCCAAAAGAAAGAAAGCTTGAGTAATTATATTAGTTTAAAATAAACTAGAAATAGTTACCATATGACCCGGTAATCCTACTACTGGGTATATATCCAAAGGAATTAAAAAATATAGCATGTCAATGACCTATCTGCACTCACATGTTTATTGCAGCACTATTTACAATAGACAAGATATGGAATCAATCTAGTTGGATCAGTGGATGAATGGATAAAGAAAATGTGGTACATATACACAATGTAATATTATTCAATCATAAAACAGAATGGAATTGTGTCATTTACAGCAACATGAGTGGAACTGGAGGACATTATGTTAAGTGAAATAAGTCAGGAAGAGAAAGACAAACACTACACATTCTTACTTATATGGGGAAGCTAAAGTTGATCTTGAAGAAGTAGGGAATAGAATAGTAGTTACCAGAGCCAGAGAAGTGGGGGTGATGAAGAGAGTATGGCTAATGGATACAGGAGTGCAGTTGCATATGAAGAACAACTTCTAATGTTCCACAATTCAGAAGGATTACTATGATTGGCAATTAATTGAATATCTCAAAGTTGCTAGTAGGATTTTGAGGGTTCCCAACACAGTGAAATGATATATGACTGAGGAAATCGTTATGCCATTTACCTTGATCTGATCACTATATGTTGTATATAAATGTATGGGAATGTTACACTATATCCCATAAATATGCACAATTACTATGTTTCAATTAAAATTATATATATAAAATAAAATTATATATATAATAAAATTGTATATGGATTTTTGGCCTGGAACTTGCTATATAGTCCAGGCTGGCCTTAAACTCACAATTCTCCTGATCATCCTTCTGAGAGCTGGGATTACAGGTATGCATCATTATATCTAGCTTAAAATATATTTTAAAAAGTTTCAGATAGAGCAAATTTCAGAGTAAGGAAAGTTATCAGAGATAAGGAGGAGCATTACACAATGGTAAGTGGGTCAATTCTCTACGACATAATTCTGACTGGATATCTGCTTAACAACAGGGTATCAAAGTACAAAACTGGAAGAAGAAATAAATAAATCTATTATCATAGTTGAAGACTTCAATATTCCTCTATCAGAAATGGACAGATTCAGCTGTCAGAAAACCAGTAAGGACATTCTTTTCACTTTCACATAGAACATTAACCAAGATCAGCCGCATTCTGGGCCAAAAAATATACCTTAAATATGGATAACTTGTGAATCCTACTGGAACATTCAAGGAAGAAATTATATCAATTCTCTAAAATTCTTTCAGAAGTCAAGGAACTATTTCCTAACTCATTCTATAAGGCCAACATTAGCTTAATACCCAAACCAGACAGATATTACAAAAATAACCATATTTCACAGAAAGGTACATGCAAAAATTCAATGAAACATCAGCAAATTGAATCCAACAATTATAAAAAGAATTATACACCATGACCAAGTGGAATTTATGCCAGGTATCTAAGGCTGGTTCAACATTCAAACATTAATTAATGCAATCCATCACACCAACAGACTACACTATGGCATCAATAGATGAAGGAAAAGTATTTGACAAAATCTAATCCCCACTTGTGATAAAAACTCCAAGCAAACCAGGAATGGAGGGGAACTTCCTCAAATTGACAAAGAACATACATAAAACTGACAGCTAGCTTCACACTCAATGGCAAGGAACTAGTGCTTTCCCACTGCAATCAAGAACAAGAGAAGGATGTGCCCTCTCACCACTTCTTTTCAGTATTATGCTGAAATTTCTAAGCTAATCCTGTAAGACAATAAAATAAAATAAAATGGATGTGATGGGGAACAAAGAAATAGAATTGTCCTTTTTATTCCTGCAGTGATGAGCACTGAACCCAGAGCTACGCAAGTGCTCTACCACTAAGCTACACCCCCAGAAAAACTTTTTTTGCAGATGACAGCATTGTCTAGGTAGAAAATCTGAAGGAATACTCAAAGGGAAAAAAAAAACCTTCCTGACATGGTTGCAGGATACAAGGTTAATTTGTAAATCATTTTCATACATACCTGTAATATACAAGTAGAATTTAAAATTAAAACATAGTATTATTTATATTTGCATTCCCCAAAATGAAATACTTTGGTATAAATATAACAAATTAAGTGTTAAGTGAGTCATGCTGGCATATACCTGTAATCCCAGCACCAAGGAGGCTGAGGCAGGAAGATATTGAGTCCAAGTCCAAGTTACATAGTTCCAGGCCAGCCTGGGCTACATAGTGAGACCTTGTTTCACTATGGCTATGGAGATATAGCTCAGTGGTAGAATGTTTGTTTAGCATTTACAAAGCACTGAGTTCTATTTGTAGTAACCACACACACACACACACACACACGATCTACATGAGGAAAAGTACAAAACTCCAATGATAGAAATCAAAGAACTAAATAAAGGAAGAGATATTCCAAGTTCATAGATGGGAGGACTCAATGTTATGGTGTCAATTCTTCCCACTTTTGCCAATGTAATCCCAATTAGAATCTCAGAAAGTTATTTCGTGTATAATTAGCAAACTAATTCCAATGTTTATATGGAGATGCAAAAGACCCAGAATGGATAACACAGTATTGAAGGAGGAGAACAAAGTTGGAGGGCTGACACTACCCAATTTCAAGACTTCCTATAAAGAAAGCTAAAGCAATCAAGACTGTGGCATTGTTAAAAGAGTGAACAAGTTAGCCAGTGGAACAGAATAGAGAGGAATAGAGAGCCTAGAAATAGATCCATATTAATAGGATAAACTGATCTTTGCTGAAGAAGTAAAGTCAATACAATGGAGCAGTAGTGTTTTCAACAAAAGGTCCTGGAACAATTAGACATCCACATGCAAAAACAAACAAAAATGAATATACACACAGACTTTATATCTTTCACAAAAATTCACTCAAAATTAATTGTACTCCTAAATGAAAAACCCCAAACTCCTAGAAGATAATACTAGAGAAAACTGAGATGACCTTGGGTGATGACATTTTAGATACAACACTAAAGTGCAATCCATGAAAGAAAAATTTGGTAACTGTGCTTCGTTAAAATAAAAAAACCCTCTGTTCTATGAAAGATACTGTCAAGTGAAATGAGAAGTCTCAGATTGGAGCAGGGGTGGGGGATGTATTTTCAAAAGAAATACCTGAAAAAAGACTATTAACCAAAACATACAAAGAACTCTTAAGCCAGGTGTAGTGGTGCACACCTGTGTGCACACCAGCAATGGAAGGCAGAGACAGGATGATCATGAGTTTGAGGCCCGCCTAGGCTACATAGTGAAAGCCTATTTCAAAAATAGAGAAATAACTCTTAAACTCAGCAAAAAGAAAATCAACAACTTGATTTTAAAAAGTGCAAAAATGCTGGGCACAGTAGTGTATGCCTGTTATCCCAGCTACTCAGAAGGCTGAGGTAGGAACACAAGTTCAAAGTTAACTGGGCCAAGTTAGCAAGATGCTGTCTCAAAATAAAATTAAAAGGGGCTTGGGAGTGTAGCTCAGCATAAAGCTCTTGCCTACTAGCTTGTAAAAGGCCCTGGGTTTAATCCCCAGCAATGCCAAATAGTGGGGAGGGGTAGGCAAAAGATCTGGACAAACACCAGAGATGACTGCATAGCACATAGATGATTTTTCGGGTAACTATTTTTGTCTGATACTGTAATGGTGGATACATGTCACCATACATTTGTCAAAACTTATAGAATGTACAACACTAAGAGTGAACCTAATACAAATGATAAACGTTGGGTGAGAATGGTTTGTCAATGTAGGTTGTTCATGGACTGTAACAAACATACCACTCCAGTGCAGGATATAAACGGTAAGGAGGCAGTGCAGGGGTGGGGCTAGCAGTATATGGGAAATGTCTGTACCTTTTGCTCAACTTCTCTGTGAACCTAAAACTGCTCTAAAAAATAGTCTTTAAAACAAAAAGACAGACCAATGATTTTGATAGACAGTTCTTCAAGAAGATATACAAATGGCTAGTGAGCACATGAAAAGATAGCTAACATCTTTAATCATTAAAGAACTACAAGTCAAAATCAAAATGAGATAACACTTCATACCCACTAGGATATTATTTAAAATAAATAGCAAGTGTTGGTGATCATGTAGAGAAATGGAAATCCTCAGGCACTGGTGGTGGGAATGTAAAGTGGTTTAGCTGCTTTGGACAGATCCAGAAAATGTTAGACGTAAAGTTACCATATAACCCAACAATTCTACTCTTAGGTATATACCTAAGATGAAGAAAAATATATATCTAAAAAACTTATACAAAAATGACAGGAAAGTAAAACAGGTCTTGTCTGGGGGTTGGTACCAGTGTGTGTGGGAGGATATAAGGAAAGGGTGTGGGAGGGTGAATATGGTGGAAATATTATGTACTCATGTATGAAAATGGAACAATGAGACTTTTGAAACTATTCTAAGAAAGGGGGGAAGGGGAATAAAGGAGAATGATGGAGGGGTGAATTCAACTATGATATATTGTAAGAACTTTTGTAAATGTCACAATGTACCCCCAGTACAACAATAATATGACAATAATAAAAAATATTCACAGCAGAATTATTCACAATAGCCCCAAAGTGAAAACAACCCAAATTCTATGAATTGATGAATGGATAAACAAAATGTGGAATATACAAACAATGGGTATCATTTAGTCATAAAAATGAACTAATTACTGATACATGCTACAATATAGAAGAACCTTGAAAAATGCTAATGGAAAGAAGATAGTCAAAAATATCATATATTGTATAGTTTCATTTATATAAAATGTCCAGAACATACAAAGGCTGGGAGGGGGTTCTAGGAAAATTGGGAGCGATGGCTAAGGGATATTTCTTTCTTGCTTGCTTGCTTGCTTTCTTTCTCTTCCTTCCTTCCTTCCTTTCTTTCTTTCTTCATTTTTTGGTGGTACTGGAGTTTGAACTCAGGGCCTCACACTTGCTAGGAAGGTGCTCTATCACTTGAACCACTCTGCCACTCTTTTTTTATGTTGAGTATTTTTGAGAGAGGGTCTCCTGAACTATTTGCCCAGGGTGGCCTCAAATTGCAATCATCCTGATCTCTGCCTCCTCTGTAGCTAGTATTACAGGCATGAGCCACTGGTGCCCAGCTATGAATTTCTTTTTGGCTGATGACAATATTCTAAAATGGATTGTTGTGGTGGGTGTACAATTCTGTGAATTTACCAAAAAATCATTTAATTGTACACTTTAAGTGGACCAACTATATGGCAATGAATTTTATCTCAATGAGCCTGTTTTTTTCTAAAAAAGTTAATAGAATAGAAGGTGATCTTTGAGTTGAGCTCTGAAGGAAAGTCAAATAATCAAAAAGGAGACAGAGTTGGTATATCTATCTTTAAACTAGCAAAAACACCATGTTTTTCTTATTATCTTTTATGTTTTTTCTTCTACAAAATTGGAGAACAAGAGGTAGAACACGTTCTGCTCAGAGGCAGGGAGGTGGGGAAGGAAGATGGCCCAAATAATGTATATACATGTAAGTAAATGTAAAAATGAGAAAAAAATTTTTTTTCAAAGTTGGTGATGGAGGTTTAAGATGTGCATGATATAATTTGAGTGAAAAGGGTTATGTGTGGTGGCTTAGGTAGTGGGTGAAAGAAAATGGGAATGTTACCTGGGAACTTGAATGGTGTACTTAACAGTTTGGAATGATTGCTTTAACTCCACAGATTTGGTGAGAATGATAGGGAAATCCAGGATGATGGAGGAGAGGGGTAGGCCCTTAAAGAGCCTTACACCTCTCTTTCTGGATGAGAGCTAGATATATAGTGACCTAATTTAGCTTGGGAAAAGTGAGAGCTCTTCCCAAGGCAAACATGCTTACTTTAAATTGGGAATTTCTACTTTTAAATGCAAAATGAACTTCATAGTTTCCTGCATCCCTAAAACTCAGGAAAGCATATTGCCCAGGAGAGCATATTATTTGGAGTTAAGATAGGAACCCATAGGAAGCATGTCCTTCATTAACAACTTGAATAATCCACTGAACAATGACACAAAGACCAAAAGGGCATTGGAGCTTAGGCTTGAAAGAACTGCAGACTGAGGCACGTGATCCCACTTGGAGAGCAGCTGGGGCACACTGGTGAGTGGAATGTGTGCAGCAGCCTTTGTCCAGCATGAGGTCAAGGATCAAGAAGGCCTTTTGGAACATAGGAGTCTAGGAGTTTTAAGGGGCAGTCTGAGAAGAAGAGAAGGTTCATCCTTCTGGGAAGCCACCAGACCAGAGGTTGAAGGGTCCCATGGCTGCAAAATCCCCCACATGGGACTGCCAGATCCCCGCTCTGCTGGGCTCCCCACCCCTCGCCCCCTCTGGGCTCCTTGCCCCTCAGGCCCCACCAGGCCCCAGCACTGCAGGCTTGCTGGATAGCTGCTCCACTAGGCTCCCGCACAACAGGCCACCACAGGAGGGCTCCAAACCTGCCTAAGAGGCACAGACAGACAGGACTGGATGCTAAAGGAGTAACATCTAACAACTAAGAGTGTAATTCTACTGTTCCAGAACCAGTGATTTTTTTCCCCTTCTTTAAAGATTTGGCTGTCTAGTTTGCTGTTTGATTGTCCACCATCTCTCCCATTTTTTCTCTTTCTCTTTTTTCTCCTTCTTTCTTGGTTTTGTTAGTATTAATATTGTAACTCAGTTAAGACTAAATTACACATAGTCCAGGGACAGAAATGGTACCTAGTGGAAATATGGGAAGATGAAAAAAGGATGGAAACCATTGTCCTCCCAGAAATAAATTAGTACAGGATTCAGAGCAAAATGAAGAAAACAGATACCCAGATCCAGACTCCAACAAAACAAAGATAAACTATACCAAGGAACCCAACAAAGCCCACAAGAACACCCTGAAAGAAATCCTGCAAGTAATCAATGACAATTTCATAGAGATGTTACTAGACATGGTCAACCAAAATAAAGAATATGAGAAAATACAAAAACAAATAATTGAAATCATAGGAGCCCTAAATAAACACCAAAGTTAAACAGAAAACACCATAAACAGAGAGATAAATGAATTAAGGATGAAAATTGACAATATTAAAGAGGAAGTGACCCATGATATGGAAAACCTCAGAAAAAAGAATGAAACAGAAATACAAAACAAAATAGAAGGCTATTCCAGCAGAATAGAACAAATATGAGACAGAAACTCAAAACATGAAGATGAAATGGCAATTAAAAGAAAAACTGAAGACTATTAGTAAAACAACTCAAGACCTATGAAAAGAAAATGCAAGAACTCACTACCTCCATCAAAAGACCAAACCTGAGAATCATGGGCATTAAAGAAGGAGAAGAGGTACAAACAAAAGGAATGTGTAATATATTCAACAAAATAATAACAGAAAATTTCCCAAATCTAGAGAAAACTATGCCCATTCAAATACAGGAAGCCTCCACAACACCGATCAGACTTGACCAAAATAGAACTACCTCATGACATATTATCATTAAAGGAACAAGCACAGAGACTAGAGAAAGAATACTGAAGGCTGTAAGAGAGAAAAAAACCAAATAACATACAAAGGTTATGTCAAAATCACAGCAGACTTCTCAACAGAAATATTAAAAGCAAGAAGAGCATGGAGTGAGGTCTTCTGTGCACTGAATGTAAATAACTTCAATCCTAGGATACTCTACCCAGCAAAACTATCATTCAAAATAGATGGAGCAATAAAAGTCTTCCATGATAAGCAGAAACTAAAACAATATATGACCACCAAGCCACCACTACAAAAGATTCTCCAAGGAATTCTGCACACAGAAAGTGAAAGCAAACAAAACTATGAAAGGACAGGCAATAACAAACCACAGGAGAAGAAAAGGCAAAAAAGTAGAGAGTAACATTGACTCAACTGTACACAATCAAAACCTTAAAACAACAAAGACAACTAAATGACAGGGATCACCACATACCTGTCAATACTAACACTGAATGTTAACGGACTTAATTCCCCCATCAAAAGACACCAATTGGCAAACTGGATTAAAAAGGAAGATCCAACAATCTGCTGCTTACAGGAGACCCACCTCATTGACAGAAAAAAGCCCCAGCTGAGAGTGAAAGGCTGGAAGAAGATTTACCAAGCCAATGGTCCCCAAAAACAGGCAAGGCTAGCAATACTTATCTCGGACAAAATAGACTTCAAACTTACATTGATCAAATGAGATAAAGAAGGACACTCCATACTAATAAAAGGGGAAATACACCAAAAGGAAATAACAGTTATCAACCTATATGCACCCAATGTCAATGCACCCAATTTCATCAAACATACTCTGAAGGACCTAAAAGCATATATAAACTCCAACATAGTAGTAGTGGGAGACCTTAATACTCCCCTATCACCAATAGATAGGTCATCCAAACAAAAAATCAATAAAGAAATCCTAGAACTAAATCACACCATAGAGCAAATGGACCTAGTTGATGTCTACAGAATATTTCATCCAACTTCTGCACAATATACATTCTTCTCAGCAGCCCATGGTACGTACCTTCTCCAAAACTGATCATATATTAGGGCACAAAGCAAGCCTCAGAAAATATAAGAAAATAGAAATAATCCCATCCATTCTGTCTGATCTCAATGCATTAAAACTAGATATTAACAACAAAAACAGCAGTAAAAAACATACAAACAATTGGAAGCTGAACAATGCATTGCTCATTGATGAATGGGTTATTGATGAAATAAAAGAGGAAATTAAAAGGTTTCTGGAAATTAATGAAAATGAAAACATGACCTACCAGAACCTATGGGACACAGCAAAGGCAGTCCTAAGAGAAAAGTTTATAGCCATGAGTGCATATATTAAAAGGACAGAAAGATCTCAAATCAATGACTTAATACTATAGCTCAAACTCCTAGAAAAACAAGAACAAGCAAATCCCAAAACAAGCAGAAGGAGAGAAATAATTAAAATAAGGGCTGAAATCAATGAAATAGAAACAACAAAAAATAACCATACAAAGAATCAATGAAACAAAAAGCTGATTCTTTGAAAAAATAAATAACATTGACAGACCCCTGGCAAACCTGACTAAAATGAGGAGAGAAAAAACCTAAATCAGAAAATCAGAAATGCAAAAAAGGAAATAACAACAAACACCACAGAAATCCAGGAAATCATCAGAGACTACTTTGAGAGCCTATACTGTAGTAAACTCGAAAATTCTGAAGAAATGGACAGATTTCTAGAAACTTACAAACATCCAAAACTGAACCAAGAGGATATTAATCACCTGAATAGATCTATAACACAAAAAGAAATTGAAGCAGAAATCAAGAGTCTCCCAAAAAAGAAAAGTCCAGGACCTGATGGATTCTCTGCTGAATTCTATCAGACCTTTAAAGAAGAACTAATACCAACCCCCCCTTAAACTGTTCCACAAAATAGAAAGGGAAGGAACACTGCCTAACTCACTTTATGAAGCCAATATCACTCTCATCCCAAAACCAGACAAAGACATCTCCAAAAGGACATCTACAGACCAATTTCCTTAATGAATATCGATGCAAAAATCCTCAATAAAATAATGGCAAACCGAATCCAACAACACATCAGAAAGATCATACACCATGACCAAGTCAGCTTCATCCCAGGGATGCAGGGGTGGTTCAACATACACAAATCTACAAATGTAATACAGCACATCAGTAGAAGCAAAGACAAAAACCACTTGATCATCTCAATAGATGCAGAAAAAGCCTTCAACAAGATCCAACACCACTTCTTGATAAAAGCTTTAAGAAAACTAAGGATAGAAGGAAAGTACCTCAACATTGTAAAGGCTATATATAACAAACCTATAGCCAACATCATACTTAACGGTGAAAAACTGAAACCATTTCCCCTAAAATCAGGAACAAGATAAGGGTACCCACTATCCCCATGCCTGTTCAACATAGTACTGGAATTCCTAGTCAGAGAAATTAGGCAAGAAGAAGAAATAAAAGGAATACAAATAGGTAAAGAAACTCTCAAAATATCCTTATTTGCAGACGATATGATCCTATACCATAAAGACCCAAAAAACTCTACCCAAAAACTCTTAGACACCATAAACAGCTATAGCAATGTGGCAGGATACAAAATCAACTTACAAAAAATCATTAGCTTTTCTATACACCAACAATGAACAAACTGAGAAGGAATATATGGACACAATTCCATTTACAATAGCCTCAAAAAAGAATCAAATACCTAGGAGTAAACTTAACAAAGGATGTGAATGTCCTCTATAAGGAGAACTACAAACTTCTGAAGAAAGAGATCAAGGAAGACTACAGAAGATGGAAAGATCTCCCATGCTCATGGATTGGTAGTATCAACATAGTAAAAATGGCTACACTACCAAAAGCAATCTACATGTTTAATGCAATTCCTATCAAAATCCCAATGACATTCAGCACAGAGATTGAAAAATTTATCCTAAAGTTCATTTGGAAGCACAAGAAACCAGGAATAGCCAAGGCAATACTCAGCAAAAAGAGCAATGTTGGAGGTATCACAATATCTGACTTCAAACTATATTAGAAAGCAGTAGCAATAAAACCAGCATGGTACTGGCACAAAAACAGACATGAAGACCGTGGAACAGAATAGAAGACCCAGATATGATTCCACAGAACTATACCCACCTTATTTTTGGCAAAGGGGCCAAAAATATACGATGGAGAAAAGACAGCCTCTTCAAAAAATGTTGCTAGGAAAAGTGGTTATCTGTCTGCAAGGAACTGAAACTAGATCCATGTCTATCACCCTGTACTAGTATCAACGCAAAATGGATCAAGGACCTTAATATCAGACCTGAAACTCTGAAGTTAGTACAGGAAGGAGCAGGAAACACTGTGGAACAAATAGGCATAGGCAAGGACTTCCTGAAGAGAACCCAGGCAGCTCAGCAACTAAGAGAAAGAATGGACAAATGGGACTTCATAAAATTAAAAAGCTTCTGCACAACAAAAGAAATGGTCTCTAAACTGAAGAGACCACCCACAGAGTGGGAGAAAATATTTTCCAGCTATATATACATCAGACAATGGACTGATAACCAGAATATACAGGGACCTTAAAAAACTAAACTCTTCCAAAATCAATGAACCAATAAAGAAATGGGCAACTGAACTAAACAGAACTTTCTCAAAAGAAGAAATTCAAATGGCCAAAGAACACATGAAAAAATGCTCACCATCTCTAGCCATAAAGGAAATGCAAATCAAAACCACACTAAGATTCCACCTCACCCCTGTTAGAATAGCCATCATCAAAAACACCACCAACAGCCTGTGTTGGTGAGGATGTAGGGAAAGAGGAACCCTCGTACACTACTGGTGGGAATGCAAGCTGGTGCAACCACTCTGGAAATAATTTGGAGGCTTCTTAAAAATCCAAACATAGACCTGCCATATGATCCAGCAATCCCACTCCTGGGAATATACCCAAAGGAATGTGACACAGGTTACTCCAGAGGCACCTGCACACTCATGTTTATTGCAGTGCTATTCACAATAGCCAAGTTATAGAAACAACCAAGATGCCCCACTACTGATGAATGGATCAAGAAAATGTGGTGTTTATACACAGTGGAATTTTACTCAGCCATGAAGCAGAATGAAATCTTATCATTTGCAGGTAAATGGATGGAACTGGAGAACATCATTCTGAGCGAGGTTAGCCAGGCTCAGAAGACCAAAAATCGTATGTTCTCCCTTATATGCGGCCTTTAGTTCTAGGGCAAATGCAGCAATGTGGTTGGTCTTGGATCACATGACAAGGGGAGAGCACATATGGGAGGTATGGGGATAGGTAGGAAACCCAAAACATGAAAGCGTTGATTTCCCCACTCCAGAGGAACTAATACAGAAACCTTAAAGTGACAGAGGTTAACATGAGAAGAGGATCAGGAACCAGTATAAAGATCAGTTAGAGATGAATCAACCTGGGTTGTAACACATGTGTACATGAAAGCAATGCTAGGAATCTCTCTGTATGGCTATCCTTAACTCAACTAGCAAAAACACTTTGTCTTCCTTATTATGCTTATGTCTTCTCTTCAACAAAATTAGAGATAAGGGCAGAACAGGTTCTGCCTGGAAGCAAGGGAGGTGGGGGGGGAGTGTTTCGGGGACAAGGGCAGAGGGGAGAAATGACCCAAACAATGTACGCATATCTGAATAAATGAATAAGAAGAAGAAGAAGAAAGAAAGAACTACAGAGAGGATCCTTGCCCTGGTTCCTTCTTGCCTGTCTGTAAGGGGTTTCTGGGTTCCTTAAGTTCCTACTACTAGAGAGAAATGACCCAGAGAAAAAGGCCTACCATTTCCACACTGGGGGGAGGGTGGGATTTGGCTTTGGGACAGAATAGGCAAAGGGAGTGCGAGAAGCCACAGAGCTGGAAGGAGCTTTAGGACCATCACTTGAGCTACTCCTCCAGCCTGCAGTCAGAAGTTCTGATTGGCAATTATGCCTTTGGTTAGTAAGGCCAGGAAATAAATTATCATTTAATCAATATATTTAGTAGTAAGAAAACTCTTAAAAAACACATGTACCAGGAGAAATATTTTAAAGGGTGGAAAAATTTAATAACTACCATTTTACTCATGAAGAAACAGTGAGCCAAGAAAGAGAATCAACTCATCCAAAGTCACATAGTGAGTGGTCCTTTGGACTTGGAGTCCAGATCACTCAACCATTAGCCAGAACCCTTTTCTCTCTACTTCACTGTACTCTATTGTGAGGAACTCCTCATGATAAAGTAGATGCTCAGGAGAGAGTTTCTGAATTGAGTAAAACCCATCAGTTTTGCCAGGAAAGTGTGTGGCTCAGAAACCTGTGGTTCTATGGCCACACAGAGGTCTCAGCTGACAGAATGAAAGCAAAAAAGCAGAACCTGGGTGTCTTTGTTTTCTGTTAATATAACAAGATTCCTGAGGTGGGGTAATTAATAAAGGAAAGAAATTTTCTTTTGGCTGGGAAGTCCATGAACACGGAAGCAGCATTTGGTGAGGACCTTATGTTGCTTCATGCCATGGCAGAACAATGGAAGGGCAAGTGAGTATGTGTCAAAAAGAAAAAATCCAAGGAGCAGCCTCACTTCATAACAGTCTGCTCTTATGGTAACTAATCCGGTTGCACCCAGAGCATGAACTCATTTCAATGAGAATTAACCCGGTCCTTCAAGAGTGGCACTAATAACTCCCATCACCTCTCAACACCACTGCATTGAGAATCCAATTGCATCATGAGTTTTGGAAGGGACACACCAATATTCAATCCATAACACTGGGCTAAAAAGTCTAAAACTTGTCTAGGGCTATGTCACTAGCTCTTGAGCATTGTGACAAAGCCCGGGGCTTCTGGACTATGTTAAACCCGAGGCAACTCTAACTTAGATTAGGACAACACCATGTCTAAACTCAAACTATAGGTTCCAGAAATCTCGGATCCCTTTTACCAGGTGTTTTCTTGTGCCTCTAGTGTACTGAACTGGGTCTCAGAATGACCATGCAGGGGTGGGCTTGATAAAGGAATTCAGAGAAGGGAAACTTTGTTTTTACCAGGTATAAGAGGGCAACTCTTCTGTGGCAAGGAGGGTCACACAGAATAAGAGCCCTGCAAGAAGCATGGATTTGCTGCAGATGCCAAATAAAGTACATCTGGGTGAGCAGAATGGTGAATAGAGAGTCAGGGAAGAGTTATCTGAGAACACTGTAGCTTGAACAGTTGTTTGGCTTTCAAAGCTTTTTAGAAGCCAGGTCTAGAAAAATCTCATAAAAACAATGAAAGCAAAAAATTCACACCAGCCACAAGCACCAGGGCTTTGAAGCATTGGTGGGAGGGTATGGAGTCTGAATCCACCGCCCATCCGGGCTCCTGGAACCCTGGGGTCCTTGGATGGAGTCTGTCCCCTTCTTCCTAGGCTTTCCCCAAGAATGGTGCTGCCTGCTGAGTTATGGTTCTCTTGGCTCCCTTGGATCCCTTCTCCTTTCTCCTTAGAGGTGGTATGGACCAGCCCTCTCCCACCAGTTAAGGAAGTCTTGTTCTTCCTGATCTAGGAGAGCAAAACAGTTCTCATTCCCTGGGGGCTGGGAGGGCCGGAGAGGGGAAGTTCTGATGATTGTAAGCAGATCAGTCAGTGGCCTGGGAAGCCCCAGGGGCTCCTGGTCCTCATATCCTACACTACCTCCCTCTGTGTCCCCTCCCCATCTTTATCCTGCTCCCTTATTGGCCATTTGACTACTTTGTTCATTGCCCAGAGACTTGTAGCAAGCAAAGAACAATGCATGTCACCTCTCTAGAAGTGTCACCCCAACATGAGGGTTGGCTGGGGAAGAAAATTGCAGTGTGCAGCCTCTCTTCAACCCTGTCCAGCCCTTTCCTGCCTTCCAGGGGAGACTGTTCTGGTGCACAAATGCTGTCTCCAATCTACAAAACAGGCCAAACACCACCTCCAGCCTCCCTAGCAGCCAACAATAGTAAAATACCATTCAGGCCCTCCTTGAGGCCCAGGTGAAAGTCTGAAGGGTGGGCAAAGACCATAAAACCCTGTGGCATAGCAGCAGCTCATGGGCCAGTGCTTTCCAAAGGGCTCTGCTCTTGCCTTTCTCTACAGTGATTCTTTCTCAAGGACATGTGCAGGGACTCCAGAGTCAAGGGCAGAGCTTTTGCACTTGGATTCATTATTCCAGGCTTCCCCCTTCCACACTGTGGCAAAATCTCAAGCCACACTCTTTTCATGGCCTGAAAGAGTTGCCCTTGGACTCCAAATAGCCCCACGGGGCCATTTTAGGTTTTATTGAGGAAGTAAATAAGAGTGAAATGAAAGTATGGCCATTTCCTTGGGGAAGCCTAGAAGAAAGACATGAGATGGATCACATATCCTGTTAACAGTTTTTACACCATGCAATCTCTCTCTGAACTCTTTTCCTAAAACAAAAGCTTTTGCTTGGCCATAG
Source organism: Castor canadensis (assembly GCF_047511655.1). NCBI lineage: Eukaryota > Metazoa > Chordata > Mammalia > Rodentia > Castoridae > Castor > Castor canadensis. Next base: position 77,693,853 of record NC_133405.1, on the reverse strand, counting down.
GCCAGAGTCCTCTGTGCTGCCATATTCCCTGGCTCAATGGAAGAGTGACAGGTCTGAAACTACCTTAAGATTGTCACTCGTTTACTTGTAGTCTTCTAGGCTCTCCTCTCTAGGTGAAGACTCTAGCTTTTATGTAGGCTGGTAGAATTAAAAGGGAATTAGTATCCTCCATATTTGGTATTATATTTATTGGTTTGTTTTAGTAAATATAAAATATTTACAAGGGTTTGCCTCTTATTTCCTCCCTAGACAACTTTTATACACAGTATAAAAATTTTCTACTGAAATTCTTCCTACGTAGGTTTTCAGAATTCCATTGACAATGCCGAGGGAGGTGCTACTGTGGGATCAACAATGTGTAATAACATCAAAGGATATAAAATATCAAGAACAACAAATGCCAAAATGGCCTTGAATACAAAAGAAAAACACCAATGCAGCATTTGCTAAGTCATTGTCTACTAAAAAACATTTTGAAAATGGAAGTCATCCATGAAATAAAAAAAGTACTTGTAAATGACTCATACATGAATGTTCAGAACAGCTTTATTTTTAATAGCCCCAAACTGGAAATAATACAAATATTTATCTACAGGTAAATAGATAGATAAAACAAACTGTGGTATAGCCACACAAAGGAATACTACTCAACAATAAAAAGAAACAAAATGAGAGCAGGGCACATTGGTACACATCTGTGATCACAGCACTTGGGATGCTGAGGCAGGAGGATCATGACTTTGAGGTAAGCCTGAGCTACATAACAAGACCTTGTCTCAAAAAAAAAAAGAGCAGGAAGAAACTTCTAGGATGATGTCTATGTAGTACATTATTTAGATTATTGCACTGATTTAATGGTTGTATATATTTTGTCAAAATTTAGCAAATTATATACCTTAAATATATGCTGTTTTATTGTATACCAATTATACCTTAATAGGCTGTAAAAAGATTATTATATTTACAGCAAGAAATTCATTGTAGTAGGTGCTGTTGAACTAAATATCCATTTCCAATTCTCTTCTCTATTTTACCACCATTACAGAAGCTACAAAACAAAATGCTTACTTTTCCAGACTCACTTGTAGCTAGAATTTAGAAAGTTAAACTCTTTCTAAATTCATGGAACCCACTTTCCTTTCTACTTGCATAGAAAAGCAGGAATGCTCTAGTGTGATGGGGGTGCTTTCAGCCTAGTAGAACCTCCACTGATTTTTTTTTTACCTTCTCCCCACCCATTCTCTTCTCTGCAGTAATCTCTGGTGATTTCTGAATAATCTTTAGTTATGTAGCGCTCTTATTTCCCAGGACAGCCACTTTCTTGCTCCAAAAGATGATAGATTTTATAGATGGAGAAATTGAGCCACAAAGAGGTGAAGGGAGAAGGCACTGGTGGCTCACGCCTGTAATCTTAGCTATTCAGGAGGCAGAGATCAGGAGGATCACAGTTCAAAGTCAGCCCAGGCAAATAGTTAATGAGACCCTATCTTGAAAAACACTATCACAAAAAATTGGGCTGGTGGAGTGGCTCAAGGTGAAGGCCCTGAGTGCAAGCCCTAGTACAGCAAAAAAAAAAAAAGAGGTGACACGACCTGTACATGGGCTCACAATACAAAAGCATAAGTTGGTGACCCAAATGTTTTAGGTGTCCCAGGCCATATCTGCTGGGCCTGTAAGTGGTGTTTCTGAAAGGCTTTTCTTTTGATGGAATTTTTCTTCAGTTTCTTCACAGGTGTCTTGAGCCCCTAAGGAATGAATCTCAAGCCCCTAAAGGAGCCTGGGCATCAGAAAGCACCAACAATCATGATTCCTAGTTGTTCTCGGGATGTCTGCAAGGGCTCTCTCTACACAAATTCAGAGGCGCACCTCACAACCTTCTTTAAAGACACTGGGTCAGCAGAAGTGGGAGTTCTGCCACTACAGGGAAGAGGAGGCAGGAACGGGGAGTTCAAGGGGAAGGGCGGCTATTAAAGACCTGGTCTAACAGGCTCAGGAAGAGACACTCCCTTGAATGAGGAGATAGTAGAGAATGGAGACCACTGCAGGGGACAGGGTTAGATTTAGAGGAGTTGGGATTAAGCCTGAATGCCTCCTAGGAGGAGTTGTAAGTGATTGAGTTTCAAATTTCTGGGGTAGTTTCTAGAAACACAAAGTGAACCAGAGCTGGAATGCCTTTCAACCTATAATTTCTTTAATTTGCTAATTATACCAGAGCCACAGATCCTCTGTTCCTTATATCTATATCTGTCATTTAGTGGAAGACTCATCCTGGGCAAAGGAGCAAGGTAAAGAAGACTGTAACTCCAAAAAGAGCCTTCTTGCAAAAGTAGGTCACCACGTGTGTTGCCTAGCACTGCATGTGAGGGAACCGCCAAGCAAAGCTGGGAACAAGCTGCACAGAGATGTCTCGCTTTTGAGCTCCTTCTCCCTCTTCTCTCTCCCCTTCCCTGCTTCCAGTCCCTTCTCTTTCTCTTGTCTATCTACTTGCCTGCCTTTCTGTCCCTCTGTCTTTCTCCATTTCTAATACACCACTATCCTTTAGAAGAACTTGAGCACTATAAGTTCTGTGGTAACAGAAAAATTGTAGTCACAAAAAATAAGAGCTGAAGGTCAGAAAGGGAAGGTCCTGGAGAGTGTAGAGACTTGTCCAAGGCAACATGGTTTATTAGTGGCAAAACTGGAGCTAGATTTTCCTGACTCTCAGTCCAAAATGGACAGCAGGAAGAAATTAGTGCTTCTTAGGCAATATACAGTTAGACTAAAGAAAGATCTTCTTAAGAAGGCACACAATACTCTGAGTTGGATAGTTGAGATAGTGATCTGGAGTAAAGCAGAGCAATAAATTTGGATCACTCATAAAGTCTCTCTAAACCATAGGGCTACTTCTCCAATGTTTAGAAACCTACTGTTTTCTGATAGGTAACTCAACGTTTTCCATTACACAGCACCTTGGGTACAGGTTCAGATTCTAGGCCAATACATTTAATTTCAGCTTGGTCAGAATTTGTATTAGTCTGGGACCTCAGAGCAACAGATAATAAAGTGAGTCTGGGAAGGCAGAGCACCATGACACTGGGATAAGCCTAACCCTCAGTGAAGAAGACAGGGAGGGAAGGTTGGGGAGAGGCATCCTAGCCTCCCCTGTACCCCAAAGGAAGATTTGGCAAGGCCATCAGGCTTTCATGAAGCCAAGGTCAGTCAGCACTCAGAGGAATTCTATGTCTCCTTGGAGCAGGCCTACCTTAGAATCTCTGCTGTGCAGCAAGGGTCCTCAGCACAAATGCTGGGGTAGATTTCAGAGTGCAGGGACCAAGACCTTTGGCCAATTATGCTCCCTGTAGTTGGAGGTCTGCAAGGCATATTCTCGTGGGTGCTACAGAGCTTCACCTTTAGTGTCTACCATGCCACTTATTTTTCCAGCTATGGTCATCGATTTCCCCACAATCCACAGGCCCAGTTGGGGCCTTGACTCTTTAGAGGGGAAGAATAGAAGAAGATAGGGACCAGCAAGCCTCTGCCTGAAGCATGAAGTCAGAGCCACCTTGAGCCCTTGCTCAAGTCCTGACATCCCAGTACTTCCTCTGTTGTAGACTACCATGTTCATTACTACCCAAGCTAGTGGTTGAACAAAGCCGTTCAATTCCTGTGGCCCTTCTAGGTACCCTGAATGTATAGACCCTTTCCTGCTCCAGATACTCCTTATTCTTCCTTCCCTATTCTCCTCATCATCTAGGTCTGGAGAACACAGAATGAAACAAATCAGCCAAAGATGTGGAGTGGGAGTTGGAAAGTGTCAGATGCAACTCTTAATTTTTCCAACAGTGGGTATGACTACTGGAACCAAGATAGAGAAAGTTTAGGAAACTAACATTTGGTTGACATCCTCCTCCCCACCTCTGGCATATTTTACCTGCTTTGCTCCATACAATCACCCTAAGAGGTATTAGTATACCTGCTTGATGGATAGGAAAACAGAATATATGTAACTCATTTGCTCACAGTCCCACAACTCTTAGTGGCAGAGCCCCACCAGACTTCACAATGAACCAGAACCCCAGTGGGGGATGGGCAAACTTCCCCCTTCAGTGAGTGTTTTCTCTTCCAAAACTCCAGAAACTGGCAGGACTACAGCCCTCTCTGAAAGCTGTTTCCACTGGAGGCCACCACTAATTGGCCTTTCTGTCCCATGACTGACATGATTTCAACTCAACTCCAGCCTGGATGTGGGAGGGATGGAGACAGGACACACTACCCTCAGCCTCTCCTTCCCAGGAGACCTCTCAGCTGTGGCCTTGATAGTAGGCAGAAAATTCTCAATTAACACAAAGTCAGGACTCAGTTACAGGTAGAAGTCTGAGCAGAGGTCTATAACTGCCATGAGGGGATCCAAGGAGGGTTGTGGTGAACTAGATGGACTTCTGGGCCCTTCAGACCACCTGCCACCACTGCATTGAATAGAATAAGTTATTCTCTTACAACATTGGTCCAACTGGATTCCTTTATTGCTCTTTGATTTTTACATTTAAAAAGCACACAGAATATCAGTCCAGGAGATATAACAAGCACATATTTAAGGCACTGAGTCATAGGTGAAGGAGGTAGAGGAAGGAGCAAAAATTTGACCATGGGAGGGAATTAAAATACCACTTAAAGTTATAATAGCATCAAAAACAATAAAATGCTTAGGAATAAATTTAACCAAGGATGTGAGAGATCTGTACACTGTTAAGACATTGATGAAAGAAATTGAATAAGTGTGTAATTTTGTTTGTGGGATAGAAGAATTAATATTGTCAAAATATCCATACTACCCAAAGCTATCTACAGAGTCAATGCAATTGATTTCAAAATTCCAATAACATTTGTCACAGAACTAGAAAAAAATTCTAACATTTCTATGGAACTACAAAAGATTCTGAATAGCTTAATCAATCTTGAGAAAAAACAAATTTGGCAGCATTATTTTCAAATTATATTACAAATCTATAGCAATAAAAATAACATGATAGCACAAAACAAACACATAGACCAATGGGATAGAATAGAGAGCCTAGAAATAAATCCAGGGCATATATGACCAACTAATCTGACAAGGATGACAAGAATGCAAAATGGGGAAATAATTGTCTCTTTAATAAATGGGATTGGGAAACCTGGAATACACATACAAAAGAATGAAATTTGGGTTGAAGGTATAGCTCAGTGGTAGAACACTTTGTTAGCATACTCAAGGTCCTGAACTCAATCCCCAACACTGTTTAAAAAAAGAAAAGAAAAAGAAAGAAAGGCAAATTGACCCTTACACAAAATTAACTTGAAATGTATTAAAAACTTCAATGCACAATGCATATATGCTAATAAAAAATAAATATTTAAAAAAGACTTCAATGTAAGTTTGAAACTCCTACAAAAAAATAAGGAAAAAGTTTCTTGACACTGGTCTCTGCAATGATTTTTTGAATATGACATGAGAAACATAGACAACAAAAGTAAAAATAAATAAGTGGGACTGCTGTAAACTGAAAACCTCTGTACAAAAAAGGAAAGAAGTAACAAAATGAAAGGACATGTACAGAATGGGAGAAAATATTTGCAAACTATATGTCTGAAAAAGGTTAAATCCAAAATTTGTAAGGAGCTCCTACCACTCAATAGCAAAAACAAAACAACTCAATTTAAAAACAGGAAAAGGAACCCAATAGACACATTTCCAAGAAAACATACAAATGGTCAACAGGTATATGAAATGGTGCCCAACACCACTAATCTGGGAAATACAAATTAAAACCACAATGAAATATCATCTCACATCTGTTGGGATGGCTGTTATCAAAAAAAAACAAGGAATGCCAAGTGATGTTGAAAGTGTGGAGAAAAGGAAATCCTTATACACTGCTGGTGAGAATGTAAAGTGGTACAACCATTAGGTGTAATGGTTTGGAGTTCCTCAAAAAAATTAAAAGTAGAACTATCATATGATCCAGCAATCCTACTTCAGTATATATCCGAAGGAATTGAAATCAGTGTCTTAAGGAACCATCTGTACTCCTGTATTTCTGCATCACTGTTCACAACAGCCAAGATATGGAGTCAACTTAAGCTTTTATCAATAGATGAATGCATAAAGAAAACATGGTACATATATACAATGGAATATTATTCAGCCTTAAAAAATGAAAGAAACCCTGCTATTTATGACAACAACCTGGAGGACATTCTGCTAAGTGAAATAAGTTAGACACAGAAATGTTCTCACCACAAAAAAGAGTAACTGTATGAGGTAATGGATGTATTAATTAAGTTGATTGTGGTAATCATTTCACAATGTGTACATATATCAAATCATCACATTGTAAAACTTGTGTATATGTGATTTTTATTTGTCTATTAACCCTCAATAAAACTGGGAGGTAAAAAGACCACTTAAAATAGCAGAGTGACTACCTGTTGCTAAGCATTATTAATAATCCCTTTCAGCCTCATTATTAGAGGATAGATTTATGGTAGTAGGCTGAAGAAGAAGATGTTTTGTTTATTTAGTATCACTAATGGTTAACTTTACAAGTGCGATATTTCAACAAATCTTGTTTTATGAAAAAAGAAAGACCAGGAGTAGTGGAAAAGACACACATCTCAACTTTCTCATCCCCAGGCAAGTCAAGCTTACACATTACTATGGGCCCAGAGCCAGCAAGTCAGTAAGGTAGAGAGTGGAATGGGCATCTGGGGCCCCAAGGCCCAGTTTCTCCCTTCTCTCTGCTCTGTACTGGCCTCCTTAAAAGTTCAGGGCTTAGGAGGGAGCCCAAGAGAATCTGTGCCTTGCATGGAGACCTCCAAGAAAAGTCGGAAACTGGGGCAAATAATTTACAGGCTTCCCACTGGAGGCAGGCAGTCACTTCAGAGGCCTTAGTGATGAGTGGAAAAAAATAAAGAAGGTCGGAATAAAATATTTCTGAGCTAGGATAAGGGGAAATGCAATGACAAGAGGACCAAAGTGGCTTAGGACAGCACTAATGACCCTGAAACGCACATTTCAAACTCTTAGACCCTCCACATACCAGAGTTCAGGGATGTACTAAGGGTCAGGATGACCTGGATTTGGTGGAGCCCTGGTTAGAAAGCCTGCTTCACTGGGAGACTGTCCTTCAGATCTCCTCACAGATGCTAGGTTTGTTCTCTCTAGAACAGTGATTCTTGATCTTGACTGTACATTAGAATCACCTAGGGAGCTTTTAAAAATATCACCCCATCCCTCAGAGATGATGATTCAATTGGTCTGGGGTAGGGCCAGGATACCAGTATTTTTTTAATGCTCCTCAGGGGATTTCGATGGGCTGCTGTGGTTGAGAACTACTGCTCTAGAAGACGTTCATAGGCATAGTCTGAAGCCAGCTTGGGTGACAGGTCACATAACTAGAAGTTGGTGGAAATGTAGAGAGACAGAAGGTAGAGAGAAAGGGATGCTGTGGAAAAAAGCACAGTGCCTATAAGCTAGGAGAAATTGGTTGGGGCCATTTCTGTCACTGCTTTACTATGTGATCCTGGTCAGGTGTGTATCTGTCTCTTAGCCTCCATCCCTCTACCAGTACAATGAAGTAGTTAGACTTGATGGCCTATAAAGGTCTTTCTGAATTCCTCAGCATGCTAGGAATTTACCAGGCAGAAGGACCAGTGCCTTTGTTCCAGCTGCATGAGTAAGCCTTGGCCTGCAGAGAAGTACAAAAGAGCACTACTAACCTACTGGGAAGGGCTGGTCCCAGGGAATTGCCTACTCAGATTCCAGATCAGATTTCCATGGAAATGGTCTTCAGATTCTCCTCAATTGTGAGTCCAGTAGGCAGGGTCAGTGCCCAAGGGTAGGCTCTTTAGAACGCTGGGAGCTTTGGGGCACCACATGTGTAGTAGTAGTAGTAGCTGCGGCAGCAGCAGCAGTAATAATGATCTTCATTTGTATCCAGCTTTCCCATCCCATGTAATGACAACTGAAATGTGTCTGTGCATCATCCCAAAGAGCTCAAAGCACCTCAACTGCTCGCTCTCTATTATTCCTGCTATCTCCCTCTTGGGGAGATGAAGTACATGGGAACTTATCTGTCAATTTACCGTTTCCCAAGTTCAGGCCTGGCCAAGATTCTTAGCCCACACATTGGACTCTAAGGCTGACTTGCTGCTCGGTTGAGAAGGGAGTGAAGTGCCTTCTCCCACCACCAATCCAACTCAGAGCCTCCTTTCTCTTCTTACTTCCCAGTTGGTATCCTTATGCTACCTGGCAGTTTCATCATCCTCTTCTTTCCTCTTTCTCCATCCTCAGCCCCCATCCTACTTATAAGTTACAAAACACAGTCCATTAAATAGCAACTTCACCATGTAATAACCACAACTCACACATAATCAGCTACAGTCAATTACTTACACAAGAAGCTCCTTGGAAAACACACTTGTTTTCTCCCTTTTCCTCAGTGCCCCATAGCCTAATATAAAACTGAGCGGGCAGTGGGTTCCTTTGAAAGAGGTCACCCGGTTCATTTGACAAGGTAGCCGGGGTAATCAATGGAGGATTGTGAGAGTACAATGCAGTAGCCAAACAGACATGGATTTTGTAGGTAGGTAATTTGGAACATAAGTCTAAATCTTTAACCTGCCACTGCAGGCTCTCTTCCTCTCCTGCACAGCTCACGTCACAGAACTACTCCTCACATGGCCACCATGCCCTGGCATTTTCTATTCAGGTCCCTTCTCCTCATGCTTTGGCCCCTACATTTTACTAGGAGCCATACCTCATGTTACCCACTACCCAACTGGGCGCCTTCTGCCTGGAATGGTTACACAGACCCTTATCAAGGGCATTCTCCTTGCTTCCAGGTCACCATCAGCAAGCTTTCCCTGCTCCCCAGAGAGAAGAGCTTCCAAATTCCCAGAGTGCTTTGTTCCCCTTTCTCATGGCCCTTAGCATTTTCTATTCTATAGTTAATTCCCCAATAACTCTAAAATAGCTCACTTGTGAGCTTAACCCCTCAAGTTTAAAACAGGGATAAAAATCCCTCTTTAACCTCCTCCCAGATCAAATGAGGTAAAATATGTGAAAGCATATAGTAGATATAAAAATAGAATAGTGACTGAAGGCTTATATGTGTCAGGCATTGTTTTAATATATATTTCCTACGTATCAATTCACTAAACCCACCAAGCAGCCATATGCAATTTATTATTATCCTAATTTTTTAGGAAACTGAGACACACAGAGAGATTAAGTAATTTATATAAGGATACACAATTTAGTAAATTAGAGAACTGTAGAATTTTATTGGAACTCAGGCAGACTGGCTTTGAAGTGCTCACTTCTATGACTCGCCACACACCTCTAATGTGCACAATAAAATACTCATCTATATTTGTATGTACTGGTCAGAACAAAGAAGGACATAGTTGTGTTTTCCTCTGCTCTGGACAGAAAGCACCTGCAAGGCTGCTTGGTTCTGAGATCCCACACTTTATTATTCTGTTTTGGCAGTACTGGGGTTTGAATTCAGGGCTTTGAGCTTACCAGGCAGATGCTGTATCACTTGAGCCACATCTCCAGATCTTTTTGCTATGGTTGTTTTTGAGAAAGGACCTTGCTTTCTGACCAGGCTAGCCTTGAACCTCAACCCTCATATTTTATGCTTCCCACATAGCTGGGATGACAGGAGTATGCCACAGCTCCAAGCTATTGGTTGACATGGGATGGTCTTGTGAACTTTTTGTCTGGGCTGGACTCAAACTGCAATCCTCCCAATCTCCACCTCCCAAGTAGCCAGGAGTACAGGCATGAGCCACTGTGCCTGACTGGTACTCCACACTTCAGAACCAACTTGGGTGTACCCAGAGAAGTGTAGATTGTAGGCTGGGGACACCTTAAACTATGTCATGTAAGCATTAGTGAAGGAAGATCTGTATATATTTATATATCTATGTGTATTTCTAAATGAAATAATATATGCATTACATACACATTTATATAGGTCACATATTCATGATATAAAATGTACATATATATCTATATAAAACTGATATATATTTAAACTATATATGTGATCTATTTTGTTTCTTGATATAGGATCTTACTATGTAGCCCAGATAGTATGGAACTCGCAATCCTCCTGCCTCAGTCTCTCAAGTGCTAGGATTACAGGTGTGCACCATCATACCCAGCTCTATTTGTGATATTTATATATACCTTAAACAAATTTCACAAAACAATAATTATCCCAACTCTGTGTGACAAACTGGTATTTTCTAATGTATTTTATTTTTCACATGCAAATTGTGACCTTTCTAATTTCATGACGTGTTAACAGGTTATAATGCACATTTTGAAAACATCATACTAGATGAACATTAAGGGACCAACGTGCATTAGGCCTTACTCCCTAATTCAAAATGATACCTGAGCCATGGGCAAGTTCCTTCTCACTTTCCTAGAATGGAAACTGACAATAGTGCTTCCCATAGAACAAGGGGGAGGCCTGTTACTCTCCAGGCCACTCCCCAAATCCACCCTTCTGAGAGCAGTGGTGGTGGTACTCCAGGGAGAGCACACTGGCAGTTGGAAAGGTGGTGGGAACTGGCTGGCCCAGCCTTAATGCACTTCCAGTCTGGAGGGCACCTGGGGGGCTTGCCAACTCTATTCTGGTCATTTCACTGTGGTCCAAGAGAGTCAAGGACCAACCTGTGCTAGTCATTTAGCTCAAATTGTGCTCTGACAGTGGACCGGGACATTGAACTTTTCCCTTTCTTGAAATAGAGGGCCTCCTTTGGCCCTTTCCCCAACTATGGAATCCTCCAGGCCCCTTACTAATGGTAACACATCTCATCTCTTTCTAACAGCATGACGCATTTGAATCCAGGCTCATTCTCTCCTATTTATAACACCAGGAAGGCTCACATACGTCAAAGGCATTTGATCAGTGTAACACATTTACTGTCACATTCTCCTATGAGACATTTGTCCCATGACAGGTGGGATGGACTCCTGAGGGATCACATTTCAATGCAAATTGGCACATCCCTATAAGAAATTACACACACACAGGATGCTGGTGGCTCTTGCCTCTAATCCTAGTTACTTGGAAGGTTGAGATTAAGAGGATCTCAATTTGAGACCAGCCCAGTCAAAAAGTTCACAAGACCCCCCATCTCAAGCGCCTGTCATCCCAAGGTACATGGGGTTTTGAGATTGGGAGGTTTGTGGTTCCAGGCTAGCCAAGGCAAAAAAGTTTGCAAGACCCCATCTCAATGGAAAAAAAAGCTGGGTATGATAGCATATGCCTGTCATTCCAGCAACAGCAGATAACAGGATCACAGTCCAGGCCAGCTTGGTCAAAAAAGTGAGACCCTGTCTCCAAAAATAACCAGAGTGAAAAAGGGCTGGAGGAGTTGCTCAAGTGGTAGAATGTCTGCCTCTGAGTTCAAACCCCAGCCCTCCAAAAAAAGAAAAAAAAAAAAAAAGAATTTCCACATACAGCCTTACGATCCTATTTTTTTTTTTTTTTTTGGTGGGAGTAGGGTTTGAATTTAGGGCTTATGCCCTTGCAAGGCAAGTGCTTTATTGCTTGAGTCACACATCCAGTCCATTTTGCTCTGGCTATTTTTTTGAAGATGGGGTCCCATGAAATATTTGCCCAGTTTGGCCTCGAACCAGGCTCCTCCCAATCTTAGTCTCTCAAGTAGCTAGGATCTCAAGTAGCCAACAGAGCCAGGCTTATAATCCATTCTTGAGCTAATGTGTCCTTAGAATCCAAATAGTTCTCCCTAACTGACCCCATCACTAACCATTAACCTTTCATGTCACTTTATGGCCAAGCATACCAAGGTCTAGCCACTTTACAGTCATTTGTTCCTTGCCTGGAATCAAACATTAAAATTAACCACAGAGGAGTCACTGGAAAAACACACTGCAAGTCTGAATAATCTCACAGAGTTAAAGAAAGACCATCAGAACCAGAATGAACCTCAAAGATTGTTTAGCCTAAATTTGATGTTTGATCATGGAGTCTAACTATAGAAGGGAGGGAGAGAGGTTAGGATGATCAGTTTCTCAGATTGATTAAACATTTTAGGCTGCATAATTCTTTGTCTGATAAAGAAGTATGCTTTGCCTTTCTCAAATAGCAGCCTCTATCTCCACTCCGAAACTCAAGCAAATACTGAAATAGTCTTTGCCCAACCTCAGATCCAGCCTGACTCACCACACTGAAAGAACATACACAAAACAAACCACCTTTCTATTGGTTACATATTTGGAATCAGAGAACCATAGATTTTGAAGACTGCAAGTTCTCTTAAAGGTCATCCCTAATTTTAAAAAGTTTTTGAAGTTCATGTGCTTTACCCACAGAGCCCTGTGGAAACCCAACCCAGAGGGTAAGAAGGGAAAGGCCAACTAAGAAGGATTCTACCTTCTCTGTTTTTTTGCCTGGTTCTCTTTTAATCCCAGTGAAGTTGGCCTCTGTATATTTTCATGGATGAGACATTCAATATCAAGATCTATAGGGGACAAGGATTTTGTTCTACCACGTCCAGGACTCCCAGGAGCCTATCCTCTGCAATCACTACCGGAGCCCAGTCAATACTGAACACACGTTTTTTGGTTGGTTGGTTGTTGTTTTTGAGACAGGGTCTTACTATGTAGCACAGGCTGTCCTCAAACTTGTTGTCCTCCTTCCTCATCATTCTGACTGCTGAGATTACAGGTGTGCACCACCATATCCAGGCTCACCATACTTTTCATGGGACATCAATAACAGGGTAGAGGAGTCAAAGGTGGTCTTTAAGTCATAAAAGTGAAACTCAATCAGCAACTCCATTAACACGGTGGGAGGCAGTGGCTTCTCTGAAATTCTGAGTTTCATGAAATTCTACTTGGAGCCAGGGAGAGGGAGGAACATGCTCAAAGTTACAAGATGTGTTTGTGGCTGATTCAGCCTTCTAACTCAGCAGGAACTATTTCCTTTGGCCTTTGGGTCTGTTTAGTATTCATTTGTTCAGTCATTATTCACTCAACAAATGTTTATTGAATATCTATTGTGTGTAAGCCAGACATTGTGTTAGGCCATATATGGGGTTCATATATGAGGCATTGAAGTGTTGGGGGGAGTACATAATTTCTCGGTAGACTTAGTGAAAGCAAGGGCTTAGTGAAAGCAATTGATTGGAAGGAGGTGACTTAGAAGACATGTCTTAATGCTTACTGCCTTAGCAAGTGCGTGAGTTTTGCTTAGATTATCTGTTTATTAGTCATAGTTCTGGGGGATGCTAAAGCTCCCCAAGCTAGCCTTTGATGCTATCATTAGTGATGGAAGGAGGGTAGACCTTCCTGGAAGTCTATAGTGTCCTGTTTTAAGACAAAGACCATACCCTTATCCCTGGGAGTTGGGGTAGGAGAAGGGAGGGAGGGTTGTTTGGAGGAGAAGGGTTAGGCAGAGGAGAAATCCTTAGAGCAAAAACAGCTGCCAAACTGAAGAGTTCCCCACAACAGGATGAATCAAGGCCTTTCCAGTCAGAGAAACCACAGGCTTCTGGCACTGAGCCAATGCCAGCAGGTGACCTAGTTAGAGGGGTGTGTGGCTAAAGGAGTCAATGTGTTGAAAAGCCCCATAGATGTTGCAGAGCAGGGCAAGAAAGAACCATGGAGGGGATCATGAAAAGTGGAGTTAGCTACATTCCTGGAACCTACATCTGGAGGGAAAAACAGTCTTCAGTTGCATCTGGTTGCCTTCGAGAAGCTGAAATATTCAGAGCATAGTGGAGCCAGCCTGCACTGTGACATGGCCACTAAAGCCAGTACCGTGGGGAATGAACATAGCAAATTGCTTTGGAGGTCATATCTCTAGGCTTTGGGGATAATAACATATCTTGTCTAAGAGTAGACTCAGGATATGAGATGAATAGGGTATGAGGGTAGAAAATGAGCAGCACCCATTAGGTGTCCACCTCTGCCCCTATCATTTGAATAATTGAATTAGCATCGTTCAGTTAGAACTGGAAGGTTCTGAGTCCAACTTACTCACTGTGCAGGTAAGGAAACTGAAGCTTAAAGGAGTACAGGCGTAGCCCACAGTCACACGGCAAGTGAATGTGACAGTGGTAAGGCTAGAACCCAGGTGTAATGACAGTCAATGCTTCTTCCATTCACCTCTCTTCAGCTTGGTACTGAGCTCATCTCAATGCACAAAAATACACACTACCAAGCAGTTGATCCTGCCTTGCTTCCTACCAGCCATCTTTCCGTTCTCCTGCCTACCTTGGCCCTGAAGAATAGCAGGCCAAGGTGCTGGGAAGCCCTGGAGACTTAGGCACAGACTCAGTGCTGTGAGAGTGATAAGCACAGCTAAGGATGTAGACATGAAGAAACAACTCCCGGGGGTTGTCTCAATGCTGGGTAATTGAAGTTTGAGGCATTTTTCAAACATGTCATTATCCTTGCACTTAAGGCTGCTGCCGGCAATAGTATGATGGGAATGAGGCCAAAATTCCCCGAGATAAACAAACAGACACTCAGCTCCAGCCTGAGCTTCAGGTAGCCTGCTGCCACTAGACATTCCGACTCCCTCAGCACAAGAACTGGGTTCCCAGCTCCCACACAGCTCCAGACAGAGCTGTAGCAGCAAACATACTTGAAACTTTGCAGCCTGCCCTACTTTCTGAAAGACAAGGGACACTATGGCTCCTGCTCTAACCCCGTGCCTCTGGAAAAGCTGAAGTACGGGGTCTATGAATGTGCACCTGCCCAACAAATTAAGAGCTTGGTTCCAAGAATCAAATTCAAAGAGGTATCTGGATCTGACATGGTCCCACTATGAAGGTACTCACAATTCTGAAGATATGGAAAGACAAGTAATTAATCAGGCAGAGTGAAGAAATACAATATGGGTGTTCTATGCAAATAAGGGATGGTGAGAATCAAAGCACAGGATTCAGCCAGATGAATGGTTCTCAAACCTGTCCGAGTAGCTTAATGATCTGATGAGATTATTTTAAATACATAGTTTGGGGTCCCACATCAGCAATTCTGATTCAGTAGGTTTATCATGAGCTCCAGAGAAATTGTATTTTTAACACAGTCTCCAGATGATTTTTATGGTCAGCCAGGGTTTGGAACCATTGGACTGGATGACTACCGAGGACTTTCTAGTCCCAACCTTCTATGAATTTAAGGCAAGTCTGGACCAAGGAATTTCTCATGGCTATCAGTGTCACCACCTAAAAACCTTTTTTCCTATAACTACCTCCACATGACTCAGGGCTGGGCATATCACAAAGGGAGCTAGTAGGCCCCTCTCAAAACTCACAAGGGTTGAAATTGACCACGTGTTCAGACCCAAAACACATACCTAAGGTATCTTGAATATCCAACAATCTTTTATTGGAATAAGTAAATCTTTTATTTAGGAAGAGAAGGGCAAAAGCTTATTGAGGGGTGGCAGAGGAAAAGGTATTAAGTTGCATGTTGGGGCAGGATCGGGTGGAGAGGAACACATTCTCTGTTGCAAACAGTTAGGTAACTCTGTCATTCTGTCATCCTCATCTTCACTGGGCCTTAGGCACTTCCGACAGTAAGAAAACAGACAAGAGACCTTCATTTCTCAGGCATGACTGGAAGCAGGAGGCTGAACCCAAAGGCTTAGGGAGAACTGAATCTGTTAGTGTGTCTTAGAATTCTAAGTTGAGAAATTCTTTCTTCTAGCTTGATTTTCTTCTGCTGCAAGTTTACCTTATGAGCAAGGTCTTTATGTAAGAGGTAGGCAAGCTTAAGTTACCATTCCATGGATAATTATGTTGCTGTTGCAGAATCCACTCAAACTCAGGATGCTATCTGCCTGTCCCATTCAAACTGTCATTGGGCTGGCAAGACAGGAGCTTGTCTCCCTTGTCAGCTTTTCTCCTAAAGGGAAATAATGCAGAAAATTAACTTAGGTTAGATCTGGAAACTGGGTGTGGGGAGGCCAGGCTGCTAACGGAAGCACATGACAGAAATATGGGAAGTCCATCCTGTCCAGCTGCACCTGGAGTGCAGATGAAGCAGATGGTGTTTTGGGAATTCTGGACTTGGTCAGAGGATGGGGAAGAGTGTGGCTCTACTCTGGAATTCAGAAACTTGATTGGCCCCAGGGGAAAGAGAAGAGGAAAAAAAAATCTTGGCCCCCACAATTCACATCAAAGTCCACAGACAGGGCAAGGAAATGGGACAGTCATTTGCCAGGTGTCCAGGAGCAAAGGTGTTCAGGGGCTTCCTGTGGGATTTCTTAGCAGAGGGGTATGGTCATCAAAGGAAAAGTCAAAAACTCTGACCTTGGTTGCTAAGAGCAATGATTTGAAAAACAAATCCAAACATATTTCACTTTAATATAGCCTTGCAAATAAGGGTTAAGAAGTTAGCAGTGGATGCTGGCTTTGGCTAACATGCCTGGAATGAGAGGCATGAGCCACTTGGGCCACCTTGCCCACAGTGCATTAACCTTTTGCCATGTTCTCCCACCTCTGGCCCTCATTTTCATTTCAATACACATTGAAATGTGTACTTACAATGGATAGCGCATTGTGTTAGGTGCTAGAATCGCTATTTTTTCTTCTTTATAAAGCATTATAGTCTATTGTTAGCTTATTATTGTCTGTCATGGTCTAACATGATTCAAGTATGGTGTTTGTGTTCACTGTTTCATACAGATGTGAGGCTTAGTTCTGTTTCTCCCCTTGGCCTTTTCCCATCTTAGCACCTAGCATTATGTGATATATTTAGTGAAATGTAATGAGTTTTCTTAAAGAAACCCAAGCCAAATAGAGGAGGCAGGAAGGTAGTGCACAGTCATTATCTTTTTGTGCTGCCTAATTTTTTTTGTTCTTTCTTTGCGGTGCTGGGGATGGAACCCAGGACCTTGCATGTGCTAGGCAAGCATTCTATCACTGAGCTACATCTCCAGCCCTACTGCCTAATTTTTATTAGGTTTGTTGCCTGGTTTTATTTGATCCCTGGAGACTGATGGTTATCTTAATAGCAAATACAGATTCCTCACCTCTCATCTGCTTTCAAGTAAGCTTCCCACACACCTCAATGTGCACACACACACATACACACACAAAACTTAGAACTTGCCACTTATTGTCTCTGTGTCCTTTATATCACTCTGACTGGACTAATTCTAAGACAAGCCACATCTTTCCAAGTAGATCTGTCCTACTGGTTTGCATCGACCCATGATTTTCACTGCCCCTGTGGGTGAGATAAGAAGGTCTTTCTGTGCAGAAAAACCTAGCTAAATTTGTCCCCAGTAAAGGAAAATGGAGCTTATGCAAAGCCTGTGATTCTCTGCACGGATATCGAGATAGCAGGTGGCCACCCTACTTTTCAGAGCAAACAAGGTATGGGAACAGGACATTAGTTAGAATGGGCAAATTTGAATATTTGAATTCTTATGTGTATAGAAGGGCAGCCAGGGAGCAGAGAATATCAATAATAGCAACTCGTCTTGTGTGAATGGGGCTTCAAGGCTCACCAAACATTTCCAGATCATTCTCTCATTTGATCCTCAAAATAATCAAGTGACATCTAGATAGATTTACCTTTTTTTTTTCATTTAAACTCTGTCAACCCCTTAAAAAATTGAGTGGGTTTTTACAAAGAGGGACGTGAGGTTCAGGGCAATAAAGCACATGGGGGATATCACTGAAATTTGCAGACAGTGGCAAAGCCCATGTTTCTAATTTCTTGTGATGTGCTCCTTCCCCTGTACCAAATAGCAAATGTGGAGCTCAGGGGCAGGATATAGTGCCAGGACAGCAAAGACTGAAGAGGAGACAATGTGCAGCAGGAAAACAGAAAATGAGGACAAGGGACAGTGAAGAGGGAGTGGGATTGGTGTCTTAACTACAGACCCTCCCCCCACAGTAATTTTCCAAGTGCTGCTTAGGGCTCTCCCATGGACCTCATCTTCCCCAGATGTTGCCTCTACAAGAAACTTGGCTCATTCTAGAGCCTGGACACTGAGCACATCTAGGTAGTGTTCTACTGAGCTCAGACAAAAACCACTACCTCTCCCTGGCCCTAAACACACACACACACACACACAAACCAGGCACCAGACCCTAACCAATATCACTTTGTGAGCCAAACTGCCTTACTCTTCTGCTAGAGGTCCAGAAGAGGATGGGAAATCCATCAGCAGCTTCCAAGAGGAAAAGGTCTGATGAGATGGACAGGGAAGGAAATATTCATCTTAGCCCACCAAGGATGATTGTGGATAATACAAAATCAAGGTTGACCTCTGTCTATAATTCCTCCTGACTGTATCACGCATACACACAGACATGGGCATGGGCATAGGCACAACCACAAATGGAATGGAGGCAACTTCCCTGGTGCCCTTTAGCAGGATTTTTCTCATTTGCCAACTTAAGGAGATGCTTCCTGTTTTTCACAGAGGGAATGAGTTACAGGCCCCAGGCCCAGAGCCCTGAGCAGCTTCTGGGTGTTGTTACAGAAAGCATCTCAACTGGGACCTGGGGCCAGGAGTCAGACTGAGTTGACTGGGAACTATTCACCCACCCTACCTTTGTGCTATGCATGGGGAGTCCCTAGTGAGGAGGGGAGAGTGACAGGAGACCATAGCCAAGTGACCCAGGTTACTTGAGTTCATGGGGAAGGATTACCATAGAGTTGCTGACCTTTAGAATGTCAGAGCTGGAAGGGGCTTTAAGAATCATCTAGAAGTGGAATCTGGTTTCCACAGAGGAGCAAGGAAGAGAGGACTCCAGGCATTGGAATCAACAGGTTTGTATCTGAATCCTGGCTTTAAAAAGAGTGCTAGCACCTGACCTTGGATAAGTTACCTAACATTTCTGTTCCTCAATAACCTTATGTGTCAAAAATGGGAGGGAGAAGTATCCCCCCCCACTTAGAGCTATTTTGAGAATTAAGTGAGATAATCCACGGAAAAATTTTAACATAATGCCTGGCATGCTGTGGGTTCTCAATAATTTCTTTTAGCAGAGCTGTGACTGATTCTCACTCCATTACTAGCTATTTTACTTTCAGCAAGCCTCTTTACCTCTTGGAGTGCCTTAATGGAACTAATCTTATTTCACAGGGCCTTTGTCAGAATTCAATGAAATAATTCATATATATAAAAGTCTAGTGTAATGCTAGTTATGGTAAATGCTCAATAAATATTGGCTGAGTCTAAACTGGCATATTATTGGGACAAGAGACCTGGGTAGTTTTCCCAGACCTGTGCTATAGCACCCCATAGTCTTGTCTCATTCTTCATGTATCCGGTCAGACAAATGGGTCCAATTTAAACATGAGGCTCAAGCAAGCTGAATTTGTTCAGATGAGGACTGAACCCTGATTTAGGATTCTGGGCTTCATTAGTACAGAACTATCCTCACTTGCATGATCAATTCCTTACCCACAGATAAAACAGGCCAAGGCTAATAAGGTTACCCCCTACCCTTCTCTTGGGGCATATATTCTCATTCCAACAGCTAACCTTAACCCTCCTGGGACCTATCCTATCTAGCTATTTCTCTTGTCTCAGAGCCCAAGGTGAGAGGACAGGAGCAAGAAGGTCAGGGGTTAGGGGGGAGGTTTTCCTGACTCTTATTGGCCTATCTGGGGGCACTTTCAGCTTCTGTCTGGCCTGCATCCAGTGAAGGCCTCCAGTGGATCTCTAATGGAGATCAAGGTTTGGCTCCAAGGTAAATCACACCTGTAGGTTGTGGGATGGTAAGGAGGACATTAAATGATATTCAAAGCACTGGAAAGCTTCTATTGCTCGACAGGATCCTTCAGGGGGGCAAGTCATGGGGAACAGGCCATCTGTCAAGTCTTCCTTTTGCATTCAAGTCTAGGAAGGCCTAGACGTTACCCAACATCACCTCAATGTTACTCTTAAGAAGTTCTTCTTGCCCTTACCAAGCACCCATTATTTGTAAAAATCCTTAAAGAAATAACTGTACTTCTGCTGTAATTGATGAATTGACAGCTGGCTCCCAATCAGGATTATTGCTAGTCTACCCTCTACCATTGCCAAGCAAATAGCAAAAGTGTGTAAATCTCATTATACATGCCTCAGTTTCCTCACATGTAAAATGAGGCAGTGGGATATACAATTGCTCTCTGGAAGTTCAGTTCCCAACTCAATGAACAAGGGGTCAGGCCTGGCTATATCCTGCATATGCACAAATATACACATCCTCATTCTGTCCATGTTCACACACACACATCTATATGCACATACATACTCATAGTTAAAGTTGGATATACTCACATTCCCATTCCCATTCATACATACTTTCACAACTTTGACACAAACACATAGTACATACTATGTGTACACACACACACACATACATACACAAAATCTCATCTAAAACTGATCAGGAAATAAACACTTGGAAAGGAGCTCTGTTATTTATTTATGGACAGCAATAAAAAAAGGAATTCATATTCGGAGTAAGTAATTCTTAGTCCCAAGGCTGAATCTCTTTGCCTTACTCTCCACCCCCCACCCCAACACCACACACACACACATACTTCTCTAGGCATCTCGTAAGGAGCCCTCAAAGCTTGTCCTTTCCCAGAAATATATCCTAAACCTAGAATGAACACTCATTTTGGTTCTCCAGGGACAATCCTGTTTTATTCCTATTGTTCAAACAAAACATTAATAGTGTCCTCTGTCACCCTCAAAAGCATCCCAGTTTGGATAATAAGTGATATGATAGCCCTACCTGGCCATGACTGGGCTGGAAACCTTGGATAAGGCCTATCATATCAGGCCCAGGTCTGCTCTCTCCCTAGGATATTTTATTGTTCTCTAATTATTGTTACCTCTGCAGCTCTATCACTAGGGATTCTTTTTCGTGTTTCAACCTTGCATATAAGCAAAAATAATTTACTGGACCACATCCTCCTTAAGGAGAGGCTCAGACACTGCCATTTCATTTGAGAAGTTGTTCAGTCACCAAAATTCTAGTTAGCCTCAAAGTGGGAATTAGCCCTCTCCCTTTTGCTCTAACCCCCACTTAATTCTTCAGTTAATGCTTCTCCTGCTTATAATCCTCTATACCATTTCCTACCCTTTTTTCCACTCAAAACATTAGGCATGGATGACCTTAGGCTCTCTCTGAAGAAAATACACTTATGCGACCACACTCCCACAGCCTAGGCTCAGAGATTCTTGGAATAAAAATGAGTGGCAAAGGAATGAAGAGAGAGGGGTGGGGGTAAGGAGAGGGAGAGGAAGAGAAGAGAGATATTCAACTTCATTTAGGCTCTGTAACTAATTTTTTTTTGAGATAGGGTCTTGCAATGTAGTCCAGGCTGGCCTTGAACTTGAGATCTTCCTGCCTCAACCTCCCGAGTGTTGGGATTACAAGTATATACCATCACGCCCAGAATTCTTTGACTAATTTTCATTAAGCTTATTGCCTAATTTCTTTTAGTTTCAGGGTATGTGGGCCAGTGACTATTTTTGTCACTGGATTAACTGTTTTGAAAAAAATCTGAAAATGCTGTCAGCTCTTTGCAAACATGGCTATAAATATATTGTGCAGGATAGAGTTGTAGTGCTATTCACAGAGCAAAACAGAGACAGGGATTCATGTTCTTCATACATGTGTATACCACATACTGCAGTATGAATTTTAGCAGCAGCTGTGCTAATGTGTAAACAAGATGGAGGCTCAGGCAAGGGCAAAAGAGACATTATCAGTATGAAGTGGGGGAACTTATAAATAAGGTCTTTCTCATACCCTTAGAGAACTAAATAGTCCCAGAAAAAGCTGAATGATGTGGTGTGCTCATCTTATAGCTATGAGATTGTACATATACACACATATGCATGTACATGCCTACACATATATTTTTTTCTTGTGTGTGGGTATGCGGGTGAAAGGAAAAGAAAGGATATTCATATGGATAAATGTGAGTGTGTGCCTATGGGTATGCACTTTTAATTGTCTGTCATGAGTCCAGGCATAAAGTCAGATGTATATGTATAGTTTTGTATATAGGTGGGGTTGCTTATATATGTGTGCATCATGGGTAATGTCTCAATCCACCTATACATGCATGAGCACATTGCAAGTCTGCAGACTAACGTATTGATGTGGTGACCATGATGATAATTCATATGGAAGATTCAAAGAAGTTTTCAAAGGATCATCACATCCATTCTATCATATGACACTACCACTGCCTGTGACCTTTTTTTTATTTTTCATTTTTATTAGGATATATTTGTTGTACAGGGGGGATTCATTATGACAATTCTGAATAGGCTTACATTATACATTGATTAGATTGCTCCTACCAATCCCCCCTCAACCCTTCCCTGCCCCACTCAAAGCAATTGCAAGAGGTTTCATCATTCTATTTTGTGTATGTATATGAAGCCCATCAACCATATTCTCATCTTCATCTCCTCCATTCACCCTTTCCCTCCCACAAGCACCCTCCCCCACTGTACCTGTCTTATAGTACTGTCTTTCGTTATTAATTCCAAAGTCAATGTTGAAAGGGGTTTCTTGATGTATCCCCTCTGTGAGCATACTTTACTTTGGTCAGTTCAACCCCTTCTGTTACTCTCCCTTACCTCTGAAAAGAGAATGATAGTCAATAATATCAAAATACTCTGCCTGTGTTTTACAGATAGGAAAGTGAGGCTCAGACTTGGCCAGGATTACAGATCAGGTAAATAGCAAAGCCAGTACTCTACCTGATGTCAGATCCTGTGCCTTACCCAGCACATGGAGAAGTTGTAATGGGAAGATACATCTAAATATACTCACAACTCTAGTTTTCACCTAATAACTAACTCAATTTACTAGCCAGTCTGCTTTTAATTGTGCAAGTTTTTTTTAAAAAAGCTTTAAAAGACATTTTTTACTTTTCTTTCCCTCCTTGCCCCCCACTTTCCCATGAGAGGAAACTCAAGAACATCTTTTTAGCTCCAAGCAAGGTTATTACATTCCCTTCCTTATCTTACTCACCATAGGAGTGAAGAAACATTCAGGACAACAAGTCGTACAGCTTTGGAGACTAACCCAGTACATCAGGAAATAAGCAGGCCCAAGGCTTCCATCTGACCCCAAGTCACGCCTCTCAACGCATACATCCAGAAGCCAAATTCCTGGGCTTTCCCTAAGCATCCCCTGCCTTGGGAAGAGGATGATAGCTTCTGAGATGGAGGTCTTTATCCTCCACATTTTGCTTGGCAAAATTAATAAACTTTTAATTCCTTTTCTCCAAAACCCTGCTCTTGTTATTCATAAGTTGGCATCAAGTCCAGGGGACTGAATTTTCAGTATCAAAATGATGCCAAAGGGAGTTGAACTTTAGGATTTTCTTAATGACCTCTCATCCCAAAGCCATCTTTTATATCAGTGCTGAAATGAATTCCATAAAAAGGAAAAGGGCTCCAAGGCCAGGTTTCGGGTCCTGTCTGGAGATATTAGCCAGGTCCACTCAGGAGGCATAGATGAGCCGTGGCCTCCTTTGAGCAGTGTTCATTGGTGATACCCTGGAGTCCAGGGTTTCCTGGGGTTAGGAGGTGAAACAATATATTTGTTTCCTCCATATTGTCTCCTCTGGCTGTCTGCAGATCTATCTTTCTCTTCCTAAAAATCACAGGCTCCCAACATCTGGTCTGACCGGTTCCACCTGAGCCTTCCATGTTTGAGACATTCTATGAAGAGGGCAGGTAACACAGACCTGACTAGGCCTGAATGTGAGTGCTGCCATCCTCAGGCAAGACAGCAAATGAATTCATCTAGGGTCCTGCTGACCACCCTCACCCAGGCCACCAGATTCTTCTACCTATTTGGCCAGCAGATATGGAAAATGTGCTTTGGATTAGTGTTTCCATAGGCGAAATTTAGGTCAAGGCAAAAAACACTGACTCTTAGAACACACAACTATCCTATTGTTTGCCATTAGGATGGTTAGTACCTGATTAAGCCTCATAGAATAAAAGAGACATTGAAAGTGGATGGTAGAGTGGCAAGCATGATGCCCTGAGTTCAAACCCCAGTGTGACAAAAACCCAAAAGAGATACTGAAAGTGATTCCAAGGTGTCAGGATCACTGACTTGAAGACCTTGGAGCAATTAGGGCTTAAGAGGGACTTG
The DNA here is from genome assembly GCF_047511655.1 of Castor canadensis. Classification (NCBI taxonomy): domain Eukaryota; kingdom Metazoa; phylum Chordata; class Mammalia; order Rodentia; family Castoridae; genus Castor; species Castor canadensis. Next base: position 77,669,688 of record NC_133405.1, on the reverse strand, counting down.
GTCTCCTAGTCATAGTCTTCTCTGTGACCATGATCAGTCATGGTCACAACTTGTCACCAGAGCCTTCACTTGCTAATGTTCAGAGCTTCCCGCCAGGGGCATTATTGGGATTTCCAGGTTATTTGTCCTCCCTGTCTCCAGAAGATAAATCATCCTTCCATAGCAGATGGGAGGCCCAACTGGAAAGAAGTTCATGCAGCTTGCCAGGATAAGCTCCTAGGAGCTGGGATGCAGAGCACTCTTTGTGGATGGAGCCGCCTGGCTTCTGAACTGTTGATTGTGGAAGTGTAAGCCACTCACGGTCATTGGTTCCCTTCAGAACTTGGGAGGAATTTACAGGCTGTGGTGGTCAGTGTAGGATTACTCAATAATGTGGAATGAGCATGACTTAGGGTACTAGTGAAGCAGGACCACTCCATAATTGGAAAAGTATGGATTTAATGAATTTTTTCTCAGAATTTAGCAGTCTCAAAAAAATTAGTGCTTAAGGACTCTAAAGGTCTTAATCTGGTCCTGGGCACAGGTGACATCAGAGCAGCCCAGATGGTGCCTTTTCTTTTCTTTTTTCTTTTTTTGGTGGCACTGGGGTTTGATGGAATTCTCTAAGGAGATAGGCCAGAAACTATGAGATAGTGTTTCCAAAAGTCCTTATTTTTCTTTTTTTAAATTATTGTATATTAATTGTGCAAAGTAAGGGTTTTCATTGTGATATTTCCACACATGCATATAATGCACGTACTTTGATAACATTAATCCCCTCTATTGCTTCCTTAGTCACCTCCTTTTTGTTTTACAATTTTAATGGGTTTCACGATGACATTTTCATAGGTGCATACAATTTACTTCTATAGTATCCACCCCCCCATCATCTTCTGTTTCCTCCCCACCCCTTCTGGTTCCCCTCCCCTAAACAGTCCCTCTTCCAAAAGTCATCTTACTCAAATCTTGGAGGATCTGTTTTCCATTTTCATCAGATAAATTGTTCTGTTCACCACCTCACCATTCTCCATCACCCTCATCCCTTTGCTAGGAAGTACCCAAGGCCTCCTTGATTTACAGAAACCACTGGTCCTAGTGGTTTCTGTAAACCTCCTAGCTAGTATTTGAGAGATCCAACTTTCTCATTACACAAGTAGAGGAATTTGAGGTCCATAAGGGGGAAGGGACTTGGCAAGGTCACAAAAAGACAGCATAGCCATTAACAGAGACAGAACCAGAAGTCAGGTCTCCTGACTCCCAGTCCAGTGCTCACTCTTTCGCCCTCCACTCACTCCCTTCCTTCCTTTGTGCAGGAGATAGCATCTTTCTCTTTTTCTATTTATGTAACATTTTATGTAACTCATACAATGCTGCTTGTATAAAAATTCACACAATGACAATATCTTTCTTGATCCTAGCCAGGAGGCCTTAGCTATATGCTCAGATCCTTCCTTCCGTATCCCCATTTTTATGTCCTTGAACTCTGTGACTCTTGGTTTTTGTTTAAATCACACACACACACACACACACACACACATACATACACACACACACACATACACACACACACACACACACACACACACTTGTATATTGCCCATACACTTAAGCTTCAGGTTGCCACCAAATCTAGGAAAAATTCTATCTCAGCTTTCATTTCTAACCCCACGGAACTGGGAGACCTGGGTTCTGATCTCAGCTGAACTTGTTTGTCCTCAGTTTGCTATCCGTTTTCTGGCCCTGTCAAATGTGGTCATGAATCTCCTTGCAGTAAACTTTTCTCTAACAGATACAAACCACATTGACTTTTCATCTTCTAGACCTCCTCAACACAGCACTTGATGTGACCAAAGACATTGGCACATGATGAGATCCAACTAGTTTATTTCCTAACTGTCTCTGTTACAAAGATCAACAAAAATTAAGGTATAAACCATAATGTGCCACACTCAGAGGGGATTATTGTCACTCAACAGACTTCTCTTTCCTGGAGAAGGATCTGGACACCCATTTGGGACCCAGGGTGAGGGGCTGAGAGCTGCTGCTACTCATGCTCTTCTTCCCCTCGGGCCTCTTACAAAAAGTGCCTGTGCTGCTGACATGGAAAAGCAGGTGGTGTGGACTGAGCAGGCTATGCCACAAGCCACTTGCAGGCACCTCATTTTGTGGCCTGACGCCCAGACATACCCCCGCCCTGTGCCCTTCTCTCCAAATGTCCTCAATATTTTTCTTTCTCCTGCCCCTCCACCACACACCACCTGCTGGGTAAGGCCTAATGGGACACAGTGACTCACTGGGCTCCCAGAGGGCAAAGACCCAGAATCTGAGCCACAATCAAACTGTCTAATTCTCAACTCCTATCCTGCCATCGCCCAGTTCTCCATTTAACTAAATCCCATTTCAAGTTCCACTCTGCCAGCAAATCATGCTGACATCCTCTGGTCCTCACATTCATCTCTCCTTTTCCACATCACCACATGAAAATAGTAACATTCAATTTAATACGCACACATTTTTTACTACTTAGCAAAGAGCCATAGTTGTTTGGAATGTGATGTCTTATCAAGAAATTATAAACTTCTTGAGGGACCCTTCTTCTCTGGCCCAACTAAAAGTCAGCCCCGAATACAGTTAACAACCTGTTGACTTGAATTGAACCAACATTAATCAAATTGAAGGTGGACAGTATGGTGGGGGGGGTGTTATGAGCAGAGAGACAACCAACACTTACTGAACACTTAGTAGGTGCCAAGTTGTATATTAGGTGTTTTACATGTGTCATCTCATTTAATCGCCACACTGGTAATGACAGATGTTATTGTTATCCTATGTGTGAGAAAACTCAGACATTTTCCAAGAAGTTAAAAACTTTGTCAAGGACAGCGATGTAGTAAGGCATCTGAATCTAGTGCTATTTGATTCCAAAGCCCATAGTCAAAGATTGGTAACAGCTTGAATGTCCATTAGTAAGGCATTGATTAAATAAATTATGATATATTCATATAATGATGCCATTGTAAAAAGGAATGAGGGCTTTATGGACTTAATGTATAACAATATCAAAGATACATTTTGAAGTATAAAAGGCAAGGTAGAAAATGATGTGGATTATAGTTCACCACTTGTGAACTATAAAAGTAGGGTATATACACACAATTGCTTGTACAGATACAGAATATCTCTGGGAGGACATACTAGATAACACTGGTGGCCTCTGGGGAGGGAAACAGGGTAGTTAGGAGACAGGAATGGGAGAGGGACTTCACACCATTATACCTTTTAAATTTTGTCTCCATCTCTTTCCACAAAGTACTGCCTGGGGATCAACTCTGGAAAAGTTCAGGGTGAGAGGGGCATAATGCCAGTGATTGAGTTGGAGAATGCCTAACATGCCAGCAGTCCATCCCTTACAAACCAACCTCTACTACAAATAGCTATCCACAATGTTGATTAAAGTCACATCTTTCCACATCTCAGTTTTGCACCTCTAAGATAAGAAGCAGAGGGAGTAGGATTAGGTGATCCCTAAAATACCTTCTAACTCAGACATTTTCTTTCTTCTTCTGCTTCTTTTTCTTTTTTGTTGCATGCTGAGGATGGGACCCATGGCCTTGCACATGCTGGGCAAATACTCTCCCACTGAGCTACATCCCCAGCCCTTAAGCTCAGACATTTAAATAACTGAAAATCAGTATATTTAAAATCTTTGTTTCAAAGAAGGACTTGGAGATTTTGTTTTGTTGTTTGCAACAAATCATTTCCATTCTGACTTGCCAACTAGCTGGTCTTAATGGAGGCTCCTTAAGTGGCTGCTGAAATGCTTGCTCAAACTGCTACTGCAATCCTTTGTAAAGGCCACAATCCAGTGGCTTCTGTTCTTTGGGGCTATCCTGTTTAAAGCACAAGGAAACTGGCCCACTCCAAAGCTGAATACAAAGGAGCAAGTCTTCTTCTATGCTTAATGTCCCCTGGCCCAGACCTTCTGACCCTAAATATCCCTTTCCTTCTTCCTCACTACCTGCAGAACAGAGGCTCTGTGAGAGACCCTCGGGAGGAAGTGACACCCTAACTCCACCCTAGCCATAGCTCCCCCCACCTAGCAATTCCTACTAAAAAACTCAATCCTTGATTTGTAGAGAGGTTTGTGAGTTCCTGCCAAGTGCTGTAAATATTTCAACATGCCTTGTTTCCTTGAATGTATATGACCTGGGATCTGGCCCCTCCTCTCCCTGGGCTCTCAGATTGCTGAGAAACAAAGAAAACACAGCTGAGTGCTTAACTACAGAACACTATGAGTCAAACTGCAGAGTACAGAAGGAAGATGGGAAAGAGATGGAGTGGGGAGATGAGAGGTGGAGAGGAAACATTTAGAGAAACATTTAGAAAAAGGTATAGTGACTCCATTTCTAGGGGCTGGAAAAGAAACATATTATCGGCAGCAACCACTTCACAACTTACGAAGATCTTTCACATGCACACAATCTCATTTGACCGTTCACAGTCTTATCAAAGGAGATACTATTTGTCTCCTTTTGATGGAAAATACTGAAGCCCAGAAAGTTTATGTGTCTTGTTCAGAGCTAAATGACAAAGAAGTAAGTTTCCTTCTTTTCAGACTGAAGGATTATAACCCTTTGCACACTGGTTCTGGGGTAGAGTAAGATGGGTAGTTAGAGGAAGATAGCCCGTATCATGAGACTGTCCATCTTTTGTTCACTAAACCTCTTCTTGGACATCTCTTTTTATTCCTTGGTCATAAGGATGCACAGAGACTACAAGAATGAGAAAGCTTTGCAATAGCTTTCCTTGGTAGCTGCCCTTACATGTGCACTATGTATTGGGTTATATCTAAAAACAGGAGTTCTGGACTCAGACTGTCTAGGTCCAAATCCTGCCTTTGCTATTATGTGTCATACTTAACTTCTGTGGCTCTCTGTATCTACAAAATGGAGAAAATGTACCTCACAGGGTTGTTGAGAATGAAAATGAATTGTTAAGAGTGTTTAGTATAGTGCCTTACACAGAGTTAATTACTAAGTACTAAATAAATATGGGTAATTGCTACTACTACTACTACTACTATCATTAGTAGGGTACTTGGCAGAGGAAAGGAACTAAATGACAAAGAAATCCCACTGTGGAATGCAGCAGAGGCAGCCATCACTAGGCTGTGTGCTTCACATTTTTTCCCAGCAGCAGAGAGGACTTATAGGGAATTATCTCCATTCTTTATTTGTTTTGTTTTGTTTTGTTTTCTTGAGACAGGGTCTCACTATGTAGCACAGACTGGCCTGGAACTCATTATGTAGCCCAGGCTGGCCTTGAATTTGCAATCTTCCTGCCTTGATCTCTTGAGTGCTGGAATTACAGGTATATACCACCATGCCTGGTTTGAGTCATCTCTATTTTTCTACTCGGTTCCCTAGTGATGATCTGCATGAGGGGAACAGGCTGTGAAAAGAAGAATTCTTTTGTTTGTGAGAACCTCAGTGACCTGAACAAGTGGTTGAAACTGTGACCTCAATCTCATAGGCACCATGTTCTAAGCAACTGTGCTAATTGGCCAGATAGACATCACACACCCAGCTATACACACGAACACACAGGTCTAGACACATGAATGCATGCACAAATCCTTTTGGCCTGGATAAGAGGGTAGGCAGGCAGATCCACAGGATAAGTTGGCCAAAAAGTCTGTGTGGGGACTGCTTATTTAGCAACATTTCCCTTCCCCTTTTCCCTTCAACCACATAGAAGCAGGGGAGCAACTAACCTGGGAACTCCTCTCCCGCTCTCCCCATTCCCTTAAAGGGGCTTTTGACTCTAGCTAGGACTTAACTATCTGTGTTCTCCCTTCTCTGACCCCTTTGTAACCAATTGTGCAGCACTTTTGGCAAGAAGAGACATTCTAGAGACTTAAAATAGAATTAATGAGAACCCCTGAAGCTACCAAAACCCAATCTGAAATCTCTGGAGGATCAATTGGCCCAGGAGATGGAGGACAATAACAGTGAGTATTTGAAGAGAAGGGGGTCCAATTGATGAAGATATTTGTTGAACATTATTAAGGCCCCACTATAATAACATCTCCCTGGGCTGGGGTTCTAGGGCATGGAAAAAGGAGGTGTGGAGAGCAAGAACAAGGGAAAGGGAAGGGGAGAAGGGAGGCCTCTCTAGGAAGTACAGAAGTGGGCTGAGACCCAGGTGGAGTTGGCTTGTATAACATCCTAAACTTCCCAGTTGTTCTAACTGAGCAGTTCTAAGAGAGAGAACAATACTGGGAGGAAGGGAAATGGCACATCTAGAAAACCTGATAAAAATGCACCATGAAAATGGGAGGAGCTGAGAAAATACGTAGTTGGGACAGCCACTTTTATACTTTCCTCTCCTGCCAACCCCAGAAAGAAGTGAAGTAAAAGATAGAGGAGGGCAAGAGTGTGCCAGGTGAAGAAGCTGCGCTCTGTCAAGGCACTCATACAGGCCATATTCCCCACCCCCAAGTAGATGCCAAGCGATTTTGCACGAGCAGCCACAGCACCCACCTTCAGAGCAGGTAGTTACATGTCCCTTAGTCCTCTGTCTCCCCTGAAGCCAGAGAGGTATGGGTTGGCCTAAACCCTCTTCTCGGTAATGTTTGAACACTAAGATGAATGCAGGATAAGCTGCCCATATTGTCTCCATCATCCTCACCTAGCAAGTGTCCCAGGCCCTTTGCATAAGTCCCCCATGAGCCCCTACAGAAGCCCGATACATTAAACCTGACTCCATATACAGATGAGAAAAGACTTCTTTCAGGTGGAATATTTATAATCCATGGCTTTGTGCATGTGTGCATCCATGTTTTAAGAAAAACCGTTTCTTGGATTTATTCATTCAATCCCAAGTGAGAGTTCCTTCCAAGACAGGAAATTCCACTCCATCATTCATATAATCTGAAAAGAGTAAATAATTGTTTCTTTTCAAAATGCAACAAAACAAAAAATGCTGGTGGGAAAAGCAGTGCATCCTCCTGGGAAATTGATCTGCTCAAATGGTTGAGATGAAACCAGGAGTGGGGCACAAAGCTATAATCCTGGCACTTGGGAGGCTGAGTCAGGAGGATCAGGAGTTTGAGGGCAGCTTAGGCTACATAGTGAGATCCTGACTCAAACAATAACAACAACAAAAGGTTAGGATGGCATCCTTTATATCTGCAAACGTTGCCAGTCTGGCTGCTTGTTTATTCTTCATAAGGGGAATTATTGCCAGTGACAAGAAACTATAAATCCAAGGAAAAGGAAATAGAGGTCTATGCCTGCTAATTCATTAGGCACACTCTCAGCTAAGCCCTGAGTGAAGCTGAAGTTGACCAGGGATCAAGGATACCCAGCAGGACTTTCTTTAAGGGCAGCACCCTTTCCACCCCCACTACAGTGGGATCCTGAGTCAACTATAAAGATGCCCTGTCTGACTGAAGCCCCCAAAGGGAACCTCTGTATCACATTTAGCAATCTTGGTTTACTCTTGTAGCCTGAACTTACAGCAAACCAAGGTCACACTGACCATGCATTTCTGAGAAATGAGAGCAAGCTGTGGGAAATTAAATTTTAAGAGAGGGGTCCAAACCAAGGCCTGAGGAAATATTTTTCAGTCCAATGCTTTTGAAGAACAGATTCACATGCTGGGAAACAGCAGCGTAGGGATCCACCTTCCTAGCCTGCAGCAGGCCAAATTCAGAGAGTTCTCTTGCAGGCCCAGCTCTCTTCTGACAGGGTATTTTGGAAGAAGAAACTGTATACTCAGAGTTACCTTTACATGGTGGGTAAAAAGGAGTGGGTCTTTTCAACAATGTCTACATGCTGGCTATAGTGATGAGCATCTGTCATCCCAGCTTAGGTAGGAGTGTAAATAAAAGGATCGTGGTCCAGGCTGGCCTGGACATAAAAGTGAGACCCTATTTGGAAAACAATGAAAGCAAAAAGGGCTGGTGGCATGGCTAAGTGGTAGAGCACCTGCCTAGTAAGTACAGGCCCTGAGTTTAAACCCCAGTACCACCACCAAAAATAAATAAATGAACAAGATACAACTGTATGCTTGGGTAGCCCCATAGTTTTCAAATATGAAAGACATAGGGAAACGATGTGTTTATGGCTTTCCATGGTTTTCCAATCCTGCCTCATCCCTATTCAGGAAGCTTAATAAATTTTTATGTGCTTGAATAAGACAAAATTTATGCTAGGTGAATAGTAAAGACTAAGATATTATATAATTCTCAAAGAATATAATGGCAGAACAAGAAAGTTCATATAGTAAAAGCCTATCATTTTATAGATAGATAAACTGAGGTACTGAGAGACAAAGTGCCTGCAAGTCACAGAGCAAGTTAGGGGCACAGATTATCTAACTCCTAATCACTGCCCAACTGCTATCACTGAGATGACCAGCTTTTGTGGTCTAGATTTGGCCTGAGGTCTTGCTGTTTTTACATTTAGAATGAGCACTTGAAGCCATTAGACAGTGAGTCAGGGATCCAGACTCACCCAGCTGTCCCAACTCAAACAAGCATCCTCCTGTCTGGCTTCCAAATGCCCCAACTTCTTGTTCTCATCCTTTCTAGTATCAATCAAAGTTGCAGTTTGGGACCCAGTTTGGTTGGAGAGGAGACAGGGGAATAACTTGAAAGATGCCTGACCAATGGCCCGGTAGCATGCAGCTCCACAGCTGTCTCTAAACTAACACGATCTAAGCCTTCAGCCAATGCCAAGAGATTGGCAGATTTGCTCAAAAGATACCTTACCTTAAATCCCAAAGTCAGCAATTTAGTGGTAAATCCAGTGGGACACCAAATCAAGCAGTAAAAACCCCTAAGATGGTGAGGAAAAATACAGCTTACTCTTCCCCTGGCCCCACCCATCTTTGGGACTTTTGATTCACCCAAAGGCAGGGTAGACCATTCTTCCCAATGCCTAGAAAATTCTGTCTCCATCAGTGGGCCATCAGTCTGAACCATCAAGTAGTAATAGTGAACTTTCCTGGCCAATGTCACTTTCCCTGGTAGTGAGAGCCTTAGCCCTGCCTGCCCCAGGAATTTTCAGGGGCCATGCTTATAAACTGCCCAATAAAAAACCGCTTTGACTGCTAGACTGGCAGTTAAGGTGGAAAGTGCGAGACAGTGGGTTTACACTGAAGCACTTTCAAAAAGACTTCAGTTTGGATCCAATGTCAGCAACTCTGGTTTGTTCCGCTACCTCCCCAATTCTAACCTCACCACGCTTAGGATTTCGATAGTGAGCTGGGGGCCGCAACCAATGCCACCTGGTTCCTCTTTCCCACAAAAGGCTCCCCTATCATCCCAGGAAACCAGGCTTGGCCTATATTTCCCGCAAAATTGCCTGGTTGCCTCCTGTCCTGTCTGCTGCTTGGTTTGGGTTGGAATACTCCCAAATTTCCCACAATCTCTGTAAAAATATAGGCTCATTTCTCTCTTGATCTTTTCCCTTTTTCTCCCCAAACCAGATCTTGGACATTTGCTTCCCTCTCAAGAATCTTTTGCTTGCCAGTCCTCCCAGGCCTAGAACCCTGGGAAAGTTGCCTTCTTTCAAAACAGGTAAAGAGTACACAAAACATATTGCTGGTGACACCCTACCACTGTGCACATTGCAGAGTTCACAAAGATCATACACTATATGCTCTCTTATGGCTTGAATTCCACTTCCCTTCTATCTCCTGTGGGGCTTTCCCATGACCAGAGGACTCCCTAACATTAAATTACCCCTCAAACATCAAAACTACCTTTCTCTGGGACTCTCTCACATCTGCAGAATCTTGGACTGCCAGGCAGCACAGCTTTAGGGCTGTGATAGTATTTGGCTTAACTAAAACCAACTTGGGTTTTGGGGGTGCCTCCAAGCACCAAATTAATAGATTTTTAGACATGGAAGTCATATCAGACATTAATAGAAAGGGATAAATCATCTCATTAATAGAAAATGCATGGACCTCCTTGAGTGTCCCCCAGAAAGGCTATTGGGTAAATACTGTCTGATAAAGAGGCTAGCATACTTCGTCTAGCTTTTTCTAACCTTTCGAGACACTGGTGCTGTGGTACAGATGGCCAGGACATTTTGAGTAAGCTGAAGAAAGTCTGTGGCAGGCAGAGACATTTGGAATGTCAAATTCTAAATGGTGGCTTGGGAAAACGGAGGGGCTCAAGAAAGATTGTCCCAAGGATGGGATTTTTCTGGGAGTTCTGGAATGTAGTAAGGTGCGCCTGACTTTTCCAAAATAAAAATCTGAGGTGCTCCTGAGAAGCTTCAGTATCAAAAATAACTTTAGTGAATTCAAGATACAGCACAGTAAGGACCCTGGGGATATACCAAATTCCTTTCTGTTGCTTCCTGACCTACACTCTCCATAATTTAAGCCAGGAGCCTCAGTTCCTCAGTGGACCTGGTCTGTGTCAGAGTACACACTAGCCACACCTCTGCATATACCACAGCACCGCCACCCCCTCCAGCTGCACTGTGAGGTCTTGACCGGAAAGCCCCAGCCAGCCCTCCCCCTGAGTCCCCTATGATCACCTACTTTGAAGTTTGTTCCCCAGCAGTGAACCTCTTCCTGGTAAAAGAGTGGTTTTTCCAAGTTTTATTACATACTCCAAAGGCCCAATGCTAGGCCTGTTCATAGCACATAAATGCCAGGCCCTAGCTTCAGCTCAGCCTCCACAGTTTCCCTTCAACTTTCACCCAAACTTGCCACTGACCCTGAAAGCCACCAGCCTGCCTTCAACCAGGGTAATGCTCAACAGGTGCCCCCTGAACCCCCACAAATCTAGGTAACAGCTTGAGGCCCTAGCTTGGCTGCCTTCGCGAGAGCGCCTGAACTGCATCAAAGCAGGAAAAAGGTGGTCCCAGGAAAAAATGTAGAAGCGACCTCCATCCCCCTCCCCCGAGTTGTTCCACACAATCCAGGGACCCCTCCACTCTAGCATCAGATAGCCTAGGTAGTGGTGAGATTGTCCTTGATAGCCACTGACACACACTTGAGCTTTCTTCAAGTGAGGCATGTATACTGCTGCTGTGCCAATGGGTCACAAGGTCTGAGGCACCAAGAGCCCCAAAGCCCCTTCTGCCAGGGCAGTCAAGTGAAACTGCAAACTAATAACAAGTCCTTGCTTGGGGGCGGTAAGAGGCTTGCCAATAGGAATCCACAGGTGGACGCCTGAGAATTCAAGGTTTCTACGTTCACTTAATAATTCCCAGGCCCCCTCAGAGGGCAACGGAAGTAGATGTTGGGGGTTGGCAAGAGGAAAGAAAACCCCTAGGTTCCAGGGAAACATTGCAGAAAAGCCACATTTTCAAATTTCAGACTTGAGGTGGTGGCCTGACAACAGCTGTCCTAGACAGCCAAGGGGAGGGGAGTGAGAAACTTTCCAGAGTATCCCAAACCCCCAACTCGGTTCCAAGACCTGCGGAGGGGTTTCTCCTGCAAAGCGAGGTAGCTCAGTTGATTTTTCCAAGTTTGCAAGGGTCTACCATGCTAGGAGTGAACGCACACTGGATCTCATAGACAAGGGCCTGGTGGGCTAGGGCTATGCCCCCAACCCTGCTTAGTCTTAGGGAAGACCAAGTCCACCAGAGTCAAAGTAGGAGTGGCGGGGCCAACATTCCAGCTTCAGGCGGAAAGAGGCACCCCGCGGATAGCGGAGAGGCGCGGGGCGCCAGAGAGGGCACAGTTGAGATTGCCCGCGGCGCGGAGTGAGCCTCAGGGCCCAGCCTGCCCGCCACCTCACGACGCTTTGGCAGGAGACCACGGAGACCGCCTCCCAGATCTGGGGCTCGGCTGGGAGGGCACGGACATCTGCACGCTCCCCCAGGGCGGCAGGAGACTGTCCGGCCTGGCTGAGCCATAACCACTACGCGCAAAGGGACGCGCGCACACCCCCCTTTCACTCCCTTCCTTTCTCTCCTGCATACACACGTCTGCCATGTGTTGGACTGAGCAAAGAGTCAGCAGGATTCCTAAAGTGTTTTTGACAGAAAACACCTCTACTCCACCAAAACAGCGTGGGCTGCTGCGGTGATCGCCTGCCCCGCCTTCCAATTCTCTCTTCTCTTCATGACTTCGTCCCCCCACCCCGCCCAAAAGCTTGCAAATATTTTCCCCCAGCACACGCGCGAGCAAAGTACTTTAAACAAATCGAAAAGGTGAGCCTGGATTTGTCCTAGGGCAAAAAAGTTCATTGCTTGCCTGTGATCAAAGAATGTCCCAGCTCTCACCCCCGGGACCTCTTGTGCCTGGTCTCCACAGCCCAGGCTGTCCAGAGCCGGCTACCCACGTCCTAGGAGGGCCATGGGCAAGGAGCAAGAGGAGTTTGAGAGACGCCTCTGAGGGGCGTCTCCGACCAGAAGGTACGGGGCTGGCAGTAGGAACCGACACTCTGGCCAAGAATGCCAGGTGAAGCTCGTGGGGCCACTCACCTGCTTGGAACTCCACTTGACGATTTTTCTCTTTTTCTTCCTCTAGCAGCATGGAGTAGAGGATCCCGACGGAGTTATGGATGCCGAAGATGGAGCCGTTGCACCAGGTGGCAGCGAACACCACCATCCAACCGAAGCCACCTTCGGGAGGCTGGAAGCCACGCGCGGTGCCGCGGGTCTCCACTGTGGGCGTGGGCTCGGGTTCGTGCACCGGCTCGGGCTCAAACCCCAGCTCCGGCAGGGGTGCGGGGTCCGGTAGGGGCTGAGGTTGTGGCTGGGGCTCTGGCTGGGGCTCTGGCTGGGGCTCGGGCGGGGGTACTGGCACCGGCTCGGGCTCAGGCTCCGGCTCTGGCTCCGGACTATCCACCGGCTCCTGCTGTTCCTGGTCTGCCTCCTGCCAGGGCCCCTTGGCTTCCTCGCTCACTGGGCTTTGCAGCGCCATCGCGGCCAGGGGACTGTGGCTGCTTTGGCCAAAAGAGCCGCTGTGTGGCTGGTACTTGTTTCTGCTGCTGCCGCTGCCGCTGCCGCTGCCAGTGCCTCCTCTTCCCGGCTCCGCGCCCGAGCTGGCCAGCCCGTCCCGCGACAGACGGTCCCTCGAGCCTTCTCCTCCTCCTCCCCCGTCCAACCCCCCTCCTCCTCTCCCCGTGTCATCTCTCTCTCCTCCCCCTCCTCCCTCCCACCTCTTCCTCCCTCAACAGGCAGCCGCTACAGCCTCACTCTTCTCCCCAGCCCTTCCTCCTCCTCTTACTTGCCTACTACACCAGCCGCCGCTGCCTCCCCCAAACTCCCCTTCCAAACTACTGAATCCTGCTCTCCTTGTTCACATGCCCAGAAGAGGGAGAAATAAAGTGGCAAAAAGAGAGCACTAACTACCCTTTTTCCCTGCCCTCTCCTCCCTGCAGGTTCCAGAACCAGCACTGATCAGCCCCAAGTCTCCATGGAAGACATTGTTCGTCGTTTCCACTCCCTCCTTCCTCACAAGCAGCCTGCAACCCGGGTGACCCTGGGGTCCCCAAAACACAGCTAGCCCGCGAAGGACTCCGCCCTGCCCTCGGAGTCACTACGTCCCCACTTGGGCTTGAGGGGGCGACCCAAAGGGGACAGCCTGAACTTCGGACAGAGGATGGACACAATCTTCTCAAGCTCGGGACTCACCCCCCCCCCCCACTGACCTGCGCACCCCCCCCCCAGAGTCTCCTGCTACCCCCGCCCTTCCCGGCAAATCCCTGGCGGGGAGGGGAGGAGGCGGCCCCGCAGCGAGGCCCGCCCCTCCGGGCAGTCAATCAGGGCTTTGTTTGCGCCAACCTGGAGCCCAGAGGAGCCGCAGAAGGCTGGGTCTGGGCTGGGCCAGGGCAGAGTCTGGCCCGGGGGCCGGGCCACAAAGGGAGGGAGATGCAGTGGCACCAGAGGGGGCCGGGCCCTGGCCGGGACGGGAGCCAGGACTCAGTTCAGACTCCTCCTATCTCTCTGTCCCGGACTAGGGAGCGAGAAGTCGGGGCCGGGTCGAGCAGTCGGTTTGGGCAAGGGCTGCCCGGTCCCTGATAGCCCGGCTTGGTTGGTCCCTTGGGCCTCAGTCACTGCTTTTCTGATGCTTGGGACTTGGTGGAACCGCAAGCGCAGGGATGTCTTCCTAGCACCCATCGCCCCTTTCCGCCCACACCTTGGGCACACAGACCTGGGAGTCCCACTGATTGTCTCAGACTCAGGCCCCATTCCTGCTGGGTAAGGGAGACTTTGTTCCCCAGGGAGCGCGTGAGTTCTTAGAGGGGGAAAGGAGGACCTATCCTGTGGGCAGCAGAGCTCCCAGCCGGGGTGCGTGGGGGTGTCGGCCTCAGCCCTCACCAGCCCGGCGATTCTGGGCAGCTGGGCCTCCTCTAAGGGTCTGCACGTTTAATGCACTAAACTCGAGGCCACAGGAGTTGGGGGGCAAGCACCAAGTTCTCATTAACCCTCCTGTCAGGTGAAAGACTGCATGGCCAGTGGAAATGTAGCCGAGGGCTGCCTCGCTGTATCTGATGCCAAAGAATACAGAGTCATTAAGCACCCGAGGGCAAGTAGAGCTGGGTGGGAGGATAGAGGCTTCCTGAGGGGCTTGCGGTGCCTCAGAATCGGCGAATTCACAAATCACGGACCATGCCAAATCACTGGCCTTGCCAGTCAACAGTTCACATTGTGTGAACAAATAAAGCTTGTCCTTTATTACCTACCCCAAGCACAAAAACTGAAGCTCAACTGAGATCAAGGCATTTATCAGCCTAAGGTCATGGGGCACGTCAAATTCAAGGTAGGTCTCCACACAGCAAAGCCTCACGCTGTCTGTGCTTCACCGAAGGAGTCCAGAACTTGCTGCTCCTGGGGAAGAAGATGGAGGAGGGAAGACAGGATCTGACTGTGCTATGGCAGTAGGCTTCTGGATAAGGTGGTGTCCAAGATGGGCCTTGAATATTGAGTGGAATTTTAGCAGGCTGGATGGGGGGTGGGCCTATGCTTCAGAGCCATGCCCTGAGCTCAAAGCACAGAGACATAGAAGGACTCCACTCATAGAAAGAGGGAAGTGAAAGTAAATGAGGTTAAAAAATATGTATGCTGCCTCTCCCAGGAAAGAGTTGCATTTTAATATAGAACCACAATGCTTTGGCCATGAGGAATGACAAAGCATGGCCATTATGGACATTTGGGGCTTAAGGTTTGCTTTTCAGTCAGAAGGCTCAATGTGCACGCATGGACACACACACACACACAGGGCCAACGGTTGCCTGGGGGTGGGGGTGGGCACTAGCCTTGGTATACACTTGCAGGGAACCTGACTTGAGACCCTGAAAAGGGTTATTTCCAATCCCAGAACCAAGAATAAACCCTGGAGTTCTGTGCCCTATCTGAATTCTACTTCCCTCATCATTTAAATGGGTTTTCAGATCACTGGAATGGGGATATGGGTGGATGATGATACTCACCAAGAATCTCCTGTGAACCTAGCACCATGCTCAACCCTTACTATCAGGTGGGGATGATTTGTCCCCATTTTAGAAAAAGGAAACAGGCTCCAAGAGGTTAAGTCAGTTGTTTAAGTTTACAAAGCCAGTAAGAGGTAGAACAGGTATCTTTGCTCATTTGTGTGCGTTTCAAAGTATGTGCCCCACCCAGGACACAGGATTATGCAACTGCCATCCTATCATTCTAGCAACCCATGCAGTACATACCATTTCTCCCCTCCTTAGAAGGTACAGGTACTTCATAATGGTTAGAGTACTGGCATCACTGGGTTCTAATCATGGTTCTACCATTGCATGACTGTGTAATCTTAAGCAATATGTTTTTTCCTTTCTGAGTCTCTTTTTCTTTCTCCACAAAATACCTACTTCATAAAATTATTAAATGTCATGCTGAGAGGTACAGGCTTTATTTTGGATATGCAAATGCCAGGATTTGAATAAGTGTACCAGGATGGCTCATGTGCTAAAGACTTGATTGCCAGCTTCTGGTGCTATTGGGAGGTCATGGAACCTTTAGGAGATGGGGCCTAGTGGGAGGAAGTTAGATCACTGGGGAAGATTCCAGTTCCTTTGTTTACTTCCTGGCTGCCATAAGGTGAGGTAAGCATCTCCTCTACCATGTGCTCATGTCTTGATGTATTATGCTGTCACAGGCTCAAAGGCAATGGGGCCAACTGATTAAGGACTCAAACCTTTGAAACCATGCGCCAAAATAAACCTTCCTCCTCAAAAGCTGATTCTCTCAGGTATTTTGCCACAGAGATGGAAAGCTGACTAACACAAGATTGCCACTGAAGATTTTTTGAATGGGAGAGCAATATCACAGCTGCATCTTTGAAAGAAAATTGTGATGACAGTGTAGGCAGTGCTAATGGAGTGGCTCAAGTGGTAGAGCAACAACTTAGCAAGCATGAGGCCCTGAGTTCAAACCCCAGTGCCACGGGGGGTAAAAAGAAAAAGAACACCCACTGTGTGGAGGGTGGCTTAGAAAAATTGCAGGTAAAGAAAACAAGCATCAGCTGGAGTTTCCCCTACTATTAGCTAAATCAGACTTGGTCAGCAAATATCAGCATCAGCAACAGATCCTTAGAGAACACCTACTGTGTGTAGACCTGTCAGCTTCACTTATACTCACAACAACTAAGTGCCCAGTGGCCCCTGTAGGCCTTTATTTTACTTGTCTAACTGTGGACCTTGGAAAAGCCCCAGTGAAGGTTTCCAGCTTATATTGCAAGTGAGAGTATGTACTTTCTGTCATTAACAGAAATGAGCCCACAATGGAATCATTCCAATTACTTATGTATTTTATTATTCATATGAGGGAGGTGAAACAGAGCAGTGGCTCCCCATCTTAGTTGAAGATCAGAATTAGAGAGTTTTGTAAATGTGTTGACTTCTGGATCTCTCTCCACACTTGCTCAATCAGAATATTTAGAAGTGGAAACAAGGAATACATAGTTTTAACAAGGCCCCTAATAGTACTGAGGCACTGCCAGGTATGGAAACCGCTAGACCAAAGCAGTGGTTCCCCAAAATTTGGATCTCAAAAACTAATAAAAATTTCTCTAAAATTCCTCTCTAAACTTTGGGGAACAAACATGATGATGCCATTTTTTTAATGTTGTCATGTTGGGACATGTATCACCTCTATCATGTCATTAATAAACTGATATTTTAACATCAAAATATATAAAATACACAAAGAAGAGTTCTTTCCTGAGAAAAGCCTTTCTCAAAAGAAGCCAGTTGGGAAGAATTTTCCTCATGTGTCAGCAAACTGATGAAAATGTTATAGACTATCATGGGTCTGCAGATTAGTGCTTGGGGTTCCCTGGATTGAATGATCTCTGAAAGCCCCTCTGTCCCTGAAGTTCTCTGTTTGAAGGCCAAAGGCACTCCCTTGCTTTAGGCTTCCCTTATTATCCAACAAAATTTTATGGCAAGAATGGGACTCAGTAGGCCATTCCCATCATCCCCTGCCCTGTGTCTAAATCACCTGAATGAGTACTTGCGAACCGACGATATATTGAGATTATCCTCAAGAAAGTGAGTACATGACCTTTCCCTCCTTTACTCTTCTTTATTCATCTTTATGAGGGTATCTTAAGAGTTCTGATGACACAGCATCACTTTAGGTCCAGGAGCCAAGTGTGATTGATTGTGAAAAGGAGCCAGGGTGCTCTAGTAGTAACAGCAACAAAAAAAATCCAAAGGCAGAGTATGACTTCAGTTTTGTTGTCCATAGTAAAGAAGAGTACTGATGGGAACCCACATTACTGGGAAATGAATTTGAATGTTGACACCTTCTGATGGCCAAAATGGAAGCACGGAAGGGAAAAAAGATATTGGACATAGCCTGATTTCAGCTTGAGCCAGAAGGCTATTCATAATAATAGGTGCATTAAAAACAAATCAATTGACTATATGCATGGAACCTGCTTCCCGAATGCCAAGGAAGAGTCTGTTCAATAGTCTATTATTAGAGCAGCCATCGAGGGGAAAAGATGACAAAAGCAGCAGAAACATTATGGAGAAGAGATAGGAAATACTTAACCCTCTGAGGGTTAGCATAGAACAACAAAACTTGAAGTGAGACAAAGAGTGAAGTAGACTGGTTTCTTGATTATATCCAAGCGAAAAGTGGAATGGGGCTTTTAAAGCTTTTTATTAATTCATTACTTTATCCATTCATTTATTATATAATATTCAAATATGTAATATTCAATACATAGTATTCAAATATTAATTGAAACTTGGCTATGTGATCAATATTGTACTAGACTCTAAAAAATTATTTGTCTTAAAAAGTATCTCCTTTGTAGGGCTCAAACAGAGGTGTCAAGGGCCTGACTCTGGTGGCTTACGCCTGTAATCCTAGCTACTCAGGAGGCAGAGATCAAGAGGATCACAGTTTGAAGCCAGCCCAGTTAAATAGTTCCAGAGACCCTATCTTGAAAGTACCCATCACAAAAAAGTTAGTGAAGTGGCTCAAGATGTAGGCCCTGAGTTCAAGCCCCAGTACCACACACAAAAAAGAAGTGTCTAGGTACATTACAGTGCAGTATAAGGATAGGCCTTGCTCTTGTTATACCTCTGTCTCCTCTAGCAACTGACCTTGAACATAGGGTCAGCATTATTTGTCTTCCTATCTTTAGCATCTCACACAATGTCTTTTACAAAGAAGTTGTTCAATAAATAGATAAATGAATTTAGCTACTTGTAACAAAGCCTCAACTTCCTCACTCATAAACAACAGACATACGCCTATCTTTCAAGCTTGTTGTAAGGATTAGAAATAAAGTATGGAAAATATCTAGCATACTACCTGGCAAAGAGTAAGCACTCAATAAATGTTAGCATGTAGTTGGTGCTCAGTAAATGTAGAACTTGGTTGGAAATGTAGCTCAGTAGTAGAGCACTTGCCTCATATGTGCAAGGCCCCAGGTTTGATCCCCAGCACCACAAAAAAAAATAAAAAATAAATGTTAGCACCCAGATGACTTGAAGATTGTTTTCATTGGAAAAGAGGAGGGAAACCCCAACAATTTCACATGTTCAGTGGCATTAGTTCATTTCCTAAATCTAGAACATAGTCCCATCTCCTCATTTTACAAATGACAAAACTAAAGCCTAAGGAGGAAAAAGGTCTTACTTAGTGTAACATTTTAATTATTCAAGCTTTTCCTTCTAATTTTTGCAAATCACTATGGAAAGTAACATGATTTGACATAGCATACGTAGGAAGCAGGACCATTTTTTTACAAATGAGGAAATTGACACAGAAAGACAAGGATTAAATTATGTGCTCAAGGACCTATGACTCACCACACTATGACAATCTGGCTCTAGAATTTGTGATTTTTAACTACTACATGTCTGCATCACAGTATTCATGAAATTATATTAAAATTATCCATTTAACATGTATCCCCAACTAAAACTTAAGCTCCTTGAGGGCAGGAACAATGTCTGAGCTCCACTGTGGACAGATTGTCATTCACTGAACAAATATTTCTTTATTTAGTGATTTAGTTATTCAGTTATTTATTTAGTTATATTTTGGGTTTTTTTGAGATGAGTCTTGCTAGGAAGTCAGGGCTGGCCTTGAACTTTTGATCCTCCTGCCTCCACCTTACAAGTACTGGGATTATAGATATGCCACTATGTTTGGCTCACAAATATTTATTGAGTAATGGTTATACACCAGGACTTGCTAGCCCCAATGAACAAGCCATAACTTTGAAGTCAGATTGTCTGGCTCTGTGGTGCTATTGGTGTTCACTTTACTTTTGTTACCTTCTTCCTATTGATAATGCCTTGTTGAATGTAGCAGCTTAGTTCATTTGTTCTATGGGGCATATGGTTCTGTACCCATGCTTGAATGAGGCTATAAAAGGAAAATAACCAGTGAGACACTTTGTGGGGGCAAGTGAAATATCAGAGACATGATGAGATCTAGTAGTTTCTCACCACCTGAAGAGGCTTCTTTCAGTAAAGGCTTTGGGGCATTGCATTTGGTAGTTTTTGTTTGTTTTGTTCCATTTAGGGAGTGCTCTGCCATTACAATACCCTTTTGTCTGTCCTCCTCCCATTTGGTCCTGTAAGAATTCAGGCCAGTCATACACAGCCAAAAAGATAATTCTCCTAGTACCAGCTAGAGAAGACACTAACTGTTGAAGAAGCCATAAGAGGGCAAGGTGAGGAAGACTTGGGGGTAAGGCTGTGTGGGCTCAGGGTAGCAGAGGGAGGGCTGGGAGTGGGTTTTGTGTGGCTGTGTTCTCAAATATTAACTTATTCACTTTTTTGAGAGTGACTTCTCAGACTTCCTAGCCACAGGTCTAGGGTTTTAGGAACCTCAAGACCCCTGCACAGGAAGTTTCTACAGGTCTCAAGATAGAAGCATGAAACAGTGGTAGGTGTTATGGCCAGAGTCAGGTATTAGCAGCTGAGTCAGAGGAGAGTGACAAGTATGCTCTGGCCCAGGGGCTAAGTTTCAAGTCTAACTTGCTGACCCTGCAGATGAAGAAAGCCAGTTAACAGACAGTAAAAAATCATTCAAATGGAGCAGGGGCAAGGGTGAAAGGGGCAGGGGCAAGGGAGTTGGGCAGAGGGGAAGGATGAAGAGGGAAACAGTTTATTTTTCTCCTTCAGTACATATTTACAGAGTTCCCTCTGTGCCTGATTAAACTCAATTTTCCCAGGGCCTTTTTTGGATGGAGGAGGGGTCAAAGGGAGAGAAATGTATTTTGTTGAAACTTTCTGAGACCCAGAGATATTAATCTACTTGTCCAAAGTCATACTGTGAATGGGACCTAGCTTACCTCTTAGCTTCTAACCAAGAACATGCTTTTGTATCATACCACCTCCTATTTATGTAATCCAAAAACTTAACATTCTGAGATGATTCCTCACTGCCTAAAAGGTAAAGGCCAAACTCCTGAACATGCCATCTTGGACCTCTAATTATCTGGGTCCTGTTAAACTCTCCAAATGGTTCCTTGGCCACCTCTCACAATGATATGCCCAAGCCTCCCAGAACTCTCTGTCACATCATTATCCCCAAATGCCCTTATCTCCTTCTCTTCAATTACACCCCCCCAACAAATTGAAAGAATTTTATAGTGAACACTCATATACTCACCACTGGATTCTACCAAAACATTTTCTTATTTTGCTTTACCACATATTTGTCCATCTATTCAACTCTCTTTTGATTCATCAGCCATCTTATTTTTTTCTTTTTGACAGTAGTGGGGATTGAACTCAGGGTCTTGCACCTGCTAGGCAAGCACTCTACCACTTGAGCCACACCCCCAGTCCTTTTGCTTTAAGTTGATTTTTCAGATAGGGTCTCGCCCTTTTGCCCAGGCCAGCCTCGGACTGCAATCCTCCTACCTTCACCTCTGGAGTATAGGCACCACTAGACCTGATGTCATCTTATTTTTTTATACATTGCAAAGTAAATTGAAAAAAATCAGTACATAACCCTTGAACTAGAGTTCAACTTTTTGCAGTTCTTTTTCCTTCAAAGTAAAATTTACATACAATGCAATAAAAAAATCTTAGAAGAACATTTGTTGAGTTTTGACATATGTAACTCTGACCCCTATCAAGATCTAGAGCATTACCATCATCCCCAGAAATTTCCTTCATGCACCTTCTCAGTAAAACTTGCTCATACCTCATCCTGCAAGAGAACCACCATGGATTTATGTCTGTTCTAGAGCTTCACAATAGAATCATACATTATGTAGTTTTTTGAGTCTTGCATCTTTCACAACATATTTTGAAATTCAGCTATGTGCTAAATTCCATCATATTTATTTATTCATTTTCCAGTTTATGGACATTTGGACTGTTTCTAGTTTGGGCCTATCATGAATACAGCTGCTAACAACATTTATATACAAGTCTTTTCATGGGCATATTTTCATTTTCTTCAGGTAGATACCTAAAATTAGAATAGTCAGGTCATAGGATAAGCTATGTGTTTCTTTATATAAGAAACTGCCAGAACAGTCTTGAGAAGTTATACCATGTTACACTCCCATCAGCAATATATAAATATTCCAGATACCCTACATCCTCACCAATGCTTGGTATTGTCTCTCTATATATTTTAGTTATTCTAGTGGGTATCTAGATATTTTAGTTTACAGTTCCCTGATGACTAATGATGTTGAATATTTTTTTTTCATGTCCTTTTTTTTTTCTGGTGGTACTGGTGTTTAAACTCTGGCCTCTGTGCTTGGTAGGCAGGTGCTCTACCACTTGAGCCATGCCTCCAGCCCTTTTTTCATGTCTTTATTGACCATTCATACACCTTTTGTGAAGTGTCTATTCAAATATTTTGTACATTTTTAAATTTGATTGTTTGGTTTTTATTATTGGGTAGTACATATTTTAGATACTAGTCCTTTGTCAGATCTATGTTTTGAAGAAACATTCTCCCAATATGTGGTATGCCTATAGATTTTCTGTCTTTGAAAAAAACACATATATGTAATATAGGTAGTATTAAAATATAGGATAGAAAGTGATGTACACCACACAAATGTATTAGTAACATTACATGGGTGGAAGACAATATTTACAGAACATGTATTTGACAAAGAATTTGAATCTAGGAGCTTCCTCCATTTGTGAATGAGAAGAGTCAAGGTAACAGAAGAGAGACTAAATTCTGGAGAGAAAAAGAAAGGAAGAACATTGGAAATCACAAAAGAGGGATCATACACCTGCAATACATGGGGAAACAGAAAGATGATCAAGAACGGTATGAAACAGTCATCAGCTCCACTATTGGCTCCCTAGGGTAGAGGAGAAGCTGATTCCACAACCACAAGGCTTTAAGCCAGGCAGCCCTGGTGACAGGCTTCAGACTTAGCTGCAAAATAAACCCTCACTTCCCAAAAGACTTAAACTCAATGCAGGGATATGGTGTTATGGTAACTACTACTGTGGGGCAGATTAGCACCACAGAAGAAAGACCTTTGGACACTCTCCATCTCTTGGAGTGCTATAGCCTGGCACCATCTTGAGAGGGAGCCTATTGTTTGACACTGAACTATTCTGAGCACCTAAAAACAAGGAACAATCATGGCTCAGTATCCTGGGGACATCCTGCCACAGTGTCTGGGTGGAGATGGCCATGAGAGGGATCATGGAAAACGAGAGTGTCTGACATGGGCCCACTGAAAATTTTAACCATCAGGGAGCAGTGATAAGAACAGTGGTTGGTGACCCTACTCTCTCTGGCAAGGAACAAACTCCATCACCTGAGGATCACTGCAGCAACTGCCCATGGCTAGTAGAGTGCTCAGTTTCCACCTCCCAGCTGTGTGGGAGTTGTTATTGGGTGGGAATAAGAACTCTGAGCTCAAGTCTCACAGACCATGCGATTTCCATAGCCCCTGCCCTTCCACAGGGTGGTTATGCTAAGCAGGGCTTGAAAACACTGAGACCAGTAGGTAGAGTATCTAAGTCCCTCAGTTCTCCCCATCTAGTCCAGAACTCAGTGCCATGTTTGCTCATTGCTGATCCCATTCTTTGACACATTTGGGGAACACTCCTAGGCTTGGATGCTTATTGCCCCTGGGGGCATAAACTGGAGAGCCTGTGGAGCAATCAGGAACCCACCTAGCCCACAGGCTGTAAGGCTCCTTATACCCAGCAGTGGCTCCCAGTGTACAAAAAAGAAAGTTTCAAAGTGAAAGCAACCCTGAAATGGACAATGAATATTTGACTGGCCCCATCCTCAGCCCACATACAACACCAACCTGTACACTAGGAACTACAAGAGACTTCAGCTAATTTTCTTTTCTCTGAGTAGTGCTGGGAATCAGGAGCACTGCCCTGAGCATGTAGGCAAATGTTCAGTTACTGAACTATAAAGCCAGTCTAGTGGTGAGAAATTATATTGCAACCCTACCACTACAAAGTCATGCCTGAACATTGAGAATATATCAAGTGAAAGATTACAGGTAACTAAAATCTTCAACTTGGCCTCAGATGTTCAAATCCCAATGCAGAAATGTGAAGAAAACAAGGCAATGTTACTCCTCTAGAAGTTAACAATTTCACAATAATGGATTTTAACGATAGTGAAGTGGATGGAATCTCAGACAAAGAATTCAAAGGAATTATTATAAGAATAATCAATGAAATTAAAGAAAACACAAGTCTTACAAGGGTTTCTGCTTCTGTTTGAAATCCCCTAGACACTCTGAACCTTAGCTGCCTCTTGTGTCGGACCCCTGACTCTCCACCCACCTCCCCCAGGAACACTCAGAGCAAACCTGTGCACCCAGGAGGGACCCCACTTCTCAAGGTCAGCTTTTAAAAAGCAAAAGGGAGAACTTCCAAAATAGCATCCATCACATTTCTCCAGCTCCATGAATCTGAAATAAAACATCAGGTACATGGCTACAAGGAAAGATGGGCAATTTAGGAAGGTAGAGGAGGAAAACATTAAAAATAATAGTTAGAGACCAGAGAAAAATTGGAAACATTGAACTTCAGAGATATAAAACAAAGGAAAAACTTCTCTCAGTAGAGACCACAGCAGTCTGTACTTTGAGTTGCCTCACCCAGTGCTAGTCATGGGAGTAAGTAAACTTTGTGGAGTCTGTCCTGAACCACTCTATCCCTAGACCCACCATCCTTCATATTTATGTGGTGAGAGCTAGACATGAACCAGACTCTATCTTGCATATGGAGCACCAGCTCAGCAATCTAAAGGTGAGATGGCAAATCTTGCTGTGGGTTAGCCAGTCCAGCACCACCACTTAGTTCCTCACTCAGGATTAGTCATGGACCCAGGGATGCTACTCAATGGCCCATAGCTATGCATGACTATCTACCACCATGCCCATGCTACACCCAAAGGAGAATTACAGGCAATCCCAGACCCAAGGGTAGCCAGGAACAAAAACATCAGGACAAAACACTGAGGGCCAGAGATTGGAGGGAAACACCTCTGCAGTGGTGCACAGTTAGCATACAGTCTCCTCCTCAGCAAGGCAGAAGTACTGAGGTTTGTAATTTTTATTTTAATTTAATTTATCATTTTTTTGTTTGGCAATACTGGGGTTTGAAATCAGGGCTTGTGCTTGCCAGGCAGGTGCTCTACCACTTGGACCATGACCTCAGCCTAATTTAATTTATTTTATTTTTATTATTAATTTTTTATCCTTTTCTATTCACTAACTATATTGTCTTTCTCCACAATAATTAAACTGTTCTCATACACTATTATTTCTTACACCTTCATCCCATCACATGTACTTCACCCTCTTCTCTCCATCTTCTTTCCTTCTTTTTCCATCCTTTGCACCCTTCTTTTTACTACTTAATTTTTAATTCTTATATCTTTAATAATTTTTAAATTCCTAGTGTATCCCAAAACAACTGAAATAGACAGACAATGAGCATCAAGATCGAAGCAATAATAAGAATCTCCCAACGAAGAAAAGCTCAGGAATAGAGTGATTCACTGTTGAATTCTATCAGACCTTTAGAGAACTAACACCAATGTTCCTCAAACCTACATTAAATAGAAAGGGAATGGATGCTAGCAAACTCATTCTATGAAGCCAGATAAGGAAAGAACACAAGAAAAAAAACTATAAATCA
Organism: Castor canadensis; assembly: GCF_047511655.1. Lineage (NCBI taxonomy): Eukaryota > Metazoa > Chordata > Mammalia > Rodentia > Castoridae > Castor > Castor canadensis. Next base: position 77,644,124 of record NC_133405.1, on the reverse strand, counting down.
ATTTTCTTGAACATATATGCAAAACTTCTCAATGAGATGGTTTCAAACTGAATTCAACAGCACATTAAAAAGATACACTATGATCAAGTTGGTTTCATTCTTGGAATTCAAGGAGGGTATACCAATAGCAAATAAAAGATAATACAGCACATAAACAACCATGACCACATGATCATCTCAATAGATACAGAAAAAAGCCTTTAACAAAATTTGATATCCCTTCATTATAAATGCCCTGAAATTCAAATCCCAGTACCACAAAAGAAAGAAAGAAACTAAGGATAGACTAAGAATAGAAACAATATACCTCAATATAATAAAGGCTACACACAATAAAGACTCCATCAAGGTCTGGTGGAGAGGCTCAAGGGGTAAGAGCACCTGCCTAGCAAGTGTGAAACCCTGAGTTCAAATCCCAGTGCTGCCAAAAAAAAAAAGACTCCACCAAACAACTTAGAATTGATAAATACTTTTGGCAAAGAAGTCTGATAAAAAATCAACACACAAAAATCAGTAGCTTTTCTATATACCAATAATAAGCAAGCTGAGAAAGAAATTAGGAAAACAGTCCCATTCATAATACACTCAAAAAATTAGAATAGGGCTGGCAGATTGGTTCAAGTGGAACAGTGCCTGCCTAGCAAGCATAAGTGCCAGAGTTCAAACCCCAGTACCTCAAAAAAGAAAAAAAAATAGAATATAGGCCAGGTGCATTGGCTCACACATGTTATCCTAGCTACATGAGAGACATAGATCAAGAGGATTGTAGTTCAAAGGCAGCCTGGACAGTGAGATCCCATCTCAACCAATAGAAAGCTTGGCATGGTGGTTCACACCTGTCATCCCAGCTACATAGCAAGCATAAATAAGAATATTGCATAGGAGGAAGAATATATAGAAATATTATTTACTCATGTATGAAAATTAGAAATGAGATCTGTTGAAACTATTCCAGGAGTGGGGGAAGGAGGAGATAAGGGAGAATGATGGAGGGGGCAAATTTAACTGATACATTGTAAGAACTTTGGTAAATGTCACAGTGTCCCCCCAGTACAACAACAACAATAATAATAAAAAGAATATAGAAGAGAGGAGCCAAGATGGTGGATTGCTAATTAGACTCCAGAATACTGAGCTCTCACAACCCTGAGAGAAAACCTCAAGTTCATGGCAACAAAGGTAGGGGAATATGGGTATTCCACCAAATAAGAGGTTGCCAATATACAGGCAGACCAAATCTACAATGACCAGCCTTTAAATTCACTTTTTAAAGTGCAAAATAGTCCCAGACATGTGGGCACTGTGGTGCTGCCACACCGCTGTGCTACTTGGAACCAATTTCTTTTTTTTTTCTTGTTATCTCCAAAAAGCAAAAAATCAATGCAGAGGGCTGCAGACTGAGCTCTGAAGGTGCCTGGGTAGTTCTGAGCTTGGAGAAACGGACCAAGAACAGCAGATGTGGAACCCACTTGTGACCTCTGCCCGCTGATCTCCCATACAACTGAGAGATGCCTATAATCCGTTTAGGTGAGCTTACTGCATCTTCAGTCCTGGAGGAAACTGCATAGAACAGTTTAGCTTCTGGGCATTGATTGCACCCCTCCTGGAAAAGGTTGCTTGCCTAATAAACAGAGTGAAATCTCCTGCCCTGCCTAGTGGGGGAGGGCTGACTCTAAACAAAGTGATGGGACTGATCATAGCCTTGTAGGGGAGGGGTGGCTCAGCCTGTGCAGCCTGGGGACAAAAATAACTCATTCAACTACCTCAGAGAAGTTAACAGTGAGCCTTTCCAGAGAAGAGCTTTTGAACAAACAGCTCAAGCTGTATCTCCCAGGCTTGCCAGATGGGTGAGAGGGGCTGGCCACTGCTCACACATCAACTTGTCACCGGACCACCCACTTTTCAGAACCTGCCTACCCAAGCAATCTGAATCTGACCCTCCCACACACCACACACACACACATACACACAAGAGGAGCCTGTGCTCCTGTGGAATTTCTCCAAAAATGTCCAGGAGAAAGGGGTACCTCTGATTGCCACCCAGCCCAACATATCTGTCCTAAGGAGGGGCAAAGACCCAGAGAAAGCCCCTGCCTATAGAGACAGCATCTGAAATAAGAATGGTATTCTAAAACATGAGGATTAGGAAGTGGAGGGGAGTACCCAGTGTACTTATTGAATACAGAGGAAACCCACTCCTCTGCACAATAAGGAAGAAATTTGGACAATAAATAATATTTTAAACTTATCTCTTTTTTCAGTTCTGTTGAAATTTTAATTTGCCTAGCCCTCTTTTGTTCCATATTCTATTATCTCTTCCCTTTCCTCTTTTTTCTTACTTCCCTCTCCTTATCTCCCTCTCCTTCTCCCCCTCCTTTCACCCCACTGTCCCTATCCCTTCCACACAAACCACTCACTGAGTAATCTATTATACCATCTTTATACATTACTCCCATTCCTTTTATCCTGCAATCTTGGGCAATAGCACCCTCCTTCACAATGACTGAACTACACCTTTATACACATTAGGGTCTTATTACCCTACAGCCATACACCTTACACATCTTTACCCCTCTCCTCATTCCCCTCTAACTCATCTCCTCTTCTGTCCCCATCATTTTTATTCTGTAATCTCTACACAAACAACTTTTATTTCCCTGATAGCCCCCTGTTTATAGATAATACTGCTAAGGGTTTTATATACCATGTAAATAACTGGTTTGGCATTGTATCTGTGAATTTGTTACTGCTAAGTTATACCTGCAGTTAAGTGAACAGAAATGATACAACCACCTACCTAACAACAAAGCTAGCCAGAGCATAGAAATTAAGTCCAGAGAAAGACAATAGGTGATTAAAACCTCAAACCAACTAACAACACATGAGCAAATCTCAAAATATAAGCATGGGGAATAGAAGAAGGAATGGAAATACAACTCCTCAAAAGGTTAACAATCATACAGTAGAGGATTTGGTGGACAGTGATGGGGATGAAATCTCAGTTTCTGAGGTCAAAAGAATGTTAAAGAGCTTAAAGAGGACATACAAAAACAACTCAATAAATTCCAAGAGAATATGGACTAAAAAAATCTAGAAAACATAGAAATAACTAAATGAACTAAAAGAGGATTTAAACAAACATGTTAATGAAACCAAGGAAAACAAATTTTTTGCAAAAGAGATAAATGAGCCAGACACCAGTACCTTATACCTTCAATCCTAGTTATGCAGGAGGCAGAGACTAGGAGGATCATGATTTAAAGCCAGAGCCAGCCCAGGCAAACACTTCATGAGACCCTATCTCAAAAATACCCCCAAACAGCTGGCAGAGTGGCCCAAGTGGTAGATTGTCTGCCTAACAAGTGTGACACCCTGAGTTCAAACCCCAACCCTGCCAAAAAATGACTGAAAATAACCCAACACAAAACAGCAACCCTGGAGTGACTCAAGTGGTAGAGTGCCTGCCTAGCAAGCTTGAAGCCTTGAGTCAAACCCCACCATCACCAAAAAAGAGAGATAAATGATCTAAAGAAGGCAATATAAGATGTGAAAGAGGAGATTAACAAAGATACAAAAAGTCTCAAAAATGAATCAAATGGAAACAAAAAGTTTCTTAGGTCAAATAAAAAATGCAATCAAAAGCCACTCCAGAAGGAACAAGCAGAAGACAGAATTTCAGGGCTTGAATACAAAATAGATTTTATGGAAAAAAATAGAAAAATACATAGAGAAAAGATTGAAGAGTTGTGAAAGGAATATGCAAGAACTCTCTAACTCCATCAACAGACTAAATCTATGAATCATGGGCATTGAAGAAGGAGAAGAGGTGCAAGCCAAAGGTATAGGAAACACAATCAACAAAATAATAGCAGAAAGCTTCCCAAATTTTGAGATGCACATCCAGGTATAGGAGGCCTCTGGACACCAAAAAGACATGACCAAAATAGAACCTCTCCATGGATACTATAGTTTAAAAAAAATAGCACAGAGAACAAGGAAAGAATACTGAAGGCTGTAAGAGAGAAAAACCAAATAACATAAAGGTAAACCCATTAAATAACAGCAGATTTCTCAACAGAAACCTTAAAAGCAAGAAGAGCATGGAGTGAGGCATTTCAAGCACTGAAAGAAAATAATTTCAAACTTATAATACTGTACCCAGCAAAGCTATCATTCATAATTGAAGAAGAAACAAAACTTTCCATGATAAACAGAAACTAAAACAATACTTGACTGCTAAACCAGCACTCCAGAAGATACTCAAAGGAATCCTACACACAGAAGATGAAAATAAGCATAGCCATGGAGAGATGGAAATTATTAAATCTCAAGAGAAGAACACAAAAGCAATTATAGAGTAATGTAGAATGAATTGCACAAACACAAACCTTTACACACCAAAAACAACAAAATGGCAAGAATCATTACATACTTCTCAATATTAATATAGAATGTTAATGACCTCGACTCCTCCATCAAAAGACATAGATTTTCAAGCTGGATTAAAAAGGAAGACTCAACCATTTTATGAGAAAGCCACCACATAGACAGAAACAAGCATTGCTTTAGGGTAAAAGGGTGGAAAAAGAGTTAACAAACAAATGATCCTTGAAAGCAGACAGGAATAACTATTTTTATATCAGATAAAGTAGAAGTCCAACCCAAATTAGTCAGAAGAGACAAAGGAGATCACTTCATACTAATAAAAGGAAATAACAATTGTTAAAATATATGCACCCAATGTTAGTACACCTAACTTCATTAAACATACACTACTGGACTGAAAAACACGGGTAGGTCCCAACACAATGATTGTGGGAGACTTCAGTACTCCACTATTACCGATAGGTCATCCAGACAAAAAAATCAACAAAGAAACTTTATTTTTTTTTTGTTCTACCCAGGTATAATTTATGTATTAATTTATTTTTATTAATGTGTGCTAATAACAAGGAATAATGTGTTTCATTATGACATTTTCATAAATGCTTACAATGTTTTTTGATCATTTTCATACCAATCTCCCTCTCTTGTCCCCCCTCCCACAGCCCTCCAAACTATCCTTCTGCTACTTTCATGTCTTTTTCTAAATCTAGATTCTTCATATGAGAGAAAAGATGCAGTATTTATCTTTCTCTTTTTTTTTTTTTTGGTTATAAACAGCAGAACTTTATTTCTCATAGTTTTGGAGGCTGGAAGTCCTAGGTCAGAGTACCAGCATTGTCAGGTTCTAGTGAGGATTCTCTTTCTGGTTTGCAGACAGCTGCCACTTTGCTGTATCTTCACAGGGTAGAAGACAGCTCTCTGAGGTCCAACAAAGAAACTTTAAAATTGAATAACATCATAGATGAAATGGACCTGACAGATATCTACAGAGTATTTCATCCAACAACAGTAAAACATACATTTTCTCAGCAGATCATGGAGCATTCTTCAGAATAGATCATATTTTAGGTCACAAAACAAGTATTAACAAATATAAGATAATTAAAATAACCCCTTGCATACTGACTACAATGAAATAAAACTAGAATTCAGCAACAAAAGAAACAGCAGAAAATTCTCAAGTACCTGGAGACTGAATAACACACTGCTCCATGACCAGTGGGACATTGATGTAACAAGGGAGGAAATCAAAAGGTTTCTGGAATATATTACAAACACGGAAAGATTGCAAATAAATGACCTAATGTTGCATCTCAAACTCCTAGAAATACAACAAACTAAACCCAAAACTAGAAGGAGAGAGATAATAAAAATACGGGCCAAAATCAATGAAATAGAGACCAAAGAAAACATACAAAGAATCAATAAAACAAAACTTGGTTCCTTGAAAAGATAAATAAGTTTTAAAAACTATTAGCAAACCGGACTAAAATGAGGAGGGAAAAAACCAAAATTAATGAAATTATAAATAAAAAAGGCGATATTACAACAAACACCAATGAAATCCAGGTGATCATTAGGGAATACTTTGAAAATCTATATTCAAATAAATTTGAAAATATAGATGAAATATGTATCTAGATACATATGATGAGCCAAAATTGAATTAAGAGGATATAAATCTCATAAATAGATTTATAACAAACAATGAAAGTAAAGCAGCAATAAAGCCTCTCAAAAAATAAAAGTCCAGGACCTGATGAATTCACTGCTGAATTCTACCAGACCTTTAAAGAAGAACTAATACCAATACTCCTCATTCTTTTCCATGAAATAGACAGCAAAGGAACACTGTCACAATCATTCTATGAAGTCAGAAATACACTGATCCCAAAACTGGACAAAGATGCACAAGAAAAGAGAATTATAGACCAATCTCTTTAATGCACTTGGATATAAAAATTCTCAATAAAATATTGGCAAACTGAGTTCAACAACATATAAAAAGATTATACACCACAATCAAGTCAGTTTCATTCCAGGGATGCAGGGATGGTTCAACATACACAAATTATTAAATGTAATGCAGCTTATTAACAGAAGCAAAAACAAAAATCACATGATCATCTCAATAGATGCAGAAAAAGCCTTTAACAAAATTCAACATCATTTCATGATAAAAGCTCTGATGAAACTAAGAATAGAAGGAATGTACCTCAACATAATAAAGGCTATATATGGCAAGCCTATAGCCAACATCATACTAAATGGAGAAAAATTAAAACCATTCCCTCTAAAGTCAGGCACTTACTCTCTACACTTTTATTCAACATAGTCTTGGAATTCCTAGCCAGAATAATAATGCAGGAAGAAGAAACAAAAGGAATTCAAATAGGAAAGAAAGAAGTCAAATTATCCCTATCTGCAGATGACATGATTTTCATACCTAAAAAAACCCAGAAAACTCCACCAAAAAACTTGTAGACATCATAAACATCTTCAGCAAAGTAACAGGATACAAAATCAATTTACAAACATCAGTTGCCTTTCTATACACCAACAATTAACAGACTGAGAAAAAATATAGAAAAACAATTCCATTTACAATAGCCTCAAAAAATAAAATACCTAGAAATAAACTTAACAAAGGAAGTGAAAGACCTCTACAAGGAAAACTACAAACCATGAAGAAAGAAATCAAATAAGATGGAAGGATCCATATATGAATCCACCTAGCTATGCCCAACTGATTTTTGACAAAGGAGCTCAAAACATACATTGGAGAAAAGACAGCCTGTTCAACAAATGTTGCTGGGAAAACTGGATATCTAGATGCAGAAAACTGAAACTAGATCCATGTATTTCTCCCTGAACAAATATAAACTCAGAGAAGTTTAAGGACCTTAATATAAGACCTAAAACTTTGAAACTAGTGCAAGAAAGAGTAGGGAATACATGGAACATATAGGCATAAGCAGCCAATTCCTAAATAGTACTCCAATGGCTCAGCAACTAAGAGAAAGGATTGACAAATGGAACTACATGAAATTAAAAAGCTCTGCACAGCTAAAGAAATGGCCATCACATTAAAGAGGTTGCCCACAGAATGGGAGAAAAATCTTTGCCAACTATACATCTGACATGGGATTGATAACCAGAATATATAGGGAGCTCAAAAACAAAACTCCCAAAGAATCAATGACTCAGTGAAGAAATGGGCAAATGAACTGACAGAGCTTTTTCAAAGGAAGAGTACAAATGGCAAAAAAATAAAAAACCACACACACACATGAAGAAATGCTCAAAATCCCTAGACGCAAATCCAAACCACATTAAGAGTCCACCTCACTCCTGATAGAATGATTACCATCAAGTACACAAACTACAAAAATGTTGGCAAAGATAGGAACTCTCATATATTGTTGATGGGAAAGTAAATTAGCACAACCACTATGGAAAACAATAGGGGGTTCCTGTAAAAAACTAAAAATAGAACTACTATATGATCCAGCAATACCACTTTTAGGGATATACCTGAAAGAATGTGAGCCAGGTTACTATAAAGACACAAGCACATCCATGTTTAATGCAGCATTATTCATAATAGCCCTGCTAGTGAAACAACCAAGATGCCCCATTACTGATGAATGGATTAAGAAAATGTGGTGTTTATATACTATGAAATTTTATTCAGCCATAAAGAATGAACTTTTGTCATTTTCAGGTAAATGGGTGGAACTGGAGGACATAATCTCAAGTGAAGTTAGCCAGGCTCATAAAACTAAAGGATGCATGTTTTCTCTCATACGTGGATTATAGGCCCAATACAAATACAAGCAAGATTATACATATATACCCAAAAGTGGAACTGGTAGCAGTGACAAAGGGAGGAGGGAAAAAAAGGAAAGAAAGATAGTGAATAGTAATGAAATACATCACATTGGTGTAGGAACAAGACACAACAAAACACACTGAAAACAGTTAAACAACACAGGATAGGAGAAAAGGGCAAGTAAGTGCAGTGTGTGGGGGGGGGTTACACTGACTTAAGCACAATCCATGTGCAGGTAAAAATCCCACTGAACAATGAACAGACACCTAAACAACAAAGTACAAGAATGAAAAACAGGTCACATTAAGGGGAAGGCACTAATGGGAAGGGGGAGAGTAAAAGAAGGAAGTAAAGAAGGTGAATATATTTGATGAACTTTCTATACAAGAATGAATACAGAGTATTTAAACTTGTTGAAGTTGCCATAAAAAGGTGACTAAGGTAGAAAGGAGAAAAATGGAGGGGATGAGCCAACTCAGGATAATATATATATATATATATATATATATATATATATATGTATATATATATGGAAATGTCATAATGAGATTCCCTGTACAGCTATCTTAAACAAAAATTTCTTTTGTAAAAAACAAAGGACAGGAAGGTAAAACAGGTCCCTGTTCGGGGGTTGGTACCAGTGGGAGGGGGGAGGATGTAAGGAAAGGGTGAAAGATGGTGAATATGGTAGAAATATCATATATGAAAATGGAACAATGAGACCTGTTAAAACTATTCTAAGAAGTGGGAGGGGTGATAAAGGAGAATGATGGAGGAGTGAATCTAAGATATATTGTAAGCACTTTTGTAACTATCACAATGTATTCCCAGTTCAGCAATAATATGCTATAAGAAAAAAGAATATTGGAGTACAGGGCAGTGCATAAATGCAAGATTCTATTTAACAAATAGAATCATGGCTGGGGGCATGACTCAAGTGATAGAGTGCCTGCTTAGCAAGCACAACGCTCTAGGTTCAAACCACAGTGGCATCAAAAATATGTGAATACCTAGGAATAAACTTAACAAGGAGAAGAAAGTCATCTACAATAAAAATTATAAACCTTGAAGAAAGACATTGAAGAAAACACTAGGAAATAGACAGACCTCCCATGTTCATGCATTGGCAGAATTAATATTGTGAAAATGACTATACTACTGAAAGCAATCTACTGATTCAATGCAATCGCCATCAAAATTCCAATGTCATTCTTCATGAAAATAGATAAATCAATCCTAAAAATCATGTGGAAGCATACAAGACTCCGGATAGCTAAAGCAATCTTCGGCAAAAAGCAATGCTGGAGGTATCACAATACATGACTTCAAATTATACTTCCAAGCCATAGTAACAAAACCAGCATCACATTGCCACAAAAGTAAACATGTAGACCAATGGAATAAAAGACTGAGAAATAAGCCCACACAACTAAAGCCATCTGATTTTTGACACAGGAGCCAAAAACATATGGTGGAGAAAAGATAGCCTTTTCAACAATGACGTTGGAAAAAGTGGATATCCACACATATAAGCCTGAAACTAGACCACTTTCTCTTACCCTATACAAAAATCAATTCAAAATAGATCAAAGATCTTAATGCAAGTACTAAACTTTGAAACTACTACAGGAAAACATGGAGAAACCACTTAAAAAATATAGGCATAGGTAATGTCTTTCTGAGTAGGACTCCAATTCTTCAGGAAATCAGAGCAAGAACTGACAAATGAGACTGCATCAAATTTAAAAAGCTTCTTTACTTCAAAAAGAACAATTACCAGAATGAAGAGACAACCCATAGAATGGAAGAAAGTCTTTGCAAGCTATTCATCAGACAAAGGTTTAATGTTCAGAGTATACAAGCTCAAGAAAATAACAACAGAAGAACAAACAGACCAATTAACAAATGGGCAAACGAGCTGAACAGTCAATTCTCAAGAGAAGTACAAACAGCTAATGCAGTCTACAACCATACCACCCTGAACGTGCCCAATCTCGTCTGATCTCAGAAGCTAAGTAGGGTCAGGCCTGATTAGTACTTGGATGGGAGACAAATTGCTAATAAATACATAAAGAAATGTTCAACATCCCTAGTCATAAAGGAAATGCAAATTAAAATGATAGTGAGAATCGATTTGACTCCAATTAGATGGCTATCATCAAGAAAACAAACAACAACAAATGGGCTAGATATAGCTGGGTAGTGGGGGAAAGAAATCTTATAGATTGTTAGTAGGAATTTAAACTAGTGCAACCACTATGGAAATCAGTATGAAGTTTCAAAAAAAAAAAAAAACCTAAAAGTGTAACTACCATATGATACCGCTATGCCACCCCTGAGCATATAGCCAAAAGAATGTTAAGTCAGCCTATAATAGAGATACCTGCACAACCATGTTTATAGCAATACTGTGGAACCAGCCCAGGTGCCCATCAACCAATGAATATATAAAGAAAATTATATATGTATATAAACTACATATATATATGGGGTATTAGTCATAAAGAAGAATGAAATTATGCCATTTACAGGAAATTGATGGAGCTGGAGATCAACATGTTAAGCAAAATAAGTAGAAAGACAAATATTGTATGTTTTCCTCATATGTGGAATCTAGACCTAAAAAACATAAAACAAAAACAAAAAGATTTGATTGTAAAGGGGTTGCTGTTTGGGGGAAGTAGGAGGGGGTGGAATGAAAGGAGAGAGCGATGGGGGGTGAATATGATGAAAGTATATTATATGCATGTGTGAAAATAGAATAATGAAACATTAAAAACTGCTAAAAAGTAAAACCAGTCCCTATATCCTAGCGAACATGTCAAGAAACAGCATCACCAGCTTCCTAGAAGCCCATTTTGTATCTATTTATAGTTACAATTGCTCCTTCCACTCCAGCAGCAATTACCATCCCGATGTATAACAGC